>NC_080572.1:167500866-167838974 GCF_030247185.1 Malaya genurostris | reverse complement strand
ACTTATTCGAATCATTGGTTGATTGGTACTAGCGGTTGTTCATCGAGATGGACGCCAAGATCCTTAACGCTAATCTTCCAATCAAGGATCCATCCAGGAAGTATTCGACATGGAATGGCATTTTTTCCTCGTGAACGTAATAGCCGAGCACTTGTCGGGATTTACAATCATGTGATTAACTTTACACCACTCTACGAAGATTAACAATTGCCGCTGGAGGAAGGCTGCGTCTTCTAAGCTGCGGATGATGTGGTAGATCTTAACATCATCAGCAAACGATAAGCGAGGACCTTCCAGAGCGAAATTGGTATCATTGAAGTATAGTAAAAATATTAACGGTCCGAGATGACTTCCCTGTAGTATTCCGAATGATGCGAGGAACTCTTCGGAAGTATGATCGTAAATTTAAACTGCTAAACGACGATTTCTCAGATATGACTGTAACCAACAAAGTATGTTCAAACTGAATCCAAGTCTGTCCAATTTAGCAACCATGTCGTGGTTGATTATATCGATAGCGGAGGAAAGATCTGTATAGATAACGTCCGTTTGTAATTCGTTAGACATTGCATCAATCACATAAGACAAAAACGATAGTGAATTTGTGGTTGTAGAGAGCATGAAACCGTGTTGAGTATTGACGATATATTGCTTTGAAGGGATTGAAAATTGGTGTCAGTATAACCTTTTCGAACAGCTTTGGTATAGCGCTGAGGGAAGCAATACCGCGAG
Source organism: Malaya genurostris (assembly GCF_030247185.1). NCBI lineage: Eukaryota > Metazoa > Arthropoda > Insecta > Diptera > Culicidae > Malaya > Malaya genurostris. The sequence goes on along the minus strand of NC_080572.1, from coordinate 167,838,242 downwards.
TCACATTCGAAAGTGACATGCCGGTATTCCGTCAGGGCCTGGATTTCAATTTTTGTTGTACAAATAGTTGGCATGGTAGCGCTTAACGGTTTTTTTGTACAGCTGATTTGTCTGCACGTACTGATTACGCAGGGAAAATAACCATGTTTAGAGTATCTGCTTAGAGCCAGTCACGTACCCAGAGAGGGGGCCAAATGGGCCCTAACACCCCCCCCCCCCCCCCCAGAATTCAAAAACAAATATATAATTATTTAGAAGGTCTCAGACATGTGTTACAGAAATAACAAGATATTAAACGTAAAGAAATGTAATACAATAACTGTTCCAGTGGAAAAGTTTAAAGTGTGTGTTAAAAACACCCATCACCGAGAATTAGGTACATCAGCAATCTTCAATGACATTTTTTTAAATCTTTGGGCCCCTCCCGAAACGAAATCCTGGGTACAGGCCTGTTTAGAGCGGCTCTTTTGGTCGGATCTGCCGACTCGAATGTCCGTATATCACGGTCCGTAACACCAGGTGGTCTGCTTCGGAATCTAAGAGCGTTCTTGAATACAGTTGTATAGAACTCCAACTAATATTCTCGTTCGTTGAACTCGTCCAATAATACCACACTGCAATTACGAATTGCGATACTCTGTTTGTATTCGTCTATCGAGACGCAAATTTACATATTTTTTTGTACTGTGCACTATTAGATTTTTATGTTATTATCAGACAAACCAAAGTCCTAATTATTATTTCTAAGAATATTCTTAAATTTATTATTATTCAGATTTGTGGAATGAAAATCCCATAGAAACAACATTGAACGTTTGTTGCAATCCAATAACGGCATCGTTGATCTCTCAGTAAGTACGACGTAGAGACATTCTGGGGAGGTTGTTGTTGCGGAGAGCTTTCGAACGAACATTGATATTGATTTGATGATGTTAATATTTTTCCTAGAAACTCTCCACCTTCTATATTTCGCACACAACTCGTCGCGCTAAAAAAGTTTCGCATGAAACCTATCCGCGGGGCATTTCCTGAAAATCAATACTAAAATGACATAAGAGAATTGTTGGCAGGATTAAATGGGACGAAAATTTGCTAGTTTCACGAACATGAATAGCATCAGCTAAGCTTTGCAAAGTAAGGGAATATGTAGTTACTCAAAAAACGAGAATCATATGGTAGTATAATGATAGTTTATTGTCACAGATAGAGTTTACTCAACCATTCTTTCCCTTTTCGCTTTGTCAATAACGAAGGAAATCTGAGTGAAAAAAACACCCACAAAGAATTTTAAAAACCAAAAAAACATGCAAAATCTTTCGAAAGAAATTTACCAGACGAGAAAAAATTTCTGTCATTGAACCAATTTGATTAGTTTTATCTGGTACATTGGGGGAGTCAAAAATATTTTATTTTTGTTACCCCATGTTTTCAATCTTTTAGATTTCTGCGTGTGTGGTAATATATTTATTTACTGTAGTGATTTTTTCACTATCATTATAGTAGAACAGTGATGAGAAACGAGCAAAATGAGCCGAAGAAGACCCTCCGTAATTACAATGACGACGCCAATGAATCTCCACAAACATCAAGATACATACAACGAGACGCGTAGTTGAACGAGGTATAATTTTATATCTAAAAAGTGTTAAATTCTTTAAATACCATGGAATTACGTTGAAGTTTAAACGAATGATATTTGCTCACCGAGAAAGCGTTCAGAAAGATTTTCTTGGGGTTTGGGGACAAAATACTCTTTCAGTTTGTTGGAACGGTTTGTTGTGGTTTTTTCTGCTGATATGCCAAAAAATAATATGTTGTTATTCTACCCGAAGTAGAAGTACTCTACGGGCATGTAGTGTTATTTAAAAAAACGTGCTTAATCCACCTAGCAGTGAGATGATACCTTTTTTTTATCAATCCCCATGTGTTTCTTTGCATGAATATACTTCGGTGTTTCAGTTTTCATGACATTATTTTAATGACCGTCGTTTTAAGCGGAAATTTGAGATTTTAATCACTCATTACTCTGTAATGTGGAAACTGCAAATCGGATCGAATTTGAATCACCCTGTATCCCCGAAACCGGAAGTTGGATCTGACTGAAAAACAAGATGTTTTATAGAATCTTAAAACTATCTTAACTTCATTTGAATCTTAGATGATTCTTAGATTTCATTTGAATCTTAGATCGGTTCAGCCATCAACGAGAAAAATGAGTTACACAGTTTTAATTTCGTTTCACATATCTTGTTTGGGAGCAGATGACTTTTCATATGAATCTGAGTTTGTAGAAAACGGTTTTGCATTTGCTGATCTCGACGAACTGATTCGAAAGATATATAGGTGTTATGAATTTATTGCTGTAAGTAATTTATATCAATATAATTATGGAATTGCTTCCAACTCGAAAATGCTGTCATCATCTGGTTTAAATATTTCATATTCGAACGAAACGATTATGTTGCCAAAAATGAACCGTGCTAAAATCGGTCCGAGGCAAAATGTCATGGAAAAGTCTGTACATAGTCTTTTTGGTACTTAGATAAAATTGTATGTCACATGCTCCCAAGCATTTCTTTGCCATACAGCGTTCAAAACTTCTACTGCTGGAATAGGGGAAAAAGTCGCTTACACGAAAATTTCGATATCACCCGTAAATATAGACGGATTTTAACAATCTATGACTTGTTGCGGAATCTATTACCGTGCGGAATCTAAGTCTGAAAACATATTCTGTTTTAAAGATCAATTGTGACAGATACGGTAAAAAAACTGAAAATTTTGACATAAAACTTCGTATAACTCAAAAAGTAAACATCTGATCTCAAAACCATTCAGTAGCGTTCTGGGTGACGGGGAGACCTTTCATTTGCGACTAGTTTGATCAAAATCGGTCCAGCCATCTCTGAGATCTCGACCTTTTTGTTGACAACACGCATACAGACCCACACACTGACATTTGCTTAGTTCGTCGAGCTGAATCGATTATTATATGACATATGACAATCGATTATTATATGACATTATTATATGACATTGAAATTTTTTTTCGATAGTTTTTCTATACGTATTTTATATATATACATATATATATATATTTATATATATATATATATATATATATATATATATATATATATATATATATATATATATATATATATATATATATATATATATATATATATATATATATATATATATAACTTTGAAGTGGAACTCATTTCGATTTCTCAGTTATGGTTAGGTTGATTTTCACAAACATAGATTTAAATACTTTGGCCAGCCAGGTCTTACAGTACTATAGACATGTGCTGAATTTTATCTGGTTCTGACTTTCGATTCATATCAAACCGTCATTCAAACTGACGATGTAAAGTACGTGAAAACTCCTTGGAACTGTAGTACAAAAATTCTAATTCGTAGGTCTTGTTGGTTGGTGGACAATTGAATCCACTTTAACTTTATCGATCACCAACTAACCGCTTTCTGGTTCCGGATATACCGGAAATAGCGATAAAATATTCAAATATACTGTAGTCACTCCGATTTTTCAGATAGGGATTCCTCGTATATAAACGAACCGCACAAAAAAGCTATCTTGCTCATTTTGCCCCAAGTTATCGAACGAGTACAAAAGAGTTGCATCAAATTTGCCTTTCGGCAACTTCGTTTACAACTACCACTCTATGAACATCGCTGGGCTCTCATCAATCTTCCCACTCTACAAAATAGGCGAATATACTTGCAGCGATTTTTCATATTTGATTTGCTATCACACAACATGGACATGGACTTTTTAATGTTTTTTACGTCATACAAATCGATTTTGGTCATCAACAATCAGCCTTCATTCGGAATGAGGAAGAAAGTTCAACTGAAGAAGTTTAACGAATAGAATTGATACATATTGCAAAAAGTATACCAAAATACTAGTATCTGTGTCTACTATTATCTACTGTCTGTTACTATTTCGAGACATTGGTGGCGAAATAGTAAGGATTTGTATTATTATAGTAAACTTATATGGAATTTATTTTGCTTCCGTTCATGAAATTTGTCTCCGTTCATTGTAGTTATTCACATGTCAGGAATACCTTTTGATTAATTGCATTTAATATTTGTATAATTTTACAGTAAGTCTTCGAAGTAAAATAAGAAACCTGTTTTAATCCACCTAGTGGTGTAATGATACCTTTCGCATATCAATCATACTATCATATATAATACTGTGGTATTCTTCAAAATGATTTTCTTACATTCTTCAAAGAATAACCGGAATCGCTTTGTTTGGCCGTCCACTGAAAATGACTGTCGATTGAAGCAGTTTTGATGTTGACATAGAATTTCTTTTACGTTTTTTGTTTTGCCCCTTTAAGTAATGGTATAAAATTTTAAAAACACTTCACCCTATTATTTCAGAAACGGAAGTTGGATCCGGATAAAATTCAGGAATTCCTTATGGGACCACAGGACCTTTCATTTGAATCAAAATTTGTGAAAATCCGTCGAACCATAGCTGAGAAAAGGGATTGAGATCTATTTGGGAAAATATGACCACCATTTCCGGTGTCTCCGGAATCGGAAACTGGGAACCGTGATAGCCGGAATCAGTTTGCCGTCTACTAATAATGACTATCGAATGAAGTAGTTTTGAGGCCCGTTTAGAAAATTTTTCAAGTGTTTGTTTCTCTCATTCAAGTGATGGTATAAAAATTTAAAAACACTTTAGCCTATAATTCCGGAACCGGAAGTCGGATCTAGAAGAAATTCAGAAGTTTTGAATATAATCAAAAGACCTTTAATTTAAATCTAAGTTTGTAAAAATCGGCTCAGCCATCTCCGAGAGAAGTAAGTGCAAAAAAACGTTACATACACACATACACACTCATATACACACAGACATTTTGATACTCGACGGGCCTCTGTTCAAAAGTCGGTTTTCACAATGATTGCATAACTTTTTTATATGAGAAAGGCAAAAATGATGTTTGTATAACAAGAGAGATCCACTTTCTCAGAGTATAAATCTCGAAAAGGCGCCCCATAGCAATTCACAAAATCGGTTGACCGGTCTCACGTTTATTTTTACACGTTTTACCCTGTTACTCTCGAGCCGAAAGTTCGATCTGGATACTATTCAATAATAGGCTATGGCACCAAGAGACTTTCCATTCGAATCTAAGATTATGAAAATCGGTTCAGCCGTTTCTAAGAAATGGAAATGATTTCCGGTTTAGAGTATACGGTTACTTTTTTCAATACTTACGGCTATTTGAATGTATTTGTTTGAATTTTCCTTGTCATGTATAAAAACACGTCCCTGAAAATGAAATTTTTATAGTCATTAGTCTGTAATTACGGAACCGGAAGCCGTATCATGATGAAATTTGGTAGGATTATATGGGGTTGTAAGACCTTCCATTGGAACCTACGCTTGGGGAAATTGGATGAGCTGTCTTTGAGAAAATTGATTGCACGTTTTTAGTTCATTTTGCACATTTTACCCTGTAACTCCCGAACCAAAAATGTGAAAAAATGTCACTCACTTTTCTCGAAGATGGCTGAACCGATTTTCACAAACCTATATTCAAATGAAAGGTCTAATGGTTTCATACAAAGTTCCGGGATTTAATTTGATTCCGAATTCCGGTTTCGGAGCTAGTAGGTAATATGAATCAAAAATGTGAAATAATGTAACTCACTTCTCTCGAAGATGGCTGAACCGATTTCCACAAACTTCGATTTAAATGAAAGGTCTCAAGATACCATAAGAATATTCCAATTTTCATTCGGCTTAAACCCCTGCTTCCGGAGGTAGGGTGCTTAAAATGTGTGCTCCTTTTTTAATATTTGCTAGTTAATTTCTCTAGTTCTCAGACCATGGGAGTCTGTAACCAACTAAACCATTGAAAATCGCATAAAAGATTTGCTGAATTGTATTGAAGTCCGAATATCAGTACATTTTTTTTCCAAAATTCAAATCTTCATAGATAATAAATTTGAAGGTCATATTAGTGTATAGTTGAATGAACCGAATGTCACTAGGCCGATATCTAGCTTTTGGTTGCGGAAGTACCAACAATAGTAATCAAATGTAATAGGGTAACTGGTATTTTGGCCACTTCATATATTTTCTCCCACCTAACAAACTTTATGGATTTAATCAATGTTAAGTAACCCATGTTGCATCTATTTGAATCTAATCACATTAAGTTACCTATTGCGGTAGGGTTTTTCGAAGATAATACAACATTTGATTAATAGTTTTACAAATTGGGCTACTATGAAAATAGTGGGCCAAAATACCTCTGTTACCCTAAAATGTAGCTCTTTTCACTTTCTCACATAAGATTGAATAGATTCTCACTAACTTAAATTTAAATGTAGTATAACATATCAATGTAGCAGTATTATGCAACAGAAATCTTCAAAACTATTTTCTAAATTTTTTTGAATTGCAGTATTTCGGAGAATTTCTGCTGTAATATACAGGAGAAAATGAAAAGGAATTATTACACCATCAGGTGGATTAAAACAGTTTTTTCCCACTGTGCGTTGTTTAATGCGACGATGCATGAAACGTAGAAAATCTTCTGAACTGAGCTCAGAACTAATTCAATATACTCGAATATACTAGAAGGTACTCAATCCACCTAGCAGATGATACCTTTTTTATCAATCCTCATGTTCTTTTTGCATGAATATTCTTCGGTGTTTTTAGTGTTCATGCCATTATTTTAATGATCGTCCTTTTAATGGGAGTTTGAAATTTCAACCACTTATTATCATATAATTACGGAGCTGCAAGTCGGATCGAAAAGAAAAATTATAAGAAACCATAAAATTATTTCTTCGAATCTAAACTTGTGACAATCGATTAACCATTCCATGAGATGTAGAAGTGAGTTTTGGTCATTTCCCATTCCCCCCAGTTCATGGTCATTACCCAAACGGTATGGCCATGCATAAACATGACGAATAAATTGGACTATCTTTGTATAATTTGAGATAGTCATTTTCCAAAGTCGAAAGTCGGAATTGGATCAAATTTATCAATTTTGTATGGGACCATAAGTTTTTCAACTTGAATTTTTTTTATGAAGTTAGTTTTGGCCTACTTTGGCCTCTATTTCCGATTTTTTCGGACACGGAATTCGAAAACCGGTGTAGCCGAAATCAGTTGATTTCACCTACGCAGTTCGAAAACAGTCTTATGACTTTACATCTTTTAAGATGAACATAAACAGAGCATCGTATTTCACACAGATTTATATTTAAGAACATATTAAACTGTGTGATTTGAATATTGCAGGAGTTGGAAATCGGATGAAATTAAAAAACCTGTTTTAATCCACCTAGTGGTGTAATGATGCCTTTCTCATATATAATACTGTGGTATTCTATTCAAAATGTTTCTCTTCGATTTTTGACAGAAACCAAGGGATTGTTTGTGTATTAACTAGTATAACATAGAGAATGCAACAGCTCTCTGGTTAGGCCATCCATTAGAAAACGAAGTGAGTTCACTATTATTTGTGGCGGAACCCGAGAACCGTTATAATCGAAGTCGGTTCGTACGGCCACCAACTAACATGACGTACAAACTCTACTAGTTTTTATTCAAATTTTGAAGATTTTCTACGATTTTGTCATCGTACTTTAAACGACGATTTAAATTTTTGTTGTATCCGAGAACATGCAGTAATATTCGATAGGACCTTAAGACCTTTCATTTCACCCTAAGATTGGGAATAACGGTTTTGAGTCCCGTTTAGAAATTTTTTACGGTTTTTGCTTCGCCGGTGTGACGGTGTACAACATTGAACACGCTTTACCCTATAACTCGGATCCCGATGAAATTCAGGAATTCCGTCTGGGACCGTGAGACCTTTCATTTGTATCTAAGTTTGTGATAATCGGTCTAACAATCGGTGTTTTGTTTCGCCGGTTTAGGTGACGATGGACAATATTAAACATACTTTACCTTATAACTCCTAAACTGGAAGTCGGCTCCGGATGAAATTTCACAGTAGCTTCAAAGATAATTTGAGCTTTAATTCAAATCAAGATTTATGAAAATCGTTTCAAGCATCGCAGAGAAATTGAAGTGAATTCTATTTTTAGAGGTACTCCCGGAACTGGAAAAGAGGAGATCAGTAGTGCTGAATTAAGTTTTTATGCCCACAAACTAACAAGCTCTGCAAACCAGAAGAATTTATCAGATTTTTATAGGATTTGTACCTGTTTTTAACCATCGGTAATTTTCCACTTACCACTCTTTAGTTCCGGAACCGTGTAATGATGCCTTTCTCATATTACTCATAACATCATAAATATTATTATCATTATTATTATTATTATTGACATCACTACACTACACGTACGGTATTACTGCACTACCGGCTTTGAAAATTAAATAATTTTTCAAATAAATTCCAATTCATTCATAATCGGTCACATTTATCATAAAATAGCTGAAATTTTTATCAATTGCAGCACCGTCTTTTACCAATATCACACACTAGTAGCAGACATCCGTAACCGTTTCGTTTTCTTTATAGCGTGTACGAAATAGAACAAAGCACGCATCGTTCGTTTGCTGCTTTCTTTTTCCACCGTACCTCAACGTACGGGTGTTGTACATATTGTCATTATATATGGCGATTTGAAAACTTTGACACTTATCGTCCTGTAACTGCGGAGTCGGAGGTCGAATCCGGATGAAATTTCACAGTAGCTTTAAAGATAATATGAGCTTTAATTCGAATTCAGATTTGTGAAAATCGTTTGAAGCATCGCAGAGAAATCGAAGTGAATTCTATTTTTGAAGTTTTTTTTCACCACTTTCGGTGCTTCCAGATTAGGAAAAGCGAGGACCAGTAGTGCCGAATTAGGTTTTTATGCCCACAAACTAACAAGTTTTGCAAACTAGAAGAATTTATCAGACAGTGTTATGGGATTTGTACCATCGTTCGTGGGTTGGTAAACGACTGGACAATGTGTAATTCAGGCCCTGTGTGGCTCTTAGCCTCTTGTCCAGTAACTCCTATCCCTACCTCCCCGCGGTGCCGGCTGGGGTACGAGCAACCATAGGAAAAATTGGATAACCAACCCCGGTGGGACCTTGGTCGTATGCTGACAGGAAAGGGGGTCCTCTTTAGAGGATGTCGGAGCGTCTGTACTCCATGTTAGGAGCGGCTTCAAACAGCGTCTGTTGTGGTATCCAGCGGCTGAGTATGCTAAATCCAAGGTGGCAATCCCACCAACGTCCTAGTCCTAGTGCTAGTTGGGACGTTAAACAGAGCAAGCACGATGATCCTCCGGCGAGACAGGGGGTTGGCGTAGGCCTAATAAGCCGCCCGTAAAACATCTATTACAAATAATACAGGAGAGAATACGACCCGGAACAATCGGCATAGACCCACGCGACGAAATAAGGACTACGATTGGAAACTTGGAACATGGAACTGCAAGTCGCTAGGTTTCGCAGGCTGCGACAGGATGATACACGACGAACTAAATCCTCGCAGCTTCGACGTCGTAGCGCTGCAGGAGCTTTGTTGGACGGGACAGAAGGTGTGGAAAAGCGGACATCGAGCGGCTACCTTCTACCAAAGCTGTGGCACAACGAACGAGCTAGGAACTGGCTTTATAGTGCTGGGCAAGATGCGTCAGCGAGTGATTGGGTGGCAGCCGATCAACGCTAGGATGTGTAAGTTGAGAATTAAAGGCCAATTTCAATTACAGCATCATCAACGTGCACTGCCCACATGAAGGTAGACCCGATAACGAGAAAGAAGCGTTCTACGTGCAGCTGGAACAAGCCTATGACGGCTGCCCATGCAGAGACGTAAAAATTGTCATCGGTGACATGAATGCCCAGGGCCAACGGTGTGTCAACTTTGCGGCTTCCCGAGGAATGGTAGTCAGAAGCACCTTCTTTCCCCGCAAGGATATCCACAAAGCTACTTGGAGATCACCTGACCAACAGACCGAAAACCAAATCGACCACGTTTTGATCGACGGAAATTTTTTCTCGGGCATCAACAATGTTCGCACCTACCGCAGTGCGAATATAGATTCGGACCACTACTTGGTTGCTGTATGCATGCGCTCAAAACTTTCGACAGTGGCTACCCAACGTCGAAACCGAACGTCTCGGTTTAACATCGCGTGGCTCCGGGATGCTGGAGTAGCCCAAGATTACGCGCAGCAGTTGGCAGTGGCACTACCAACGGAAGAGCAGCTTGGTGCAGCTACTCTTGAAGATGGCTGGAGAGACATCCGTTCTGCCATAGGTAGCACTGCATTAGCAATGCTAGGTACGGCGGCTCCGAACGTAAGGAACGACTGGTTCGACGACGAATGTGAACAATTAGTGGCCGTGAAGAATGCAGCTTGGGTGAGCAAGCTGCAACACCGGACGAGAGCAAACGAGGAGCGATACAAACAGGCGCGGAACAGACTAAAATCGGTATCCCGTAGAAAAAAGCGATTGCGAAGCGATGGAACAGCTGTTCCGTGCTAATGACACAAGGAAGTTCTACGAGAAGGTGAACCGCTCGTGCAGAGGCCATGTGCCACAGGCCGATATGTGCAAGGACACCAACGGGGATCTTCTCACGAACGACTGTGAGGTGATCGAGAGGTGGTGGCAGTATTTCGACGAGCACCTTAATGGCGATGTGGCGGAATACGAAAGTGGCGGCGCGATAACGAACTTGGGAAAGCGTGCGGAGGACGATAGACTGCCGGTCCCAGACCTCCAAGAAGTGGAGGAGGTGGTAAGCCGGTTGAAAAATAACAAGGCCGCTGGCGTTGACCAACTACCAAGCGAGCTACTAAAACACGGTGGTAATGCACTAGTGAAAGCACTGCACTGGGTCGTTACCAAGATCTGGGAGGACGAGCTTTTACCGGAGGAATGGATGGAAGGAATCGTGTGTCCCATCTACAAAAAGGGCGATAAGCTGGATTGCTGCAATTACCGCGCGATAACTCTGCTGAACACCGCCTATAAGGTACTCTCCCAAATCTTATGTCGTCGACTTTCACCGATTGCAAGCGAATTCGTGGGACAATATCAGGTAGGATTTATGGGCGAACGCGCTACCACGGACCAAGTGTTCGCCATCCGACAGGTATTGCAAAAGTGCCGCGAATACAATGTGCCCACACATCACTTATTCATCGATTTCAAATCAGCCTACGACACAATCGATCGAGAACAGCTATGGAAAATCATGCACGACTACGGATTCCCGGACAAACTGATACGATTGGTCAAGGCTACGATGGATCAAGTGATGTGCGTTGTTCGAGTATCGGGGATAAAATCGAGTTCCTTCGAAACTCGCAGAGGGCTACGGCAAGGTGATGGCCTTTCGTGTCTGCTGTATAACATTGCTTTGGAGGATGTGATAAGAAGAGCGAGGATAGACACGAGTGGCACGATTTTCAGAAAGTCCGTCCAGCTACTTGGTTTCGCTGATGATATTGATATTATAGCACGCAACTTTGAGAAGATGGAAGATACGTACATCGGACTAAAAGCTGAGGCCAAGCGGATCGGACTAGACATCAATGTGTCAAAGACAAAGTACATGAAAGGCAGGGGCTCGAGAGAAGATAACGTCAGCCACCCATTACGAGTTCTGATTGGTGGTGATGAAATCGAAATGGTTGTTAGAATGTCGGAGAACAACCCGGTTAAAATGATTCTCGATAATGATCCGACCGGTATAAGAAGAAGAGGAAACTAAGCAGCTAAGCAAAGTGGAACTAAGCAAAGTTTTTGATTCACAGTACAAATAAAAATAGTTAGTTTTATCTTTTCATATAACATATTAATTGTAGATATTATAATGAATTCTGCTACGAATGATTTTTGATAAGATAAATTTTGATATTACTAAGCCAATTCAAACGTACCATTGAAATGCTGCGCCAAATGCAGCGCTCCAGTTATTTATTTAAATTAAATTCATGTCAAATAACGTTTCATTTGGTTTAATCTAGATAATGCATGAACATCATCAGCATCAACCAGCTGGAAGTGAAACAAAGTCTTTTGTCGCTATAATCAATATTTGGCGGTTAGATTTTAATAATTTTGTATTGCGTATTGATATTGTGCAGCGAAAACTGTAAAATTAACATTCATCTAGCATTCATTTCCTTTCATCTAGTATTCATTTTATTGCAATTAAACAACAGGTTGCGAAATCGAATACGGTTTGCATCAAAGGAGAACATGTGTTGAAACTTTGTAAACCGTGTCGTAACGAAACTGATATGTTTCCCAACTCTGATGATAAATACTGGTAAAGGAGCATTCTTGAAAGTTACAAATTGACAATTTTCCCCAATTTATGCACCCTCATGCATATAAATTGATAAAAATCATTGATGTTCAAACTCCTTTAATATTCCTTATCACCCATCACTAAACTTCCCAAAGATGCACAATTTGCAATTTTCCACGATTTTAAAAATTCAATTGACATGCGTTATCCTTAGTTAAAAATTACTGTAGGATTACTGTTCTTACTAATTTTCACGCCCCTCATTGGGATCAACGATTTTAGATGTAATCCAGTAATTTGATCTTACAGGAATCAGTGATAATAGTAGCTCAAACTCACCACCGATCAGTATTGATTTTGATCCATGTGATTCAAAGATCACTGATCAACTGATCTTAAAAAGATTAGATCTGTAGTGATCTTTATTGGGAAAGATCACAATCGATCATCTTTGTTAGTGATTACGATTTAATGATTGCTTGATCTTGATTTTTCCACTTTGAATGGGATAACCGAATAAAATCTATGCCGGTGCATTTGCTCCGAAAATGTGTTGATTTTTGCATGGAAACTTTCTACGTGTTTCACATATTGAATGTTATGTATTTTATCTAACAGATTCAAAGTAGTTTGCCTTAATTATATTTCGTATGCGCTTACAGTCCACTATTTAACCTACATGTTGTTTGAGATCTAAAAGATTTTTTTGTGTACTGGATATTGATGACGAACCTTTCATTTTAATCTAATTGTATAGAATTCAGATATTTTTATCTGGTCGAATTAAGTTCGATAACATATGCCTATTCAAATATTTTTCGGATTCAAAATTCATAATAGTCTGAAAAATTACTTCAATTATCGATATTTTTAGGTTTAAAAAGTAGTTTAATATAATTAAAATTACTAACGTGATTACTATATTTAGTTCTAGATAATATTTGAATTATTTTTATGTACCACGCAAACAATTTTAAATAAATTTTAAGGGGGTGTTGATCAAAATCGCATCAGGATTTTCAAGAAGTAGTTAAAAAATTAGAATGATTGAATAGTTTAAAATATTTTTCCCCGCTTCTGAAAACCTAATTATTAACAATTGTGCCGTACGCCAAGGAAAATAATTAAACAAGTCTTAGAAAGCACAACTGCCAAAAATGAAGGGTTTAATATTATTACAAAATTATATGAATATTATATTGTGATCGGGGACTTGTCGGAGAGTTAGTTAGCACAAGTTGCTACACCTGTTCTCATGCGAATGGAGCACTCGAACTCCGTTCTTGGTTAAACGCGCTGAGAACGAGCGAAACGTTGTACATCCATTTCTGCCGCGGTTCTTAAATGCGCGAACGAGTTTTTGAGAGCAGCTAATGCTCTTCGCCTGCGCTTGGTTGTCTTTTGAGAATGAGAACAAATTTGTCTCGCAATAAAAAGAGCGCGTACGGATAAGGTCTGCTGCTACTCTGTGTAATATACACTTCCCACAATTAAAAAACTAATCGCCATTTTTGTTACCAAATCCTTTAATTCGCGGTGTTCAGTTTTCTGGTTCACAATCGGAAATCTTGATTCACATTTTCCTGTGCAAAATGGGCTTATTTTCACCTCTGCTTTAAACCTCAAATCTGTCAAACTTGTAATGTCTTGGAGACGGTTCAACCGATTTTCACATTCTTATGATAAATGTACCAACGAAATAATAAATTGGAAATGACACGATACATGAAATATACTATCATCAAACTAAAAAATTATACCCTTTTATTCTGCTAAAGTTTGTTGAGTGCAGTAAAAGCTCTCACTCAAATTAGTGAGATCCGGCTTTCGTATCGTTTCTCTAACTATAAAAAATGTTCCTGGGTAGTCAGTCTCAAGATAGTTATGCTCTATGGGTTTCAATGTAAATAAAAACTCTATATATTTATCTGTGGACGTCAAGTCAAGCAACTTGAACCCTTAGTCAATATCGAGCAAACAGTCCGAAACTAGCATGCATAGCCCACGCTCACGTAAATAAACTTATTGTACAGGATGCTACGGTTATCTTTCGGTACGACTAGAGCATGACGACCATCATCGGTACGTTGCTAACCCTAATCTTGCTTTTCCGTTGACCACAAGAGTCTCGGGTTGGACCGAAAAAGGAATTAAAATGGTACGATGTTTAGTTAGTCAAATGATCAAACAGAAGAAAACAACATTATTGGTGAGAAAAATATTGATTTCTAGTTAAGCCAGAAATTATTATGCTAAAAAACTCTAGCACACTACTTTTTCTTAAAACCTTCGGCAATAACTTTTGCACGGCGCAATGAGAAATGTTTAAGCCAGTTTCGGTTATGTACCCAGTTCGTGTAGTGTGATGCGGTATGTTTTGTTGATGCTGTTAGAAAAGCCGTAGCTGTAGAAAAGTTTTTGGTTTCACTTGGGGTTAACTGTTTCAGCCTTTCAGACATTTGTAAACATCGCAGGCAAAAGCATGTTAAAGTTTTTTTTTTGCAAATTTTCACAGCTGGCATGTTAGATACACTGGAGGAAACAGGAGATTTGCGATGAAAAAATGCCGGTAGGAAGATCAATAAGACCAAGTTTGGAGAGATTATCTGGGATTTTCGCTGCTTGGTTTCACATCTTGCTCACGTCGTAGCACCAGAGTGTACAATCGATGAGCGATTTCACCACTGGTTAATTGGATAAAAAACATCATTTTCTAGCTGCATAAAATGCTGCACAGTAGAGCGGATACTTCTTGACTGAACTTTGTTTGGCTATTGTAATATAGGAAAACCACACCCCATTCATTCATCAGTAATGCATTGAATTTTTATGTCGTACTAAGCAGTTTTTTACAGCACTTGAACAGTAATTATGCTTTCGATTGTAGGCCATGAACAAGGAAAATATTGTGGTGTTTAGAGTATAGTTACAATGACCCAGTAACATTTTTTCAATAATCGTTCATATCCTAAGGTGATATACAGAACTGTTCATTTTATAAGGTTGTAATTGTTGCTTGATCCGGTCAAAAAAGGGTATCACATTCGAGGAGCTGGAGAAAGGGAAACAGATGCTTGTGGAGATATTCTTCTTTATATATTTAGTCGTTGATGATGCTGGTTGTTATGTATGGCCTGCTGAAATTACCACAACCACAGATCGCCTACCACACCAAGCACTTCTTGGCAAATTACGCGTCCTTATTCTCACAAAACTTTTCCGAGACATCGAGGTGGGACTTGTTAACGAAAACCTCCAGGCCGAGGGTCTGCTTGGCGTTCGCTCTGATGGCAGAGCCAACGTAAGTCAACTTTCTTCTTGGTACATATTTTGCTAGACCACTAGCGTATACATACGCCGCGCGGTTAACAAAACATGTAGCTCGTGGTTCATTTTTCCAACCCTAAGGCACATGGACTTCCCAAGCTGATGCAACGTTTTTATCTCATGGAAAAACGTTACCTAACTGCGATATCGATGTACCTACCTAGCGTATTAAAACTTTTTACCGATTATTACAATTTCATAATTATAATAATTCATTTGGGGTCGCTGCAACGGATTGCGTTGTAACCGGTCGATGTATATTCACTTCGGCCCCTACAATAAGTATTACCGTGAAAACAGTTTTAAAAGAATGTTATTATGACGCAAAAGTTTGAAGCGACTGTACTTATTTTCATCTTATTTCCTGACACAATGTATTAAATAGAGATGGCAGATCTCACTCTATCAGGAATCAGGAATCAGAACAAATTGGCTCAAATGGCACGTTCCCCTTGATATTTGGAGATTTGTGCCTTGCCATCAATTTGTTTTTAGCATCATTTTCCCGATATATAAGAGGGAAGGATTGAAAGGAAATGGTAAGGGTTGGACTAGGAGGATGGGAAAAATTGACGACACAAAAACACATAAAAGCAGAAGTAAATTCTGCACCCCTAAGGGATGCTGAACAATCTGCTGAGGATCACATTTAGTGGAAGCAGAAGGAAATTCTGAACCTCTACGAGGTCCCGAACAGTCTGCTGTTAATAAAACCTCCAACCCCCGAGAGGATTTAAAGATCTTACAAAAGCGACACCATTCTCAGAAGAATGCAGAACGACTCGCAGTATGTACGAGCAGAAGTAAATTCGGTACCCCCCAAAGGATGCCAAACAATCTGCTAAACCCTATTTAAGGTGAATACAGAAGGGATTCATTCACTCCAGGAAGAACGATGAACCCTTCTGACTATAGCTCCTTACCACATTGGGTGAGAAACGAGAGAATATCCTTCAATTTTAGCTCCGCATACACAGACTCAACCATGTATGGAGAACCAAAAACCCGGATACGTAGCTGCGTCAATGCGGGACAGTTACATATCAGATGATATGAAGTACCATAATCGCATTCACACAAATCACACGAATAATACTCAGCACGTTGAATAGTAGCCATGTGATTGCAATGTCCAGTCAGAGCTCTGACCAGAATACTGCAATGATACTTGGAGAAATGCAGTAGACACTTTGACATTTTCAGATTTAAATCTGGTAGAAATGCTTTTGTCTGAGCGCAAGTTTGCAAGCTGCGCCAGTAAGACGGTATGCACAAGATAATGCTTCTTGTTTTAGGAACACATGTAGTGGTTTAATACACAGTAGCGCCTCTAGAGCAGCATTAGGAGTTGTCGTGAATGCTCCTGTCATCGCCATTAGGACCATCCTTTGGAGATGATTTAGCTTCGACTGAACTGTCGCGACTTCTCCTTTCTGCCACCATACAAGACAACCATATGCTAAAATTGGTCTAACGATAGTTGTGTAGATCCAATGAATATATCTGGGTTTGAGTCCCCATGATTTTCTAAAAGCTCGTCTGCATTGGCCGAAAGCCATGCAAGCTCCTTCAATCCTGAAGTCAATGTGAGCAGACCAATTCAGTTTTGAGTCAAGAATAACCCCGACGTATTTAACTTGATCGACCACAGTGACCTCTGAACCAAAGAACTGCAACGGACGAGCTCCTGTTATTATCCTACGATGAGTGAAAAGCACCATTGATGTTTTGCCCGGATTTACAGATAATCCAACCTGACAACACCATTGTTCAACAGATCGCAGGGCTTGCTGCATTAAATCAAAGAGAGTGTTAATGCTTATACCGGTCATCAATATATGATAATCGTCGGCAAAACCATAAGTCGGAAATCCAAGGTTATTAAGTTTCCTTAACAAACCATCAGCGACTAGGTTCCATAAAAGTGGGGATAGTACACCACCTTGAGGACACCCACAGACACTCAGCTTTCTAATCTCTGCTTGCCGAAGCGATGAACAAAGAAGTCGATTGCTAAGCATTGCGTGTATCCAGTAAGGGAAAAACCCAAGATATTCCGTTCACGACTGCAATGTTTAACCTCCTGCAGCCATTCAGCCATCGGTACGGAAATACACCTTGACTTAGGAGTTCCTATTTTTGTGGCCTTTTACGACATGGAACAGGAAACCAGTGGATCAATTCTTGGTAAAAAATAATTCCGCCGGATGCCACACGGCTTACCTGTTTGGTGGACTTATACCATCGGTACAGGTGGACCGTAGCGTTATTCTTAGCCAGTTGGGAAACCGCTACCGACACTACACGGCTATCTAGGCTGCTCAGAGAGGGAAAGTTGACATTGATGGAACTGAGAAGATTGAGGGAACAGTTGTCCTCTGCCTAATCATAATTAGATTTCACATAATTTACTATTGTCATTGAAATATCATATTTTTTCTGAAAACCCATTATTTTTCTACATAAAAATCCTGATAGATAACCTCTATTTCAAAGTCCCTGCAAATTTAAGAAAAAAAAACAGTTTTTATCCGCCCTAGTGGTGTAATGATGTCTTTCTCATTTTCATTTTCTCCTATATATTACAGCAGAAATTCCCCGAAATATTACAATTTGAAAAGTTCAGAAAATAGTTTTGAAAATTTCTGTTTCATAATACCACTACATTGCATAGTGGTTTGAATCGACAAAAACGTGAACTTAATTTTCTAGCTGCTAAACCGTTGATCCGATATACATAGTTCCTTTGGAGAACTCATTCAAAAAAATATACCTCGTGATTTGATCACTATAAAAAATGTGCAAAGCCTACTACGATAAAAGTTCATTTCAACAACTTTTTTCCCTTAAGAGATAGAAAAACGATGTCTTCTACAAAGTTTTAGAACTTCTAACGAGAAAAAACTTTGCCGAGGAAGCTATAGGTCTAACGCAAAAAGTTTCGGATGTATGAAGCAATTTCGTTTGAAATCACTTAAAATCAATTTTTTGTACATAACTTTTTTCACAATTATTTTCAGTGTCTACTATGTTCGAGACAATTACTAAAAATGGATAAAAAAAGACTTCAGCGTACATTAAAAGTAAAACAAAGCGTCAATATAAATAAACGGTCATATTCATTGAAATTAATATATTCCCATTTTGTTTTACATCAAAGATGGTTTTGAATCGAATTTTTTATTCAACTGATGTCCATTTCATAGTATAATTTATTTAGAAATAGTGTGAATTTCAATATTTCTCTCAGTGTATGTTTTAATTCATAAGAGCGTATTTGTTTTTAGGCGTACTGGTAATGGTGTGAGATATCATCCTTGAAATGAATTGGATTGGAATTAAATAAACGGATAAGGAATATTCTATTAAAAGAATAAGTAAAACTTTTCGAAATTTAATAAGCACGTTAACATGCTTCTTTAGTTTGTTCAATTGCATACAAGAATGCATCATGAAATTATATTCAATCATTACATCATTGCACCAAAGCTACACTAACGACCGATTCCAATTTTTTAACATTTCCTACAAAGCTCCTTTTGATAAACCCAAAATAGTCGTTTTAGCTAAGAAAATGGTCAAAAAAGTACTCTATATTTTGTTGTCTCATTCACACAATTTAAAAGGGCCACGCAACACAATTCGTAACTTTATATTA
Source organism: Malaya genurostris (assembly GCF_030247185.1). NCBI lineage: Eukaryota > Metazoa > Arthropoda > Insecta > Diptera > Culicidae > Malaya > Malaya genurostris. The sequence continues at coordinate 167,818,949 of NC_080572.1, read as the reverse complement.
CTCGATTTAAGCTCTCCAAAAAGTATATGTATGTGCCTTTTGGTCTGCGACCCTGCTTCCTATTAATAGTTCAAGTTAGTGCATATAAAAGTTTAAATGTTAAATAACTTTTTAAGGAAAAGGTCAAACCGTGCACAGTCTTCAACAAAAATGTGTAATTTTACGTTTTTAGTAATTGTCTCGAACATAGTAGACACTGAAAATAATTGTGAAAAAAGTTATGTACAAAGAATTGATTTTAAGTGATTTCAAACGAAATTGCTTCATATATCCGAAACTTTTTGCGTTAGATCTATAGCTTCCTCGGCAAAGTTTTTACTCGTTAGAAGTTCTAAAACTTTGTAGAAGACATCGTTTTTCTATCTCTTAAGGGAAAAAAGTTGTTGAAATGAACTTTTATCGTAGTAGGCGGCTTTGCACATTTTTTATTGTGATCAAATCACGAGTCGAACTTGGATAAAATTTAGCAAATCATTCATGGGACTATCAATGGTTTATTTGGTTACAGAGTCTCATGATCTGCAAACTAGAGAAAATCACTAGCCAATATAAAAAGATAGCTTATGAACAAAGTATTCCTGAAATTGACGTTTTCATACTGATCACCATATCTTCGAAACTAGGGGTTTGATCCGAATGAAAATTGGGATATTCTTATGACATCTTAAGAACTTCCATCTCCAAGAAAAATGAGTGACATTATTTTCACCTTTTTTGTGTATTATTTTCACATTTTTATGCATATCACCCTGTAATGCTGGAACCGGAGGTTGGATCCAAATGAAATTTCGGAACTTTATCCGAGACCATAAGACCTTTTATATGAATCTAAGTTTGTGAAAATCGGTTCTGCCATCTCCGAGAAAAGTGAGTGACATTATATTCACATTTTTAATGCATTATTTTCACATTTTTGGTGCATATCACCCTGTAATTTCGGAACCGGAAGTTGGATCCAAATGAAATTCAGGAATTTTGTACGGGACCGAGAGACCTTTCATTTGAATTTAAGTTTGTGAAAATCGGTTTAGCCATCACTGAGAAAAGTGAGTGACATTATTTGCACATTTTTAATGCATTATTTTCACATTTTTGGTGCATGACACCCTTCAATTACGGAAGGTGAAGTCGGATCCAAATGATATTCAGGAACTTTATATGGGACTATAAGATCTTTCATTTGAATCTAAGTTCGTGAAAATCGGTTCAGCCATCTCTGAGAAAAATGAGTGACATTACTTTCACATTTTTGGTGCATATTAACCTGTAATTCCGGAACCAGAAGTCGGATCCAAATGAAATTCAGGAGCTTTGTATGGGACCGTGGGACAAAAAAAAAGCAAAGTCCTGGCATTACATTCCTTTTGTGGAATTTGGCCTTTCTGTTTCAACAGACTTCGCAGCCGATTCTTAGTGTACAGAATCATTGCATGGCTAGTACTATGGATCCTACTGACACTAAGAATCCTTCCACCGTGGGACCTTTCATTTGAATCTAAGCTTGTAAAAATCGATTAAGTCATCACCGAAAAAAGTGAGTGACAATATTTGTCACACACATACACACACAGACATTTGCTTAGCTCGTCGAGCTGAGTCGAATGGTATATGACATTCGGCCTTTCGGGGATCGGTTCAAAAGTCGGGTTTTTCAGTGATTGTATAGCCTTTCTGTATGAGAAAGACAAAAATTATATCGAGTTTGGAAGACCGATTATATGTTCATCCGACCTCTCTTGTATATTATCAATAAGTATAATCAATCCCACGATGCCAAAATGTTCAACGCAACGCGTGCTATGAAATTCTGCACCTGAAAACTGAAAAGATATTTCTATATGAAAACTGGAATCGCTTCCAAATCAAAACAAGGTTCGCTTGTTAACTTTTTTTGTAAATATAAAAAATAGGTATAGAATTCGCTCTAAATTTAGAAATATTTTCCAAGTCCCGGAGGGCCGAGTGTCATATATCAATCGATCCAGCTCGATGAACTGAGCAAATGTCCGTGCGTGTGTGCCTGTATGTGTGTGTAGATCTCAGAGATGACGGGAACGATTTTATCAAACTAATCGCAAAATGTTAGATCTTCCCGTCCTCTGAACGCTATTGAATGTTTTTGAGATCGTATGTGTACTTTTTGAGTTATGCGAAGTTTTATGTAAAAAATTTCAGTTTTTTGACAATATCTGTCACAATTGACCCTGAAAACAGAATATGTTTTTAGATTTATATTCCGCAAGGCAATAGCTATCCAACAAGCTATAGATTGTTAAAATCCATTCATTTTTGCCTTTCTCATATAGATCAATCACTGTGAAAACAGACTTTTGTAGCGAGGCCCGGAGGGCCGAATATCATATACCATTCGACTCTGTTCGTCAAGTACGCAAAATGTCTGTGTGTGTATTTTTTGCACTAACTTAGATTCAAATGAAATCAATCAGATCCAATGGAATTATGGGGTAAAATGTTCAAAAAATTATGAAAATAAGTGCACTAACTCTTCTCAGAGATGGCTGGACCGATTTTCACAAACTTAGATTCAAATGAAAGGTCTTCCGGTTCCGGAGTTATGGGGTTAAAATGTGCAAAAAATTAAAATATGTGTTCTTACTTTTATTAAAGATGGAGCGACCGATTTTCACAAACTTAGGTTCAATAGAAAGGTCCTGTGATCCCATACGTAATTTCTGAATTTCATCCGACTTCCGGATCCGGAAATATAGGGTAAAGTGTGTTAAAAATTTTATACCATCACGGAAAAGTGCGAGAAACCGTAAAAAGTTCTCATGTGGATTGATGAAAAAGGTATCTTCTCACTGCTAGGTGGATTGAGCACGTTTTTTACAGCTAAAAGAATGCCCTGAGGCGACTGATGCAATCGGCTGTAGCGTAACATGCTAAAATTAAGAATGTTTTATTATGACCAACGATGCCCAGTAAAAATTTCTCTCAACATGTGCTGAAAGAAACTTAGTGGTACTGCATGTGGGAGTTAGAAATAACAATATTCAATCAATGGAATTAGGGAATTCTCGTCTGGTAAATATAATTTAATCGAGCGACAATTTTGCTCCGAAGACGAACACAGAGCAAAAACACTAGAGTATAGTTTTCTATTCGCATATGATCTAGACAATGGTTTATATTCCAAGCAGTAAAGTTTTAGTACCTCAACTAACTGTAAAGCTATCTTATGTTATTGGAAATTCAACAATTTCAACACAGAGAACAGATCTTCTAGCTTGAACCAAATTCCTAAATTCGTTGGAATTCACTGTTGCGCTTGATTTTGCACGGAATATTTACCATAGTGTGCAATTGCGTACATCAGAACTCATAAAAGTTTATTGAGTTGGACAGTAGAATTCCTTATTCGCATTGAATTTTGTTGCAACGTTTGTTATCTGTGATTTCAGTTTTAATCAAATTGTGTCCGCATATTTGGTTTTATTATGCATCCAAGACGCTGTTTTCTTTAGCACTAAAATCGTTTTTGAGTTCTATCACCATCAAGGAATAGGAGATTCGTGCCACTTATAATCGTTTTCTAGAAATAAAATCCTTTCAGCATGAAAACTAAAAAAAGTTATATAGAGTGTATGAGAAACATTACTCACATTATTGCAAAATGAATCGAAAAATTCCAAAATGGCCTGTGTGCGTTCAACATCGATTCCAGTTTTCATTTCAAATTATCTTTTCGGTTAGGCTGAACATTTTTCCACTAGAATTGGATCAGTTTGTTGGCATACACTTTTTTTTAAATATGCTCAAAATATGTAACTATCCGCCAACACAGAATCGTACGATTGATTATAACACATGGATCAATAAGTCCCGAAACTAAAGCAGAGATGGCGCTCGTAATAAACCAGTAACCACGTCTTTCTAGAGTACTAACCTTTGCTTGAAACGGGTCAAAATTTTAAGTCGATTCGACCAGAAACAGCTGATTTATCGAGATTGGAGTTAAGTCGTTTTATAGTTTGTTTAAAAAATGGAAAAAACCGAAACTATTTAAAAAATGGAAATGGGTGAAAATACCGTGCAAGCGAAACAATGGATTGAAAAATGTTATCCGGACTGTTGTCTATCAAAAGCAACGATTTGTCGGTGGTTCGCCGAGTTTAAACGTGGTCGTACCGACACAAATGACGCGGAACGTTCGAATAGACCTGTGGAAGCCGTTACACCGGAAAATGTGAGTGAAGTGACAAAAATTATAATGAAAGATCGTAAAGTGAAGCTCCGTGAGATTGCTGAGATGACACAGATATCATATGGAAGTGTATTTACTATCCTTCATGAAAAATTGAGCATGAAAAAGGTTTTTTCCAAGTGAGTGCCGCGATTGCTTTCGATGGAACAAAATGCACCCTGCCACAAGTCGATGAAAACAATGGCGAAATTGAACGAATTGGGCTTTGATCTGCTTCCCCACCCCCTATACTCGCCAGATTTAGCCCCAGTGACTACTGCTTCTTTGCTGATCTTAAAAAAATGGGGAAAAAGATTTGGCTCAAATGAGGAGGTCATCGCTGAAACTGAAGCTTATTTTGAAGCGAAAGATAATTTTTTTAATAAACATGGTATTGAAAAATTGGAAAACCATGGAACCATTGTATCACCCTAAAAGGTGATTATGTTGATGAATAAAAAAAAATTTTGCAAAAAAATGTTGTTTCCATTGTTAGTCTCGGGACTTATTGATCCATGTGTTACTTGAGAGTTCCGTGTAGAAACATGTCGGATGATTTTTCAATCTGTCTCCCAAACTCGATATGAATTTAGTTTCTTAAATTCTCAAGGACTACACGATAGATAGTTATATCAGGGTTTTTACTTTGAAAATCCAATCCATCCAATCCAATCCAATAAATTTAGTTGCATATTTAACTAGCATTATCCAGTGTTGTTCGGAGATGAAATCCAGACTGGAGAAACAACTGGCGATTTGAAAAATTACGTGGAAACTTGCAGAAAAAAATTACCTGTTGCAGCTTCTTGGCGGTGTTCGAGGTATCAATTTATAAACAGTACCAATCTGTTGTCCTTGTAACAACTTCATGATTTGTATGAGCGCAAAGGTTGAAAATAATTATATTATTTGGAAATAATTAAATTTTGAGAATTTTGAAACTATTCCACTTCGAATCCATTTCTTTACATTCAACTCGGACTCAAACGACCTTTACTTTGATGTCACTCATGTGAGACTGAAGCGTAAACATTTTTCTGGCATAAATATCTGTTCATTATTCTTGCATTTGTGTTATACATCAGTGTTTTGACCCTTTGATCTTTCCTCTTTGTTTCGATTTGCTGTTTATTGTAAATATTCTTTTTAACATACTAATGTGTAATTCTAATATTGATTTTGATTATTGATAACATTCAACTTGACTTCTGTTTCAAGATTTGGACAAGCTTCTCTTCTCTAGTTTTGTAAGCCCTTGCTCAATTCTGCTGGAAGTTTGCCCAAAATCGAGAGAACAGATCACATTTTGGTTGCATAAAATTCTTCTAGTCCTAGCAGTCTTTATTGCTGCATATGTGATTCTCATTCCGGTTTATTACGATATTTTTAACGTGGTCGATTATATCATCCAGAGATTACATTGTCTTTTGATTAGTTGAAGAAGCACTCTTTGCTCTTTAGAAGCAGATTAATGGAAGGTCGTCTATACATTCTGCCTCGCTGTTTTTATTGGAAACATCTTTAAGGGGGTTCCCTGTCTTATTGATATTGGGTTCGTTGTTAGCTGCAACTGACGTAACTTTTTGAGCATTGATTACAGATGATAGTTTCGTTGATGAGATTGGTATATCGTTTTTAAATTCTGTCTTAGAAGAACTGGAGTTTAGTCGGTGAACTTGATACATTCTTTACGTGAAATTTGATCTTTTGCTTTAATTTACTTTGCAACCTCATGACATGACCTCAGCGTGACTAGTGATTTGCTCTCACTGAAACTAAAAGGTTACATATTCAAAATTTTTGCCGAAGCCATTCCTTTTGTCCACCAACTATTGAAGATTGCTTCCAAATGCTAGACTTTTGCCACAGATTCTTAACCTCACTATATTTCGAGCAAACATGGTTGCCGAAAAAAGGTTGAGTAAATCAACGAAAAAAATAGTTTTTCGATGGAGCTTTCTTGACTATCTGCATAAATGGTAACCCTGCTTACGAATTTGACAATGAGCAGAAAAAACAGAACCATATGTTCTTTATCGTTTATCTTTATAGATGCCAGAGTTCTGTTATTAAAGAGCAGTAGCAGTTATTAGTTTAAGTTAATACACTTTTCGGTTGATTTTACAAATGGACTTTTTGAAAAACTAACCGAGACTTTTGATTTAGCACACTTTCATGCTGTGCAGTTCGATTTGGTGTGAACTGTGCAATAACAAGACATACAAATTAGAACAGCTTTGAGCCCATTTTAAATTTTTCTACGTCTTCGTCAATTTGAATTATGCTTCAATCTCCAAGGCCAGCAATTGAACTGCAAGAACTACTAGAATTAAGCACCATGCGTACCCTTCAAAAAGCCTTTTTATGTTGTTTGTTAGTATTTCATTGGATCAAATCAAATTTTGTGGTCGTCTACATTTTTAAATTATATGAAAATCTATTTTTTGAAAAAAAAAAACTTGGAAACGTGAAAGTGCCAATTCAATACATCAAAATAGAGTATGACCAGTCTACTTTCGTATCTCATCCGATACAGTGGATGTTATAAATCGTTTAGGCGACAGAGAATAATGTGCGGTAAGCAATACGATTTTAATTTTTGGGATTCGTGAGGTAATCCAAAGTAAGATATAGCAACTATATTCTCAGACATTATATCTATCGATTTGAGCTTTACAAAAAATCGGTTTTTGAATCCGTTCCATAGAGTGCTCCTTTAAGTTTAAAAAAATATGATCTAATTGAAATGGAATATGGCAATGAAGACAATAAAAGATTTGTGTCTAGTTATAATTTCAATTTGTCGCTTATAAATTGTCTATTAAAATTATACATGCCACTGAAGACTAGATGGTGTTAGCTTATTGATTTATTTTCAAGTAAAATTAATTACTGCATCGTTGTAATTGCAGGATATACAGCTTCTTGTTATTATCAGATATAACCATCGCTAGATCTCTACACACTAGCTTATGGGTCTCATAATCGGATCGCATAACTTTGAAATGGTTGAAAGCAGCGGGATGCCATTTGCCTGGTTCTGAAACCTTCTATTTTCTCATTCTATGCATTTACTGACATTATCCCGATCAGCAGATTATAACAGCGGTTTATCAAAACTTTATCTCGCTTTGATACTTGTTATAAATTTAAACTAGAGATTCTAACTACTAACAAGACAAGACTTGTATCAAAATTTAGAGCGAAAATTGTTTTCTGTTATAAACTTTGTTATTACTTGCTTGTCGGGAAGACTATAAAACGCGTTATTCTTCCACATGAATCATATGCTGGTCATAAATCGATCAGTTTGTCGATTTTACTGCAAGTCTCATTGTTTTTGTAATGATAGTAAAACTGTGCTATTGAAGATAAGTTCATTTAATCTGGTGTGAGACATTTGGCCAATCGGTTGAAGATAAAACTGCTGGGAGTTTTAAACTTTTGTGCAGATAGTTGCGGGTTAGTCACGAAGTTGCCTGGCCTTTTATTCAACTAGTAACGAGTCTGTGCACCATATTGGATTGCCAGAGCAGGTTTTTGCAAGCATCTATAAATTTTCATAGATTCAAATGTTAGTTTTACTTTCATAAGCAAAACGTGATAGGATAACTTTGGATCACGTAGTATAGAATTGTACTATCGCTGCTTTCGTTTGAGCGAAGCAGACCGATTCTGAGTAAACCATTTAAATGCGGTCAAAGGATTTCGTGTTGGGATATTGGATGGATAAATACCATTCCGTTTTAAAAGTTTGTGAAACATACAGATACAATTGTCTAAAGAGATTTCACAGTTTCAAATTGTTTAGGTGAGATATTGCAGTCAGAACTATTTTTAATCAATCAAACAATTTTAATCGGATGAAGTCACACTTTCCATTTCAGCGTTTAGAAGAAAGTTTCGACTACGTGAAGCAATATTTGATTTTGTTTTGCCCCTTGCTAGTTTTCAGTCGTTTATGACTTAAAATTGGACTCGCGTGCATCAATTGAACGGCTGAATGCAAAAACATTGAATAGCACGGACACGCATTTTGCAATACAAATCCAATCGTTTAAAACATCATTTTGCAGGAATCCAACAAAATACTTTTGATTTGTTGTTACGGGCGTTCTGATCCATGCTGCGTTTCACACGGCAGTCGGTAGGAAAACTTAGGATGCAAAAAACAGATGAAAGTATTTATTTCTGAGAGAACTGAATAAGTTCTCATTAAGTTTCACTCGGTTTTTGCAATTCAATTTTTTTTTCTACAGTTCATGCAAAACATATCTTTTAAACGAATTTTGTATTGCAAAATCCGTTTCCCGTTTCTGCACTCAATGGTTTTATCGGCTTTGCGATCACAGATACTTATACTTGTTATCTGAACTAAGGACTTATACGATTTTCGCATTTAGCCGCTCAATTGCGATTCATAATAGATTACGCCAATGTGGTTTCACTGACGATCAAAAATATTCAGTCCGTTGAAGAAATGTGTATACGCAACAATCCAATAATTCGGATTCCTGAGAAGTAATTTTTTCGGAACAATTATTAAATTAAATAAATAAATTTATCGCGAAGATTCGTTTTCGAAAACTACATGATAAGTTTAAAAAATCTGGCACCCTTGAAAGCAGCTAAGTGTGTTGGCAAACAATAGGCATTCAACATTCAAATTCAAAAGGTTAAATTCCTTCAAACTGATTGGTTGGTATGACACTACGAAAATTAAGTTATTTGGTTGATCTTCTGGAGAAATTTCATTTTTTGGACGCACTTCCCGGTGAAACTTTCAACGAGTGAGTAGAACACGAAAAAAACAAGAAAATACTACAAGCAAGATAATAGTTAGTAAAGTAAAAGAATCGCACAAATTTCAACTATTAATTTCTACTTGCGCATTTTTCTATGATATTCTTCGTCTAAGCATTCACTTGCGGCCGTGAAGCTAAATGGTCGACTAACTGGTTCTTTGGACGAATGGCGGGCAGGTACTTGTTTCGGCGGCGATGGATAAGCGATGAGTCTCCAGATGAAGGAGCAGCTCGACCTATGGGTAGCTAATATAAAATGCAGAGAGGATTCAAAACCAAACGAAAATCACATAATATTGTTAGTTTCAGAGGCACGCCATTTACCTCTGTGAAAATAGCATGTCCTTATTAGAGCAATCATATCTCCGAAATGGATTGATACTTTTTGCCTTTCTCATATAGAAAGGTTATGCAATCACTGTGAAAACCGACTTTTGAACCGAGGCCCGGAGGGCTGAGTGTCATATACCATTCGACTCAGTTCGTCGAGTACGCAAAATGTCTGTGTGTGTAACGTTTTTTGCACTAACTTTTCTCGGAGATGGCTGAACCGATTTTCACAAACTTAGATTAAAAAGAAAGGTCTTGTGGTCCCATGCAAAATTCCGGAATATTATTTGGATCCGGTTTCCGGTTCCGGAATTATGGGGTAAAATGTGCAAAAAATTGTGAAAATAAGTGCACTAATTTTTCTCAGAGATGGCTGAACCGATTTTCACAAACTAAGATTCAAATGAAAGGTCATGAGGTCCAATAAAAAATTCCTGAATATTATTTGGATCCGACTACCGGTTCGGGAGCTATGGGGTAAAATGTAAAAAAAAGAAAATATGTGTTCTAACTTTTCTCATAGGTGGCCCGACCGATTTTCACTAACTTAGGTTCAAATGAAAGATTCTGTGGTCCCATACATAATTCCTGAATTTCATGCGGATCCGACTTCCGAACAGAGCTGCTAAATGTCACTATCAACTAGGAACTTTGCACAACGATGATTGGAAAGTTTATGTCACTGGACTGCTGCCAACCAGGCTGCTGCCAACCAGGCTTTTTTTTCATAAAACTAACACTGTTGTGGTCTCTAATAAAACATAATAACTACTAGAAGCTTCCAGATTAGTAAACCAATAGTTTTTTTTCAATGCACGCTTGAAGTTAAGGAGCAAAAAGACTCATTTACAGACGAAGCTCCCCTTAATTCTTTGCAGGTATGGCGTTCTCTCTGCTATTGTTAGTATTGTTAGATGGAACAAACATCTCGGTTGTCTTTTATCCTTTTGAATGAATTATGACACTCTTTTCATTCATGAAATACGATTTATTTCTCCTTCAGATGAACTAAGGAAAGCGAAACGATCACTATAGGGAGAATAAATTTAAAATTTACGACATCAGTGTCAGCTCATCTGAATGAGAGTAAGTGATTAAAGGTCTATCCGCTGTAGGCGGATCTGACCGACTGGAGCGTTGACTTTTTTCTGCTTCGACTGTGGATGAGCTGCACATGCACACAAATGCATGTGCAGCACAGTCATATACTAAGCAGCAAAAAGGTGGTGCCGAAGAGCTCGGATCGGTCGTGTCGGTCTAGTACGGGGCAACGTTTTGGGTATGGAGAAACGGAAATTCATTCAACTTTACACTTACTCGTAGAACAGGTTAACTCGATCCATAAAACACAAAAGCCGCTGCCTGGTAGCATTTCCGTAGTCCATTTATCATGTTTTGTTACTGCTATACGTAGCTAGAACATACATAAAAATGCAATTCGAAGCGCATGTATCAATTTTCAATCAATCAAATATCATCTCGTGTATAAAAACAGTGAAAACTGAAATTTTGAGATTATCCTATATATAATAATTCGAAAAGGTTACTAAGGTAACAGATTTTCATGAGCAGTGTGACAGGTTGTATTATAAATGCATTAAAATTCAAAGACAATTGAAACATATATATTATAAGAATAAAACTAATTTATTATGTGCACACTTCTGCTGTTCTAACGAATCTCCTCCTGAATGTGTTGTACTGTATAACGGCTTTCTCTAAAAAAATTGCAGCTCACCAACTCTTTTCATCGCTACACAATAATCGATGATAAAGAAGCGGTGAAATGCTACAAATTTTTCTTGTTTATTTGTTTGTATGTTTATATAAGTGGCTGGGGTCCATTAGAAGATTGATCGCAGCGGAAGGCAAATGGGAACTTTTTTGGTTCCATGATTGTTTTCACTCTTTTAATGAGATATTTATTGCGTTGAAAACTTTTCACTGTAGTTAGTGACTAATAACCCGACCAAAAACTATTTTTATCTTAAATATTCGTAACATTAGGTAATTTTTCAGAACAATTCAAAAGTTTCCCCGCATTGTCCAATGTACGGGGCAAAGCGGGGTACTATACAAAATCGCATGATAAAGCCATTTACATTAACAAATGTGTATGTCTTTTTGTGAAGCCATAATTTGGGAAGTTGACCATCAATGTTAACTTCCCTCTCTGAGCAGCCTAGATAGCCGTGTAGTGTCGGTAGCGGTTTCCCAACTGGCTAAGAATAACGCTACGGTCCACCTGTACCGGTGGTATAAGTCCACCAAACAGGTAAGCCGTGTGGCATCCGGCGGAATTATTTTTTACCAAGAATTGATCCACTGGTTTCCTGTTCCATGTCGTAAAAAGCCACAAAAATAGGAACTCCTAAGTCAAGGTGTATTTCCGTGCCGATGGCTGAATGGCTGCAGGAGGTTACACATTGCAGTCGTGAACGGAATATCTTGGGTTTTTCCTCAAGGTGGTGTACTATCCCCACTTTCATGGAACCTAGTCGCTGATGGTTTGTTAAGGAAACTTAATAACCTTGGATTTCCGACTTATGGTTTTGCCGACGATTATCATATATTGATGACCGGTATAAGCATTAACACTCTCTTTGATTTAATGCAGCAAGCCCTGCGATCTGTTGAACAATGGTGTTGTCAGGTTGGATTATCTGTAAATCCGGGCAAAACATCAATGGTGCTTTTCACTCATCGTAGGATAATTACAGGAGCTCGTCCGTTACAGTTCTTCGGTTCAGAGGTCACTGTGGTCGATCAAGTTAAATACGTCGGGGTTATTCTTGACTCAGAACTGAATTGGTCTGCTCACATTGACTTCAGGATTAAGAGAGCTTGTATGGCTTTCGGCCAATGCAGACGAGCTTTTGGAAAATCATGGGGACTCAAACCCAGATATATTCATTGGATCTACACAACTATTGTTAGACCAATTTTAGCATATGGATGTCTTGTATGGTGACAGAAAGGAGAAGTCGCGACAGTTCAGTCAAAGCTAAATCATCTCCAAAGGATGGTCCTAATGGCGATGACAGGAGCATTCACGACAACTCCTAATGCTGCTCTAGAGGCGCTACTGTGTATTAATCCACTACATGTGTTCCTAAAACAAGAAGCATTATCTTGTGTATACCGTCTTAGGGTTACAGGGCTTTGGAACAGTAACCCATTAGATTATGCTACCAGCCACACTCGCTTGTGGTCTCAAATGGTTACGTGGGATAAGTATTTACTCGCTCCTAGTGACCTAACTCTTCGTTAGGAATGGTTGTCTGGTTGTCTGGAACAACAACTTGATGAACACATAGTTTGTTTTACGGACGGTTCTCTGTTGAATGATCGTGCTGGTGCTGGTGTCTACTGTCGTGAAATGAGGCTGGAGCAGTCTCATTCACTTGGTAGATAATGCACTGTGTTCTAAGCAGAAATCTACGTAATTCTGTGTGGAGTACAATCGGCACTTCAGTAGAGGATCTGTGGTAAACGTATTTATTTTTGTTCCGACAGTCAGGCAGCCTTAAAAGCACTCAGTTCGAATGACTCACGGTCGAATCAAGTGATCGCATGTCGAACTCAAATTGAAGACCTCAGCATTTCAAATGCTGTTTACTTCTTATGGGTACCCGGCCATTCTGGTATTACTGGAAATGAATGGGCTGATGAGTTGGCTAGAGCTGGTGCAACGAATGATTTCGTTGGTCCTGAACCAGCTTTACCACTTTCAACTAGTTGGATAAAGCACAAGATTCGTTCTTGGGCTGCATCCAAACATGCCAGCTACTGACGCAGCTTGCTCAGACAAAAGCATTTCTACCAGATTTCAATCTGAAAATGTCAAAGTGTCTACTGCATTTTTCCAAGCATCATTGAAGTATTCTGGTCAGAGCTCTGACTGGACATAGCAAACTCAATTATCACATGGCTACTATTCAACGTGCTGAGTATTATTCGTGTGATTTGTGTAAATGCGATTATGGTACTTCATATCATCTGATGTGTAACTGTCCCGCATTGACGCAGCTACGTATCCGGGTTTTTGGTTCTCCATACATGGTTGAGTCTGTGTATGCGGAGCTAAAATTGAAGGATATTCTCTCGTTTCTCACCCAATGTGGTGAGGAGCTATAGTCAGAAGGGTTCATCGTTCTTCCTGGAGTGAATGAATCCCTTTTGTATTCACCTTAAATAGGGTTTAGCAGATTGTTTGGCATCCTTTGGGGGGTACCGAATTTACTTCTGCTCGTACATACTGCGAGTCGTTCTGCATTCTTCCGGGAGTGCAGAATGGTGTCGCTTTTGTAAGATCTCTAAATCCTCTCGGGGGTTGGAGGTTTTATTAACAGCAGACTGTTCGGGACCTCGTAGAGGTTCAGAATTTCCTTCTGCTTCCACTAAATGTGATCCTCAGCAGATTGTTCAGCATCCCTTAGGGGTGCAGAATTTACTTCTGCTTTTATGTGTTTTTGTGTCGTCAATTTTTCCCATCCTCCTAGTCCAACCCTTACCATTTCCTTTCAATCCTTCCCTCTTATATATCGGGAAAATGATGCTAAAAACAAATTGATGGCAAGGCACAAATCTCCAAATATCAAGGGGAACGTGCCATTTAAGCCAATTTGTTCTGATTCCTGATAGTGACTAATAACCCGACCAAAAATTATTTTTATCTTAAATATTCGTAACATTAGGTAATTTTTCAGAACAATTCAAAAGTTTCCCCGCATTGTCCAATGTACGGGGCAAAGCGGGGTACTATACAAAATCGCATGATAAAGCCATTTACATTAACAAATGTGTATGTCTTTTTGTGAAGCCATAATTTACATCGAGTAGAGCCTTAAGTTTTGCATACCATTCTGTCGAAAAAAAAACTACAAGGATCAGCCACATGGGGTTGTTCGAGCCATTGATGTGGAACAAGGCAACCAAAATTTCTAATGATCTACAATAAAAAAGTTCAATCAATCCGAACCAACACCGAACATCATTTAAAGACAAACACGAGAAAAGGTCCTAAGTGCAAATGACAGTTTCTCTTTGTTTACTTTCTCTTTCGAGTATTACGGTCCAATCAGCAATCTTCCCATCTAACACTTTACATAGGATTATAGCAAAAACCATCAATTTTCGATATGCACTGTAGAATTTGTTGGAAATTACTGGAATTTGCCGTAATAATTGAAAGAGAAAGTAAACCAAGAGAAACTGTCACTTGCACTTGGGACCTTTTCTAATGTTCATCGAGATTCGTCTTGATTTGCATTTGTTTTATAACCGACGAAATTGCACCATTATCCCAAATGTATGCAATTATATCTTCATACATACTTGCGATTTCGATAATTAAGCTTTTCTTCGCCAAGCTTGTGTTCAAGTTTTTTATGCAAGTAGTTTTTTAGCGTTAAGTTTCTCTACCATTCTGCGATTTCGGTTGAAGCGAAAAACTATTTCTAATTATCAATCGAGTGTATCTAATAATTAATTAATTAATTAATCTTAAGCACTCAAAATTTATCCAGGGGTAGTTGTCAATTTCTTATGGGGAAACGACTTAACATGGAATTCCGAGCTTGCATAACACAAGATCAGAGTATACCAATTAAGGGCTGAGGTCAGTGTGTTTCAGGACGTTTTAAAGGGCTATTTTTCACGCTTCAAATTTGATTTTCTCAGAAACGGTGACGAATATCAAAAAAACCCAACTGACAATCTCTTAGAAAATTAGTTTAGATTATTCTGTGGAAATTTCAGAATGATTGTTTGACTTTAGCGGTCGGGAAAGTCTTTTTTCTGAAGGAAGAATTGCATAGCTGAAAACGGCAACATTCAACTTGTTCATTGAATATCTCGCCTTCAAAAGCATGGATCAAAAATCTATCCTGACAATGTCTAGATAATTTAGTTTGGATGCGATTAGTGCATAAAAACATATATGTTGTCGCGATAAAAATTAAGTGAATGTTATTTTGTAATGGCAAGTCCATTTCTATGGCGACACCATTTTTTTCTGCTCTTGTATCCTGGTAACGTAACGAAACATGAGAGAGAAATAAAATCGGCTCAGCCAGGCTGCCAAACAAGTGGTAGCTTTATTGGATTTTATGTGATGTAGTCAAACTTGTAACCGAAAATATCAAAACTTTCTTGGCCACCCGGCCACATCGAGAGTCATTTTATACATTTACGAGAGAGCATGGAGAGAAATGTAATACGCACAGCGAGCAACACGGTTTCACGCTAACAACTGGCCTCAGCCTTTAAAGCTTCAAATCGTTTTATGACACGTTTTTGTCTTGCACTCTAGCAACTACCTACCTCTAGCATGCTACGAGTAGGACTGAACGTTAGCTTTAATTTCGCTTCTATTTATAGATTCGCGTGCTTCCAACAGCTTCGCTTTTGCATCGATTGACCAATCAGAGCGATACTCTATCTTTGATACATCGCTTACTCCTTCAAAACCGTCGTCTATGGCAGGAAAATCCGGTATGCCAAAGATTTTTAGCAGCCAAATAGGACATTGCTCGTTACTAATCAAAATTTCAATCAAATATAATTGAAAATACATTCAAATCGAAACGTAGAAATATTTCCTACAAATGATGAAATAATATTAATAATTGATACAAAATAGACTGAGCTGTAAGTGTTTAAAACCTGATCACATTTCTACGTGTAGTTTTCTTGAGTTTCTGATTTGCACCACTATATAGAAAATAAAGATGTGTTCCACATCAAAACTATTCTTAATCCACGTATTGGAGTGACAATGCCTTTCTCTTGCCATTTAAATAGTCTTATTAAAACTTTTGTAAGATTCGATCCTCAGCCATTAGTATTGTGAGCCAATCGAATAACCTAATAGTAGCTTTGAAACCAGTTTAAATATTTAGACATTTATTCATTCATTTTCGAGCAATTTTATTGCATTGAAAAACACTGACATTTTTCGGTTACGTTACATATAGCATTACATCTCTCGAAACGGAAATGTTCGCCATAACCCTTCAAAATTTGATTGACATTGTTAGCTTTCAAATGAACCTAAGTTTATCGAAAATCGTGAAGTCATTTTCAAGAATCTTCTACTGAAGCAAAATGTGCGGTTAAGTCACTTATACTACTATATCTTCAGAAGCGGAAGTGATAACCATTTGATTTTCGAACTTCATTCAAAATTCAATAGTAGCTTTCAAAGCCTTTTTCCCGGGTTGGCGGTTCAATGCATAGGGCACTGGTCTTATAAACCAGTCGTCGTTTGTTCGAGCCCCGACCTGGAAGGATTCGTAGTGTCAGTAGAATCGTAGCACCAGCCATGCAATGGTTCTGTACACTTAGAATCGGCTGCGAAGTCTGTCGAAGCAGAAGCAGAAGGTCAAATTGAGTGTAAAAAAAAAACAACGCGTTTGATCGGTTACGTCACATACACCAATTCAATAGTAGCTTTCAAACCAACCTGGGAGTGTTAAAATAGGCAAAGCCATCTTTGAGAGAACTGAGTGATATAAAAACAACGCATTTTGCCGCTTACGTCACTTTTATCATTAAAACTCCGGCAGTGCCAGTCATTTGATCTTCGAACTTGATCAATAATTCAATAATAACTATCAAACGAGCGTAGGCTTGTTGAAATCGGTTCAGCCATTTCTGAGAAAATTACCCGGTAAAAAAACATGCTTTTTCTATAGAAAAGTAATATAAATTCTGGAAAACCCGTCTTTCGAACGGAGCCTTGGAGACCCATAGTGTTATATACCATTCGACTCAGCTCGACGAGATCGGAAAATGTATGTGTAAGTGTGTGCGTTTTTCATTTATTTTTTTACCACTCAATTTTCTTGAAGATATCTGAACCGATTTCGATTAGCTTAGCCTCGTTTGAAAGCTAATATTGGAACTTTGATCAAGTTTGAAAATCAAATGGCTGTGACTTCTGGTTTTGTAGATATAATTGTATAACGTAACCGACAAAACACGACATTTCTTTACCGTTCATGTTTCTCACAGATAGCTGAGCTGATTTTGACAAACCTAGACTCGTTTAAAAACTGCTTTAGAATTGTGGATCTAGTTCGAGGATCAAACGGTTGGCACTTCAAAAGGTTTTTGAAAGTCCATGTTATTCTGTTCTCAAGGTCGATCTGCACACTGTGAGCTAGCCTAACAGTGTCAGTGTTAATAAGTACGGTTGGCCAGTGCCAGGTGCTATTATGATATTGCACTCTATTAGATAAGTTAAGTACTATTTTTACTGTTTACTTTCTGTCTTAAAATCAACTGTTCCATTTCATTCTTAATCATTTTTATCTCAGTCTCGCATTAAGAACTATCCCGACGGTCTCGCATTCCCGGCCTGGCCTTACGCGGTCTATTTTCGGACCAAATCAAATGAAAAACCCTGTTTTAATCCACATAGTGGTGTAATGATGCCTTTCTCATGTATAATACTGTGGTATTCTATTCAAATTTTTTTTCTTTGATTTTTGAAAGAAACCAAGAGATGGCTTGTGCATTAACTAGTATAACATACAGAATGAAACAGTGCTTTGCTCGCGTGGGTCATTCTTAAGAAAACGAAGTGGGTTCACTATTATATGAACTTCCAGTATCGGAACCTGAGAACCGATATAATCGAAGTCAGTTGGTACGGCCACCAACTAACATGACGTACAAACTCTACTAGTTTTTATTCAAATTTTGAAGATTTCATACGATTTTGCCATCGTACTTTAAACGACGATTGGAACTTTCGTTGTATCCAAAAATATGCAGTAATTTGACCATTTCAATCTTTTGACACTAAGATTGGAAATAATAAGGTTAGAAAAAAATTTACGTGTTTTATTTCGCCGGTTTAAGTGACGATGTACAATATTGAATACACTTTACCCTATAACCCCGGAACCGGAAGTCGGATCCGGATGAAATTGAAGAATTACGCATGGGACCGTGAGACCTTTCATTTGAATCTAAGTGGAAATCGGTCGAACCATCGCTGAGAAAAGTGAATGAGATCTATTTTGGAATATTTGATCACTATTTTCGGTACTTCCGGAACCGTATATCGGGAACCAGGAAAGTTGGAATCCGTTTTAGTTGCCTACTGATAATGGCTATCGATTTGTATAGTTTTGGGACCAGTTTAGAATTTTTTTACGTGTTTTGTTTCGTCGGTTTAAGTGACGGTGTAAAATATTTATAACACTTCAGGGACCCTATAACTACGGAACCGGAAGTCGGTTCGGATGAAATTCAGGTATTCCGATTGGGATCATGAGACCTTTCATTTGAATCTAAGTTTGTGGAAATCGGTTAAACCATCGCTGAGAAAAGTGGATGAGATCCATTTTGGAATATTTGATCACTATTTCCGGTACTTCCGGAACCGGAGACCGGGAACCAGGATAGCCGGAATCGGTTTGTTTAGTTGCCTACTGATCTCAAAAAAAATTTTTTTTGAAAAAATCGACTTTTTGGGACTTAGAGAAAGTATCAAAATCAAAGTTGATTTTCCCAAAAAAAATTTTTTTGAGATGACGCTTATGCCGTTTTTCATTGAGAAACACTGGTGGCGTGGATTGCTCTGGTTTTGCACTTTCGAGCAGAAATGCAACATTCTGACGGTGTTTCATTGCCATTTCTGCTCGAAAGTGCAAAACCAGAGCAATCCACGCCACCAGTGTTTATCAATGAAAAACGCCATTAATCTCGACGTTTCATGCAGTTTTGAGATTTTTGGCATCGAAAAAGTTTTCGATTTTTTAAATTTCGTGTACTTCCCCCTATGATGCTTTTTCAAGATTGAAAATTTTCAAAACTTTACCGCCGAACAGCATCCCTTACGCATGTCCGATTTAGCTCAATTTTTGCATGATTGCTTTTTTCGAGGTGCTTAAACTTTTGAGCACTAGAGCTTTACAAAAATAGAGGTGATCCCAAAATTTTGGCACCCTTATATATAAGAGCGGTAAAAATCAACGTGTTTTGTCGGTTACGTCACTTATACCATTATATCTTTGGAATCAAAAGTCACAGCCATTTGGTCTTCGAACTTGATCAATGGTCCGATAGTAGCTTTCAAACGAGCCTAAGTTTGTTAAAATCGGTTCAGCGATCTCTGAAAAAATTGAGCGGTAAAAATATCTTCTAAAAATGCACACACACATACACATACACACACAGACATTTTCCTATCTCGAGTCGAATGGTATATAACACTATGGGTCTCCAAGGCTCCGTTCGAAAGTCGGGTTTTCCAGCAATTCTAATACCTTTCTATAGAGAAAGGCAAAAAGCATTGAAAAAGTACGTCCAGACATGCTCAGGTTTTTGGTAAATAGTTCAAAGCATGCCAACGATATTGTTCAAAATGATCTTTTTACGCGGAAGTAGCTTGTCTACATACCATCCCGCGAAGTAGAAATTGACGGCGTGATCACCGGTTCGAGTTTGACCTGCCAAGACATTCTTTAATACGTAAAGGGCTGTTTCAAAAATCTTTTACGAGTGTAAAAACTCTGTGACAGATTGAAGCGTAACAGAGGAAACATTCCAAGCGCTGAATATGCGGATATGCTGAAGAGTGCCACTCCACTCTAACAGCCAACGAATCTCTAAGCTTTGTCGACAGACGAGAGCGAATTAGAGGACTCTTTGGAAGGTACATCTTCGGCTGTCTCTCACAGCTATAGGAAGAGGAAAACTATATCCTCTCATAAGCTCCCTAAGGCTCCCTAAGGGCTCGAAGGTGTCTTTAGAAGGGCCTCCAAAAATTACAGCAACATGAAGTAAGAAAAGTTATCGAAGCAAAACACTCCTGGTCTAGGAAATCTAAATTCTGCGAAGGATTTCCGACCACTTTCTGAGACATCAAAACCCCGAAGTGTCCCTGAAAACCCACCAGAGAACCAACTATGTGCTGGACTTAACAAATTTTCTGATATTGTGGACTGGATTTTAGAAAAGTTCAATATTGCTGATCCTCTTAAAGCTATTTTAATGATCTTCATACCTATAGTGAGTTAAGATACTCGAGTGCAAGCAATTGTACTCAGCATCTATTGTCGATGGAAAAAAGTCTTATCGTCCCTCAGATTCGTTTCGCGTAACATTTGCCGGATCTGCGTAGCCTAGCCATGTCCACATCGATAGAGTTCGCCTTCTTGTTCGGCTTTTCATACCAAATGTTATGAATTGCTAGAACTGCAAAAATTTTGGCCACACAGCTACTTACTGCAGTAATAAGTCAAAATGTATAAAATGTCAAGGGCCTCATAAGGATAATCTTTGCGATAAAGATATTGAAAAATGTGTTTATTGTGGGGAGAGTCTTCATAATGATCTTTCAGTATGCGCTGCATTTAACTTGCGTAAGGACAAAATGAAGCTTTCTTTAAAAGCACGGTCTAAGTGCACATATGCAGAAATGCTTAAAACGGTCATACATGTCTCCCCTTTGGAAACCGAAAACGGTTTTTCAAATCGTGCGGAGCCAGAGGAATCTGGCTCTGACGGAAATAGTGAAGATACCTCGTTTGTCACTCTTCAAGGGTCTGTTAAGAAGAGATTACCAAACCACAAAATACCAAAAAAGACACCTAAAATTACACCTTCAAAAAAAGATCCCCGTGTTAAAGCTAAAAAGTCAAATTTAAAACCAAAAACTGTGCCTCCTGGTTTGTCAAATTCACAAACCAATCCAGGAACTAGCTCAAGAAAAGACAATAATCCAGTGGGATCCGTTTCTCATTCACCAACAGGATTACTGAAGTTTTCGGAAATTGTAGAATGGATTTTCGCAGCATTCAATATTTCTGAGCCTCTAAAGACCATCATAACGGCATTCCTTCCAATAGCTAGAACTTTTTTGAAACAGTTATCAGCTCAATGGCCAGCTCTCTCAGGTTTTGTATCATTTGATGGATAATTTATCATCCGCCGCAAATGATTCAATCGCTGTCCTGCAGTGGAATTGTCGAAGCATCATGCCAAAACTTGATTCATTTAAAGTTTTGTTGCATAGTCAAAAATGTGATGTGTTTGCTTTGTGCGAAACATGGCTTACGTCAAACATAGCCTTAAATTTTAATGACTTTAACATTATACGTCTCGATAGAGACTCCCCGTATGGTGGAGTGCTTTTAGGAATTAAGAAATGTTATTCCTTTTATAGATTAAACATTCTTTCGACTTTTATTATAGAAGTTGTTGATTGTCAAATAAACATTAAACGAAAGGACATTTGCATTGCTTCGGTATATATTCCCCCAAGAGCTCAAGTTGGACAACGACAGCTTAATGAAATTGTCGAAGCCCTTCCTGCTCCACGTTTGATTTTAGGAGATTTCAATTCGCACGGAATGATGTGGGGTTTCGTTTACAATGATATCAGATCATCTCTAATATATAATATTTGCGACAGTTTTAGCATGACGATACTAAATATGGGTAGCATGACACGGATCCCAAAATCTTCTGCACGTCCAAGTGCATTAGATTTATCTCTTTGCTCGGCTTCAATTCGACTAGATTGCACCTGCAAAGTATTTTCTGATTTACACGGTAGCGATCATTTACCAATCATCATCTCAATTAGCAGTAACAAAGGCATTGCTAATTCAGTTAATATTCCTTATGATTTGACAAAAAATATTTACTGAATTAAATACCAAAGTAATATTTCAAGTGTCTTAACTTCAATGGAAGAGCTCCCCCCACTTGAAGAATATGACTTCCTCGTTTGTTCGATTCTGGAGGCCGCAGAACAAGTCCAAACCAAACGATTTCTTGGTCCATCGTCTAACAGAAGGCCTCCAAATCCTTGGTGGGACAAAGAGTGCTCAGACGCTAAGCACGCGAAACAAAATGCTTTCAAGACGTTTTTAAAACGAGGAGGAGGAAGTCCTCAGAATTTTGAAAAATTCTTGACTTTAGAAACGAAGTACAAGAGCATACTTCGGGCCAAGCAATGTAGCTATTGGAGATATTTTGTCGAAGGTTTGTCAAGAGAAACCTAAATGAGCACTCTTTGGAATACGGCCAGACGAATGAGGAATCGTAACGTAGGAAATGAGAGTGAGGAATACTCGAACCGATGGATATATGATTTTTCGAGGAAAGTTTGTCCAGATTCTGTTCCTACGCATAGGGATTCCTACATTAGGGAATATTTTCCAAATAATGGTTCTATTGATAGCCCCCTTTCAATGATGGAATTTTCCATAGCACTCATGTCTTGTAACAATAACGCTCCTGGGTTGGACAGAATTAAATTCAACTTGGTGAAGAATCTGCCCGATCTCGCAAAAAGACGTTTGTTGGAATTGTTCAACAAGCTTCTTGAGCAAAATATTGTTCCACCTGACTGAAGGCAAGTGAAAGTTATCGCCTTCCAAAAGCCGGGGAAACCAGCCTCCAATCACAACTCATATAGACCCATTGCGATGTTGTCCTGCATCAGAAAATTGTTCGAAAAAATTATTCTACGACGTCTCGACACTTGGGTCGAGACGAACGGTTTGTTGTCATATACTCAGTTTGGCTTCCGTAGAAATAAAGGGACGAATGATTGCCTTGCATTACTTTCGTCTGACATCCAAATTGCCTTCGCTCAAAAGCAACAAATGGGATCTGTATTTTTAGACATTAAAGGAGCATTTGATTCAGTTTCCATTGATGTTCTTTCAGACAAGCTCCACCAATATGGACTTCCAGCGGTTATAAATAATTATTTGCACAACCTTTTGTCAGAGAAAGGCATGCATTTTTCACATGGCGATTTGGAAACATTCAGAATTAGCTACATGGGTCTACCGCAAGGCTTATGCCTCAGTCCGCTCCTTTATAATTTTTACGTGAATGACATTGACAGCTGTCTAGTAACCCCATGTACACTAAGACAATTGGCAGATGATGGCGTAGTTTCAGTTACTGGTCCCAAAGCTATTGATCTGCAAAAACCATTGCAAGATACCTTAGATAACTTGTCCGTTTGGGCTGTTCATCTGGGAATCGAATTCTCTGCGGAGAAAACAGAGCTGGTCGTCTTTTCAAGAAAGCATGATCCCGCGCAGCTTCAGCTTCATATGATGGAAAGAATGATTCAACAGGTTTTGACTTTCAAATACCTTGGGGTGTGGTTTGATACCAAATGCACGTGGGTAGAACACATTAGGTTTCTGATAACCAAATGCCAACAAAGAGTAAATTTTCTTCGAACAATAACAGGATCTTGGTGGAGTGCTCATCCGGAAGATCTAATAAAATTGTATCAGACAACGGTACTTTCAGTGATGGAATATGGCTGCGTTTGCTTTCGTTCCGCTGCAAACTCTCATATTATCAAACTTGAGCGAATTCAGTATCGTTGTTTGCGAATTGCCTTAGGCTGCATGCATTCGACACATACAATGAGTCTTGAAGTTCTGGCGGGAGTTCTTCCATTGAAAGATCGTTTTTGGGAGCTTTCATCGCGACTGCTAATAAGATGTGAGGTACTGAATCCCCTGGTTATTAAAAACTTCGTTGAGCTTCAATCTCAAACAAGATTCATGACAGTATATTTTAACCATATGTCACAGGAAATCAACCCTTCAAGATATATTCCTATCCGTGTCAGCCTCCTAAATGTCCCTGACTCAACTTTATTTTTCGACACATCCATGCAGCGTGAAGTGCGTGGAATCCCGGAACACCTACGCTCGTTGGAAATCCCAAAAATATTTACAAGTAAGTTCAGGCATATTGACTCTGAGAAAATGTTTTACACGGACGAATCACGAATTGAAGAGGCTACTGGGTTTGGTATGTTCAACAATAATGTTTCGGTCTCCTTTAGGCTTCAAGAACCTGCATCTGTTTATATAGCAGAGTTAGCAGCAGTTCATTATAGTTAGAGTGTAATCGTCACATTATCTCCAAATCATTATTTTCTTTTCACAGATAGTCTGAGTGCAATTGAAGCCATTCGCTCAAACGCTGCTGGTAAAAAAGAACCTTTTTTCTTGGGTAAAATAAAACAGTGCCTGAACGTCATATTGAATAATAATTATCAAATCACAATAGTTTGGGTCCCGGCTCATTGCTCCATTCCAGGCAATGAGAGAGCCGATATTTTAGCCAAACGTGGGTGGCGCTATTGAGGGTGAAATTTATGAGAGACCAATTGCTTTCAACGAATTCTATAGCGCGTCTCGCCAAAGAATACTTGCCAGCTGGCAAGCTTCTTGGGATAAAGATGGTCTGGGTCGGTGGATGCACTCAATTATTCCAAAAATATCGACAAAGGCATGGTTCAGGGGACCAAATCAAATCACAATAGTTTGGGTCCCGGCTCATTGCTCCATTCCAGGCAATGAAAGAGCTGATATTTTAGCCAAACGTGGGTGGCGCTATTGAGGGTGAAATTTATGAGAGACCAATTGCTTTCAACGAATTCTATAGCGCGTCTCGCCAAAGAATACTTGCCAGCTGGCAAGCTTCTTGGGATAAAGATGGTCTGGGTCGGTGGATGCACTCAATTATTCCAAAAATATCGACAAAGGCATGGTTCAGGGGACTGGATGTGAGTAGAGATTTCATTCGTGTGATGTCCAGACTCATGTCCAATCACTACACGTTAGATGCACATCTCCTTCGAATTGGACTTTCCGAGGCTAATCATGGTGCTTGTGGCGAAGGTTACCGCGATATTGACCATGTTGTTTGGACATGCGTGGAGTATCGTGATGTCAGATCTCAACTAATAAATTCCTTGTGTACCCAAGATAGACTATCCAATGTCCCAGTTCGCGACATTCTTGCTTGTCGTGACGTTCCTTACATGAAACTTCTTTATTAATTCATTAAGTCCATTGGAGTTCCAATTTAAATTTTATTTTATGTTAGATTGTTTTCTCTTCCATGAGGTCAACAAATAGCCAGCTATCCTATATTAAATAAAAGTGATGAATTGATACAAACAAACCTGAAATAGTCATAAGATCATGTACAAAATAAATGTATTTCATTAAATGTAATTTTTAATAGCAACTCGCTTGATAAAAACAGTGTTTAGATTAACTAATGAATACCAACATACTAATATGATATTCAAAATGTATTAGGTTTAAAGTACTATGTATTGTGGATGCCACGGCGAAGAAAAACTTATGTATATTGCCTATGAAATAAACGTATTTATGAAAAAAAATCTTGAATACGGGAGAAATGACACGGATTTTTGCACCACCAGCAAAACCAAGAGCGCTGGATTTATCCCTTTGCTCTACATGCTCTTCAGATTAGATTGCAATCACCACGGTAGCGACCGCAATTTTAATCGCCTGCGGATTAAAACCATCGGAAACAATGAATGTTTCGTTAGACCTCACACTAAATATTGATTGAAAATACTATGCAAATTCGATATCTGAGAAACTAGAAGTAACACAAACACCTCATTCGGAGAGGAGAGTACATGTTTATGGTTGACTTGATTCTCGGTACCGCGATTCAAACTCAGACGAAAACTAACGTCTGCCCTCCCAACCCGTGGTGAGACGAAGATTACGTCGCGACATCGAATACAAACGATGTTTCGATAAAGATTTATTCATTTACTGCTCTCTCTGCTTGCATTATTCTCTGAAATCAACTTCGTACGATGTTGTGATGTAAAATAAATAAAAATCAACATGATTTTAATAGCACATTATAAAAAGCTAATAAAATCATACGATAATAATAACTTCAATTTTACAGGCAAAAGTGCACATGACTGAATTAAATTTTACGTTGCGCCTTCGGCTCATCAGTGCAATCAGCAGATTATGTTGATCTCTTAAAGCTACGTCACGGATCAACATAATTTGGAAAGGTATTAGGCACGGCTAACTTTCTCCTCGTAACAACTTCACTGCTAAAAATAATCGTAATATAAAGCAAACGCTCAAAACTTTTGAAACACAAATGAGCATTTTTGCTGCCCGGTTTGCCATGGAATTATTTTGAAACATATCGCGCTGAAATCTCATTGTGCATTCACAGTACCCAGAGGGACTAGAAATACGCAACTATGCTTGTATCTTGCAGCTATAAATGATAAATTTTCAACTCTTTTATGCACCTGTTTACTCGAAAATATGAATATAATTTGTTGAAATTACGTTCTTCTCACTGCGCATAGGGTAGACCCTTTTCTTCCACAGCTTTCTGACATAGAAGGAGGAAATTCTCCTTTTTCCCGGTTCCAATATAGAAATGTAACATTTGCGAGTTGGTCTATATATCATACAAGTCACACGGGAAGTTAACATTTGTATTTACGGCCGTAGTTTTATTATATAGGTGCCGGAAGGAGCCAGAATAAAGTTTACATTCCCGTGCATTTTCTGTAAGCAGATTCGCTGACAGTTTTAGGTATCTACATAACAATAGAGATTGCTCATCTCGGCCGTGGTCGCCTATTTTCGCTACCTCGCTGAACATTGCAAGAAGAACTTCCGATGGTTTATTCAATTCCGTGGCGCTTTACATGCAAATGGGGAATCCGAATATCTACATAGAAATTGAAACAATGGAAGAATAGCTGCGAACAAGTGAAATTTATTGTTTGTATAGCCTTATAAAAAACGGTAACGATGCTCAATCGTACGGTTAGGTAATCATCATGATATATGTAAGCTTTTCATCACGTTAAACAATTTATTGCTTTCTATTGATGCTGAAATTTACAAATCTGAACGATCTAAAAAACATATGCATGGATTATACAGGAATACTTTATTAGTATGGGTGCTTCATCTTAGACTCAAACATATCTTTTGTTCTACGGCCTTTTCCATAACGCATAGGTTAATTGTTTGAGCAATGGTTCGGTTCTACGGAGATTCTGATTGGATATTTGTGTGCCGAATCTATTCTATACTATACCGATCTAACAGGTAGTAGCATCTGACAATACAACAAATTGAAATTTAAATTTGCGTCTATGCTACTGTAGATGTCAGTTAAGAAAAGACAGTCTGAGAAACTCCTGGTAGCTGACATCGTTTATAAAAGTATTGTAAAACTAATCTGCAAGGAATATTTGAACGATGATTCAACCATTTGTTAGTTCATCCAGGTTTTAGTCAAATTTAATTATAATTATTACATTAAAAGAAACAGTTATTCACCTATAGATGTTGTAATGCAGTAGTTCCCAACCTTTTTATGTCACGTACCCTTTTGAACCCATCATAGTTGACCGCGGTCGCAAACGTTGAGAAAAAAAAAATTGTTAGCTTCCAACAAATAAGCCTAATTTTATCGAGATTCGTTGAGTAATTTTTGAAAAAATTCAGCCGATGTAAAATGTGCGGTTAGTCGGGTACGTCACTTCGGAACCGTCGGTGAAAAGGGAATTTTTGAGAACACTTCTTAAAAATCATGTTTTGCGGTGTCCCCTGTATCTCAGCGCAGACTAATAAGAAGTCAACAAATCAAAGTAGCATAGATAGAACCCTAACGTTTCTGTTTAATTTTTTGAATTAATTTTTAATTTTTAGTTGTTGTTTCAAGTCAAAACTACGAATTTTCACGAAAAAGCCGCCATTTCGTAGCCGTAACAAACCCCAAAGAAAAAAAAGAAAAGGAAAACTTTGGGGAATGGTATTTTACATGTGAGAAATGCGTGAAATTTTTTTTTTAAATTGGGATAAAAAAAAACCTGATACACTGAAGAAGAATACAAAAAGTATTCGAAATACGTATCTGTGATGTGACGTTCATTATACATGAATTCAAGTGTTGTGAGATATACAGTGAATGTGTGTAGTGACTTATAACAGAATTAAATGGTAATATAAAAAAATATCCTGGTGAAATTATTATGTTCAAACACTTAAACGCTGATAAGTTAATGATTTTTGAATAATGATGGGCACGGTCAGTACTGCACTTTTCAGCAGTGAGTTTTCTGATCTATAATTTCATTGTCTGAAAATCACTTGTGTAAAACACTGCCTCTGTGTATAAGTGCAATTGCTGTGTTGTCTTTTTGCACTTTCCGTGTTGAGATCAAAGTATCTTCCATCAGTTTGTTTATGTGACCATACTGGATCACATTGTTTTTCCGTTCAATTTTCAGAGATGGATGAACTGAATTTAATAAACTTAAGCTCGTTTGAAAGCTTTCGTTGGATTTTTGATGAAGTTCAATAACCAATCTGCGGTCACTTTCGGTTCTGGAGGTAATCATAATGTAATGGTATAAGTGACGTGAACGACAAAACGCTCTGTTTTGCCCTTTTTCCCCTAGGCTGAACCGATTTGAGCAAGCTACGGCTCGTTCGAAAGATTCTATTGGACCGTGGATCATGTTCGAAGATCAAAAGGCAGTCACTTCTGATCCCAAGATAAAATGGTTTGAGTGACGACCAATCTCATTCCCGCTCAATTTCTGCGGATATGGATGAACCGATTTCAAAAATTTCATTTATTCTGAATAACGACGTATTGGTTTTTCGATCGAATATGGTTCGTTCGAATCCTAAAACTTGAATGTTTCAAACAAACTTAGAGTTAACTTTCTAGCTTATGTATATAACACGTGGAGCCTTTGGTGACTTGAAAGAACAGGGCAAGTGCACTATCTCACTGCTTAAAAACTGAACAGTACATTTCAGTAGTTACTTAAAAGTTCTTTCGGTTGCATCGCGTAAATTTTCAAGTGTGGATAATTACGTAAAAATTGGCTGCTTATAATGCTACTCACGAACTTTCTAAGTTGCTTGTCGTTGGGGCCATTACCAAACATACATAATCAGTAAAATGTAACTTTACCAACTTATATTTATCAGAAGGTATGTTAATAAGTATTATCATTGTAGTAGCAAAACCCAACACTGTCTGTTGCCTGCAAAAAGTCTCTCGATAATCGTAAAATTGAAACACAAATGGGAAGACGTTTCCAGCGTGATAATCAATCTTGTAACATATTTCATGAAATAACAGTTGATGTACACTGGTCAGCTGCCATTTCTATAAGAAGCACGTCGTAAGAATCATATCATAAAAATGGTTCTTCTCTTACACCCACATACTGTGTTAGCGTTTCGCTTGAAATAATATTGCCTTTGTGCCATCGAAATACCCAAGACGATTACGCGTTCGTTTTACTATTGTACTGTTCATTGTATTCCCCAATCTAATTCATGTTTTAGATCGTCTTCCTGTTTTGAATTGGTTGTGAAATAGTCCGATATTTCCGAATGTTAACTTAGTTATACATTGGAGTATATACATATGATTTGTTTTCACAGTATGACACGATAATTTCAGCTTAATGCTCGAAGACCATTATTGAAAACATACATAGAGCGACAGTACAGCAAATGGAATTACGAAATTATACTACAATGTACGCGTTCGATTATAATAATCCTCGACCTTTCAACATACTATTGTGGGCAAAAAATAATAAGACTTTGTTCATAATTTCGAATTTCTCCATTTATGCTACCAAATCTATTTTGTCCCCCTCAAAGTAATTCCCATCGGCTCCAATTCCAATTTTCTCCAATACTTGAAACAGTCGTTAGGGGTACGGGTACAGCGTGATGGGTAAGTCTGATGCCTTTCACGCAGCCCACCTGGGTTCGATTCCCAACCCCGCACATAGGGTCAGAGGGGTTTTCTGGTCCGAAGAGGTGAATGACCTCAATGTTAAAGCCTCTATAATCGAAACAAAAAACAAACAGTTGTTAAAGTAAATTTCAGGAATAGCCTTCAATGCGCGTAGCGATTCACGTTTGATGTCTTCAATTGACTCTAAACGGTTTCCCCGGAGCGGTCGTTTGAGTTTTCTGAAAAGCCATAAGTCACACGAAACAAAATCAGGCGAATATGGCGAACGATATTGGCTGAATTTTTGGCGAAAAATGGCGATTTTTGGAGACGCTGTTTTTCGAAAATAAAATAAGTGATTTTGGAACTAATCGTGCATTCACCCAAAATGATCTTTCAAAATCCTACGATCCAAGTACGGTCTTGATTGTTTATCGGTGATTCTCGAGCACCAATTCCTTGATTATATTGATGTGCTCATCATCAGTTGATGTTGATGGCCGTCCTGGACGTAGTTTGCCGTCAACGCGTTCTCGGCCCTCTTTGAACAACTTGTACCAATCAAAAACACTTGCTCGCGACATTATCACCGAAGGTCTTTCGCAACATTCTGAACGTCTCGGCACCAGATATTTGATACTGCACACAAATTTTAATTGAACTTATTTATTTATTTATTTATTTATTTATTATTTGATAATGCTCATCTGACAATAAGTCTTAATGAGCTACTAAAAGCTACCTAACAAGTTATCTTAACGGAATAAAAATAATTATGAACAACTTAGTGCCATAGTAACCGGTGACGAAGCTGAGATGACGTTGTGACGAAGTCAAACAAATCGCTGAACTCGTTAAACCGGCGGATCATTGCCAAAATCGGGCTGTTTGAAGCGTAGCTGGTATTGCGTAGATCAGTATGTAGTAAAGGTCGCGGTCGAAGAATACGTGCAGGAGCATACAAGCTCACTTGGGATAAAAGATTAGGAGCATCATATTCAGCCAGTAGTAGCTTAGATATGAAAATCGCTTGTGATGCATGTCGTCGATCGGCTAAAGATTTAAGTCCTAATAATTGACGACGATCCTCGTACGGCGGTAAACTCAACGGGTTGCTCCAGGGCAGTTCACGTAATGCATAACGTACAAATTTTCGTTGAACAGCTTCAAGTCTTTGAATCCACGTGACGTGGTAAGGGCACCAAACAACATTAGCAAATTCTAGCTGCGATCGTACCAAGGAACAATATAGCGCCTTTAAACAGAGTGGATCACGAAATTCTCTTGAGATTTTGAATATAAATCCGAGTAACCGATTTGCTTTGTCAATCGTAGCCGCAAGCTTTGTCAATCGTAGCCGAGTATATGTTAGTTTCTCATCCAGAATAACACCTAAATCCTTGATGTGGTCCACACGTTGCAGTTCAGTGCCAGCCACAGTATAATTGAAACTAAGTTTGTTTCTCGTACGATAATAGCTGATAACATAACTTTTTGTAACACAGAGAACCATCATGTTTCGTATACACCATTCAAAAAACATATCAACAAGATGCTGCAATTCTTGGCAATCAGCTTCTTTGCGAATAACGAGGAATATTTTCAAATCATCGGCGAACAATAGCTTTTCACCATGCCGTAAGACAAAGACAACATCGTTAATAAACAGCGAAAAAAGAAGTGGTCCAAGTGTGCTTCCTTGAGGAACTCCGGAGCTGTTGGTAAATGAATTAGATACCGTGCTTCCAATTTGTACTACAACTTGACGGTTGACGAGATATGATCGAAGCCATTGACAAAATAGAATCGAGCAACCTAGCTTAGTAAGCTTAGTAAGTAAAATTTCGTGGTTAACTAAGTCGAAGGCAGCCTTAAGGTCTGTGTAAATCACATCAATCTGGTATTTTTTAGACATTTGCTCGGTGCAATAAGACGTGAAACTAACTAGATTAGTCTCAACCGATCGACCGGGAAAGAATCCATGCTGGCAATTGCTTATATAATGGCGACAAGTTGACAAAAGATTTGCATTGATAAGTGATTCAAAGATCTTAGATTCAACGCACAGCGACGTGATTCCTCGGTAATTGACAACGTTACACTTGTCACCTTTCTTATAAACCGGGAACATAACGGAATTTTTCCAATCAGTAGGGAATGTTTGGTGCTGAAGCGACAAATTGAATATATATGTTAGTGGGACTGCTAAAATATCCGAACATTTTTTCAAAATTGCAGAAGGCATTGCGCTTCGACCTGGTGTAAATACGGATTTCACATTCCGGATGGCAGAAAGTACCATTTGTTCTGAGATAACAAAAACATCCATATCGATGACATCAGCAGGAACATCACGGACAGCGTTTTCAAGCTCAATAGCAGATGGTGAGTGAGATGAAAAAACACTGGCGAAATATCTAGCAAACAGTCCACATTTGTCAACTACAGTCGTAGCTTGATCGCCGTTGTAGAAAATCGTAGATGGGAGACCAGTTTCCTTCCTCTTCGTATTGACAAATGACCCGAAGCTCTTCGGATTTCGCCTTAAGTTATGTTGCATACGGTTAACATAGCGATTGTATAAGAACTTATTGTAGTTGCGGTATTCGTTGCTGGCTATTGTAAAGTGACGTTTAGAAATAGGACATCGCCTATTTGTATAACTACGTAGGGCTTTAGCACGAATACGCTTAAGATTCCGTAATAAAGCGTTAGTCCATGGCGGTTTCCTCGGTGGCTGAGACTTAGGGACTGAGCTCTCGACACAATTATTTAACAAACGATTGTAGTATAAGACAGCCATAATCCGACGATATCCAGCTGAGACCGGGTTGATTGAAATCCCCAAGAACAATAATCACATCGTTACCATTTGACTGAGACGAAACACGTTCGATAGCATCGAGAAGTTGTTGCATAATACCACAATCATGACGCTTTTCCGGAGGGATGTAAACAACTCCAATGAAGTAATTCTTAGTTGGTGCAGATATCTTAGTCCAGACAGACTCAATCGTTAAGCAGTCCAGAATGACCTCACTAGAGGTAAGTGTAGCGGAAGCAGCTATTAAAACTCCACCACCACGACTGCGAGAGCTATTGGTAGAATTGCGATCAGCACGATAAACCGAGAAAGCAGCTCCAAAAAGTTGCAACGAAGATGTTCTAGAGTCCAACCAAGTCTCGGTGAGAACAAATATATCGTAGTCACCGTCAATAGCAGCTAAATATACATCGTCGATTTTTGAGTTTATTCCTCTAACGTTTTGGTAGTACAATCTCAAATACTCAGTGCTAGCGACGGGGGCAACCACGTCATCATCATGAGAATGCCTACTGTGGTAAGCAATGCGACTATTAGGCTGCAATACAGGACGATGGAATGATGAGGTTGTCGAAATAGTTGAACAATACTCGCCTGTGATGGGAACCAAATGGTTCCCACTGTCCATTAAAGAGCTCGTTGATTCTAGGTCCACGTCGTCTATTGAAGCATTGGTGTACTTAGAGATGAGGCATCCGTCCGTTTTCGAAATTTTGGAATAGAGTAATCGAGAAATTCGCGAAACATAATCCCTTCAGGCCAAGTCGATGGGTCTAAAGCAGCTGCTTTTGAAGCCGGATCTAGGCCGACTTTAAACGATATGTAGCTCATATTGCTAAAATCGGTTCCTTTTGCCACCAACTTTACAACATCAGGATCCTGGGTCATCGCAAGATTGGCACGAACCATCGCAGAGATTTGTTCATTGGATACATCGGGGTGAATTCTCGAAAGGTACAGCCAAAATTTGTTTGACGGTTTGACGCTGGGAACAGATACTACGTTTGTCCCCAAGTGCTTCATGCCGGTCAGACACTCTTCAACTTTGTTATCTGATTCAGGACCGCGGGGTCGCTTAGCAGCGCGGCGCGGTATAAGTCGAGGCCATCGATTGTTAACAGGTGTAGAATCAGGAGCATCTGGTTTCGATAACTGTTTCAGTTCAGTTTGTAGGTTGTTTATAGCAGCCGTTAGCATAGTTAGAGGTGACTTTTCATCAGCTATTTTGGTTATAGAGCGGAGATGCGAATTATCAAATAAGTCGGCACAGTTGTCACACATCCAAAACAAATTTTTACGATGGGTTGTGAAATAGCCCATAAGAGCGCGCGAGACACCAGAGCAAGTCATATGGAAAAAACCTCCGCAGTAACCACGACAAGCGATATATTCAATGCCAGTAATTGATTGGCTGCATTTGGCACAATTCTTTTCCATGATGATTGTAGCAGCCGATTTGATAGCACAGCGCAAATGCGATAGATGTTATTGTTTAGTGTTAGCACACAATAGGCCCTCGAAGTGAGAAATGCGATACCCGAAAAATAGTCTAATACACGGTTGAATCAGTAACTCGGTAGCGAAAACGGTTTATACAGGAACAGGCGGTTATGAACTAATAAACGCACAATATTTCAGAATCGTCACAATGCAAAAACAAATTAAAATTCAGTAAAACAGGAGCTTTAAAAATCTTCAAGCAAAACTCGGCAGTGATGCCGCTTATGAACTTCTTTGTTGAATAATTTCACTCATTGTGAAAATCGCCGATTGCACTTTTAATACTTCAGAAAGACGTATACTAAATATTAATGAATATTTTGAAGTGACACTTGGCACAGATGACAGTCATACAAACCTAGAAAAGCACGATGTGAAATATAATTCAAAAGCCTTACTCCTTTATGTCCACAGTGATCCAATCTAGTTCGTTTTCGTGTCTCGATTTACACAGTTGTAAACAGCTTATTGTTTGGACAATAGTGTAGCAGATGATAGTGTTGTGAACAAAAAAAACTGTTTCAATCCACCTAGTGGTGTAGTGGTGCCTTTCTCATTATCGTTAATTTGAGAAATTGAAACCAGAATCCATTTTAGAATTTTTGATCACTTCTTCCGGTACTAGCGGAACTGCAGCTTGGAACGAGTATATACGAAATAATTTTCTATGGTCATCACCTAACAAGACCTGGTTTATTAATTTTCGGTAAAACTGAAAAGTCCTTGTAGACTTTTCAAAAAGTCTACCAATGCCAATTTTCATCTTTCTATATGAGGGTTCATATATAAGTTCATAAAGCAGATTTAATAAATCCCATTCTAAGGTTGGTGTCAGAGTGAAAGCGTCTAGACGCACGTGTGAGCTAGTTACATTTGATCAAAGCAAACCGATGCGATGCGAAAACAGTACATCGCATTGAATCACTTCCCTTCGCTCCGCGTTCCCCGCTCACTTTGACATTAACCTAAGTAGTGTGTGGATGCGGAAAAGGCAAAAACTGGAAGCGTAAAATAGCTAGGGTATTCACTGATATGACTTTTGTGTTTTGCACCTTTAAAAGATGGCAAATGCCAGAGACATAACTGGATGACGTGGATACGAATAAAACTAGTTCATTTAAAAAAAAGATACTTCCGGCAAACATTTGGAGCACTTGGTCTTAATTCAAACTACAAACTAGTTCATCGATTTTACATGCACTTAGTTTTTTTTTTCTGGTGTTTCATGGTTTTCTCACTTATCAGCTAAGACTACGACCACTTTTTGCCAGCCATTCAAGACTCGGATACTGCGGATACTATGCTTCACTTTTTATTGAACCTGTCAAATCACATTCCCAGCCGATCGTAGCTGTCCAATTTCAGCTGTACGTCTCCAAGCAGCTGTTGAAATCCGTGGTTTTTTCGACAACTTGGCTATTCATACCATATGACACAGGACATCGACGAACAGTTTTCCTTAAAACTAATAGTACGGGCGTGTGTAAATTATTTTAGGAATGAAATTCTTTCTTAAGCCCTGAACTCAAGTTGTAGATGGAAACGGATGGTATTTAGTTCTAAGGCCATGTGATATATGATTTTGGACTAAATATCATGCGTCTCCATCGGATGATAATTTGACGAAGATGCATAGTTTTTCGATTGATTTTTTAAAAGTCTGATATCATACCCGTCCACATTTTTTAAAAATCTGAAAAAATACAGCGTAATGTAAGCATGAGTGATTAATTTTTGATGTAAAATCTAGAATAATACCAAATTTGGAAGTGCGAATAAAAAATAAACCAAAAATAAAAAAAAAATTCACAGAAATACATTCTGAAAAAATCAGAACGGTTTCCCATAAGTTTTTATATGCAAACCCGGCTACATCCTTTCAAATGATTTTCAAATTCTATGAATATTTTGATAGTAATATTAAGTTAAAACTGCACTGTTTACACTAGGATTATGTTATACGCATGACATATTACTTGTTATTAAGTTTGTTTAGAAACAAACTGCAAAAATGCCTACGTCACAGGTAGAAAAGAAAAAAGTACGTTAAAAACATCCGGAAAATAAGAAGCCAGGCACTTCTCCTAGCTATAGATGGTGATACCGTTTCAGGCTTATTACCAACGTTTCGAAAGGTTTGTTGCTTCAAAACGTTGGCCATTTAAGAGAAATAAATATTTTTGAGTCATCTCTTGATACAAAAATCAAAAATGGTTGTACCAGTTTCTAGTTTTGTTTTATTATGATAACATGGCAACTTTGATGGAAAATTGCTGTTGTTTAACAGCCTGTCAATTGACATAGTTGAATAGTGACGGAAAATTTTGGTGCTTTATTTACCATTATATTTTTTTTTTATTCAATAATATAATTATTTTTAAGGCACACTGCTTTAGCTTTTACCATTATATCATGTTGTTTAGGGAAAACATGTTTCTGAATATGAAATAACGCTGAAGTAAAACAAGTTATATGTTTTTTTTTAAATATGAAATAACGCAGAAGTAAAACATGTTATATGTTGAGTTTTATCTCTGATTTCATGTTTTAACCGGAATAATAATAATATGTGACATAAACGGTGAAGTATGCTTTTTTAACTACTCGAATCAATCATACTATGATTAATTGATGTCAAAAATGAATGAGTCCAAATTAGTGTCAGCAGTTATTTAATAAGAAAGGAACAAATGTTTTCATGAGACTGTTTCGAAGAAAGAGAAAGGCATTACCACACCGCTAGGTGGATTAAGAAGGGTTCTTGTTATATATGATTTAAGCAACATTCTTTGCATCGAATCTGAACACATTTGTCGATCTGAAACCGTAATTGCTGACTGATTCCTATCGACTGTGAGGCCTAAAAATTTGCTACCGATGTTTAAATATTTATATTCAACAATAGTCAGATTAACTGTGTGATTCTTTACTGGACCGCGCTAACAAGCATTCAAATTTTATGCTCGCTAATGAAATTTAATTAGTTGAACATTTGAATGCGGCAATGTTGTCGAAAGTGCCTATGTCGAGGGTAACTAATTAGGTAAAAATCAATTAGCCAATGAGTGCTGTGGCTACCGATTTGTAATAGCGTTCAGTTTTCCAATTATATATTTCAGACGGTATTTCGGTCACCGCAATGAAATAATTAAAATAATATGAAACATTTGAAACTACTAATTCTACATCCGATGTTCTTAATAATCTTATTAACGACCGCTTGTTGTATTTAAATTTATCTATCTATCTATATATATATATATATATATATATATATATATATATATATATATATATATATATATATATATATATATATATATATATATATATATATATATATATATATATATATATATATATATATATATATATATATATATATATATATATATATATATATATATATATATATATATATATATATATATATATATATATATATATATATATATATATCTATATATATAAAAATGCAGAGATCATTCTTTGTAATCGCATCACGTAAGAACGGATGGACGGATTGAGATGCTTTTTTTTGTTTGATTAGTTTTTACCTCCACCGGGTTCGTACATCAAAAAAATTCGGAAAACTTATCGGAAAAGTGGGAAAAATCCATAAAATTGTTTTGTATGGACAATGGAATTTTCCACCGAAAAAGTCGTCAATGATTGCTAGATCATCGCTAGGTGTTTGGCGCATAACGAGTTGCATGAGTGTTTGGCCGTCGAAGAAAGGAATACTAGATCGTTGAAAAAATTGTTTGGCGCGCAACGAGATGTTTCGTGTGGAGAATTCACAG
The DNA here is from genome assembly GCF_030247185.1 of Malaya genurostris. NCBI lineage: Eukaryota > Metazoa > Arthropoda > Insecta > Diptera > Culicidae > Malaya > Malaya genurostris. The sequence continues at coordinate 167,780,888 of NC_080572.1, read as the reverse complement.
GTATACTTGATGTATATGATTTGTTATTTCGAGCCACGTGTTTAATTGGGTGTCAAAATAACTGTTTGCAAAATGACTTGGTTGAATGCATATTACTGTTCTAGCTATGTCGGTATACTATTCAAGCCATACCGTAAGCAGGAGCAAAAGTTCTGATTTCGTTTACTAGATGCAATGTGTGCCATGTAATCAGTTAGATGAATATTATTGGTCATCGTGGCCGTGAGTTAAAAAAATGAAATTACAAAATAAAACCAATGATACGATTCCGCTGTGGAAACAATGAGGACAAACAAAGAGATGTTCCTAGCATTTATCTTACAAATTATGTAGATAGGCGCACATAACAAATGGCAATTAAATGCCAATCGGTAGATGATGATTAGCATAAATATTTGATTTTAAGTGGCTTATTTTTGTGAAGTATTTTCAAATTAGTAAGATAAAGATAAAATTAAAATTATAGCGGAGTTTTCCCAAGCAATCAAAAGTTTCACAAATCAAAAGTTTCACAATTTAATTTTCGTTTTAACTATTGAATGTAGAATTTATCGCTAAATTTAGGAATCAAAGATTGATCCTGTAATGGCAATGCTATGAACATTCATCAAACATGATTATGTAGAATGATCAGATTAGCGAAGGAGCATTTTTTGGACAAACAATCTCAAAAAAATACTTCCGATAATCTCCAAGGATTTGCAATAAATTATAATCATCTCAGGACCATTCTTATTCTAATATATCGACACCATGTGTTGGAAAGAGTTCTGCTATCTATGTTTAATGCATTCGAAGATGACAATTTGTGTGGAAAATAATATATCGTCTCTGAATTCATTACAACCGTTCATTGTAGACCAAGTAGTCAGCCACATAATGGAGAGAAACGTCAACGACATTGAACGTTTGACCACTCTGCCGTCCGAAAATATAAATTACAAAAAATAATTTTAGGCGAGACGAAGTTCGACGGGTCAGCTAGTATCTATATATATAAAAATGTAGAGATCATTCTTTGTAATCGCATCACGCAAGAACGGATGGACGGATTTACATGATTCTTTTTTTGTTTGATTAGTTTTTACCCCCACCGGGTTCGTACATCAAATAAATTTGGAAAACTTGCCGGAAAAGTGGGAAAAATCCATGAAGTTGTTTTGTATGGACAATGGAATTTTCCACTGAAAAAGTCGCCAATGCTTGCTAGATCTACGATTGATGTTTGGCGCGCAACGAGTTGCTTAAGTGTTTGACCGTCGAAGAAAAGAATACTAGATCGTTGAAAAAATCGTTTGGGGCGCTACGAGTTATTCGTCATTTCGAGCCACGTGCTAAATTGGGTATCAAAATTATTGCTTACCATATGACTCAATGACTTAATTACTGTTCTAGAAAACCGCTGTAGGCAGGAGTAAAACTTCTGATATCATTTACAAATTGATGAATTGTGTTCAATGGAATCAGATGAATAGTATTAGTCATCGCGGGCTCGAGTTTAACACAATAATTGGCAATTAGATATCAATGATTAGTTGATAGTGCAAGATGATTACTATAATGGATTGAGACTGTTATATTTATATTTTTTATTCATATTCTGTGAATAATGTTCAAATTGGTAGGATCAATATCAAATTGAAATTTAAGCGTAGATTCTCCAAGCAAAAAAAAGTTCCACAGTGCATGAAAAATTTTAACGCTCTAAAGTACGCGTGGCACACAGTGTTGGTGATTGCCGAAAATTTGACAGAAGCTGCTATATTGCTATCTATATTGTATAGAACATTTTCAATCCGGTAGAAGATGCTACAAGAACTCGAGTCTCTCAATGCATGAACCTTGAGAGAATTTTGCTACATTTCTTCGTTCCACTTAATACTCTGAGTATTTCACGCCCTTAAAAAAATTACGGTCTGATAATGATCGTTGCTGTGTAGAATTTCCCAAGAGAGAATCGCAAGTTGATAATTATCGCAGAAATTCGAATCGATGATTCAACTTGATGATTCTCATACTAGGTTGCAATATTTCAAAACCCTTGTGTGGAGCATTCACATACATTTTCATAGACACAACTTATACAAAGGTTATATGCACATAGTTAGAGTAAGTGGCAATAGTAAAATGATTCTATCGCAGTTGTCAACTGCCTGTATAGAGTCGGATCGCGAAACGAGAACAAGCGACCGTTTGTTGCTTCAGAGAGGATCCCCACAGTAGCGTGCTAACCTTTGATTCTCAGAAATGTCCTGAGAGAAATTCTGAGAAAACTTTCTCGCTGCTTAAAAGCTGTTCAAGGAACTGCTTCAAAGTTTGTTCTGTTGCGTCGGGTGAACATTCAAGTGTGAGTAGTTCCTTAAAAACGGACTGTTCAGAATGCTTTGTATGCTGTTTAAGACAAATCTTTTTTTACGATATTTTGGTTACTTGGGCTAAATACAAATTGTAAATATATCCTACTCTACCGTATGAACAACACTAGAAATTCTTCAACATTGTGCTAAGTTTATCAATACAACATTATGGTTAGTGAGCTTTTTTATCGATTACCTGAAGTAAGAGTCACATCTGGAACGGAAAACATGGCACTTTATATCCATTATGTTGAAGCCATTAGAGAGGGATCTCCGGTCAGTGCATTGAATCAAAGGATGAGAGTCGATGAGTCTGTTCATTTGCTCTATTTTTACTTAACAGAAGTTTTTCTCATTTTCACATTTTTGGGTTAAAGCGAGTGTGTGTCGAATTCGATTGATTGTAGGATAATTATTCAGCAAGTTATTGGAGAGAAACGTTAACCACTTAGTCGTTTGACAGTTCTGCTCTCTGAAAACATAAATTCGAACAAATAATTTTTGGGCGAGACGAAGTTCGACGGGTCAGCTAGTATCTTTATAAAAATTGCTAACTGTTGATTTGGTTTAAATACTGTGTAAAGCATTGCGAAGAGCCAGTAATCGCGAATGTAGTTAGTGAGATTAGAAAAAAATACGTTATGGGTAGGCACAAGAACAAATTATGCATCAATCACCCACAAGTTTGAAAGAGGTAGTAACGATAGTCAAATATATATTTAAATTACTATAACATTTACCAACGGAAGAGCCTATAGCATAAATATAAATTGTGTATAGCATAAGTCTAAATTGTGCATTTTGTTTAAAATCGTTATTCGAAAGACTTCTTTGGATTAGATGGAAAGTAAACATCTGAGCAATTCCAGAAGTGAATGATAAGTCATCAGACTTCAAATGCTTTGATTTGGATGAGACTTTGCACTGGTTTTCAGAAAGATAAACCATTTATTCAGTAAGGATAGAAAGATCAAGTTGACTAATTGCTGATTTTTAACGGACTTTCTTCAAATCGTTCTAATATAGAAATTGTTGATTGTACAAAAAATGTGTTCAAGAAGATATTGTAGCTGATCGATTTTACACTCTAAAAAGTATGCACTGATCAATTAAATACTGTTTCAAAATTTGTCAAATACATCGAACAAATCAAATAATAAAAACCCTTCTTAATCCACCTAGTGGTGTGATAATGCCTTTCTCTTCTTCCATAACAGTCTCATGAAAATATATTTCTTTTATTAATTCTTATTACTATCTTCATTACTTTTATTATATTTTATTACTTTTATTATATTTTATTACTTTTATTCTATTACTATTATTATGTTACTATATTTTATTACTTCATTGAAAAATCACCACAGGAACAAAAACACACACATACACCCACAGACACATTTTCCGATCTCGTCGAACTGAGTCGAATGGTATATAACACTATGGGTCTCCGAGGCTCCGTTCAAAAGTCGGTTTTTCTATTCAATTATAATACTTTTCTATAGATAAAGGCAAAAACCCTTCTTAGTCCACTTAGTGGATTCGATGCCAAAAGTCTTAGAATTGCATGAAACTGTCAACTGAAAGTGTCATCTCGAAAAATTTTTTTTTTGAAAAATCCAACTTTTTGGAACTTAGAAAATATCAAAATTTTCAGTCTCAGAAAGCCAATTTTTTTGAATTTTTTTTAAATAACACTAAATCTCAATGTTTCATGTAATTTTAAGATTTTTGGCATCGAAAAAAATTTTCGATTTCGGAAATTTCATGGCCGTTGGCCTAAGGTGCTTTTTCAAGATGGAAAATTTTCAAACTTTAACCGCTGGACAGCACCTCCTACCCATGTCCGATTTAGTTCAAATTTTGCATGAGGACTTTTTTCGAGGTGCTTAAGCTTTTGAACAGTAGCGCTTTACGAAATTAGAGGTGATCCCAAAATATTGGCACCCTTGTATACATTAGAGCGATAAAAAACAACGTGTTTTGTCGTTTACGTCACTTATACCATTATATCTCCGGAACCAAAAGTCACAGCCATTTGGTCTTCGAACTTGATCAATGGTCCGATAGTAGCTTTCAAACGAGCATAAATTTGTTGAAGTCGGTTCATCCATCTCTGAGAAAATTGAGCGCGTATAAATATCTTCGGAAAGTGCACACACGCACATACACACACACACACACACACACACATTTTCCGATCGTCGAACTGAGTCGAATGGTATATAACACTATGGGTCTCCGAGGCTCTGTTCAAAAGTCAGTTTTTCCAGCAATTCTAATACCTTTCTATAGAGAAAGGCAAAAACCCTTCTTAGTCCTCTTAGTTGAATTTTCATATATTGTGAAAAATCACCATAGGAATGGGTACATGAAATTTTCGAAATCGAAAAAAAATTGTCGGTGCCAAAAGTCGTAGAATTTTTTACGAAATTAGAGGTGATTCCAAAATATTGGCACCTTTATATACATTAGAGCGAAAAAAAAACTTATTTTGTCGGTTACGTCACTTATACCATTATATCTCCGGAACCAAAAGTCACAGCCATTTGGTCTTCGAAACTGATCAATGGTCCGATAGCAGCTTTCAATCGAGCATAGTTTTGTTAGAATCGGTTCAGCCATCTCTGAGAAAATAGAGCGCGTTAAAATACAACGCGTCTTGTCGGTTACGTCACTTATACAATCATATCTCCGGAATCAGTAGTCACAGCCATTTGATCTTTGAACTTGATCAATGGCCCAATAGAAGCTTTCAAACGAGCCCAAGTTTTCACGTAGCCCACCTAGGCTCTATTCCCAATCCCGCATAAACAGAAAAGCAATAGAAGAAGTAATATCTTTAGAAAACATCAAGGAATTTGAGTAATTGAGTTGGCGCATAGTGCAAAATACTTTGGATCGTTTAAAAGCTACTGTCGGGCCATTGATCAAGTTCGAAAATACTATCATCTTTCTAAACCTTTCTCTTAGTTAAAAAAAAAATACCGCTGTCACTCTTGTCCAATGAATTCATGGATGAATACTAAAACAGCCTCTCGATCGGAACATTTAACGAGGAGTACATTCACAGATGCAATATAAACTCGATACGTGTGCTCGATACGGAGAGATACAAATGGCACATACTGTAAAATTCTTATTCTTTATACGTATCGAAACAAAGATCTTCAAAATCAAATCAAAAATATACTTATATATTTCATAATATGAGCACACTAAAGATGCTACACAAATTCCGTCTGCTGTTTTCTATCTTAGTGTCTGAGTTCTCGAATAATAGCGAGAAAAGTCTTCCAATGAAATTATTGAAACCAGGCATAAACTATCCAACGTCCAAAATGACACTTTCTAATAATGTTCTGGCATGTCGGGTTCTATGAAATGCACCAAAAGAACTGCGGAATGGTCACAAACGCTGCAAAATAGTAATGGCTATATGTGTATAAGAAATGCCTTATATCATATATGAGTAAAAACGGATGTGTGGAACGTGTCAAATGCTAATACCAGTTTGGACACGATCTGTTTTTATTGCTTTGACTACCCTATCCTGGGGAAAGTTATGAGGGGAAGCAGTAGTTTTAGTTGTGGATGAATAAGTGCGGATAAAATGCTTTCACTCAGTGGGATGGTTGCATTTAATTTATAGCGTCCAACGACCAGACCGTTATACGTATCTAGTAAAGTCAGAACATACATGCAACATACCAATTACATTTTCTTGAGGTAATAAATAAATATGCTTTCAATTTTGTTAACCAGTTAAGATTTATGACAAGAACTTTTTTTTAAAAACATACTTTATCCACCTGCTGGTTTGTGCCTCAAGTTCTGCTTCGGAATGTGGTAGCCCGACATTGTTTCTACTTACCTAACAGTGAGAAAAATATATTTGAGTTTGAATGCATTTTCAATATACCTTATCAAATTAATATTAAAAACTACCAATTTATATTTAAAGCTGCATACGCTCTACGGTTACGCATCTGTTACGATTTGAACGAAATATCATGATATAGAGCAATTCTACACAAAATCGTCCAGAAATGGCAAATTCGATTTGCATGAAACTTTTCGGGTGTGATCGGCATGGCAGATAAAGTTTTTCTCACTGGTTTAGAGATTTTTTTTCACTCAAAACTAATTCTTGAATAGGACGTATGTGTTTTAAGTCACATTATTTTTAAGCAATTCTACTCAAAATCTACAGATTCTACAAAAATGGTTTCTAAGGGGAAGTTATAGGCAATCAATATAATTTTTTAGAATAGAAAATGCCGAAAAATCCAATTTTTCGAGAAATCAAAAATAAAATTTATTTTTAAATTTATTTTTCCTAATTCATAGTTATTCCACCGCAAGATTTTTCTTATTTTATACAACAAATAACGCCAAGTTACAAGGAAACTAATGAATGTTTGAAAAAGTTGGAGAGATGATGATACCAAAGAAAAACTTTTTAACGATGAATGAAAAAGCCCATTGCAGTCATTTTCAAGATATATGAGATACAAAATCTAAAAAATCAACATTTCATGAGAATACGCCTTTTTGCCTTTCTCATATAGAAAGGTTATGCAATCACTGTGAAAACCGACTTTTGAACCGAGGCTCGGAGGGCCGAGTGTCATATACCATTCGACTCAGTTCGTCGAGTACGCAAAATGTCTGTGTGTGTATGTGTGTGAGTGTGTGTGTGTGTATGTGCGTATGTGTGTATGTAACGTTTTTTTTGCACTAACTTTTCTCGGAGATGGCTGAACCGATTTTTACAAACTTAGATTCAAATGAAAGGTCTTGTGATCCCATACAAAATTCCTGAATATCATTTGGATCCGACTTCCGGTTCCGGAATTATGGGGTAAAATGTGCAAAAAATTGTGAAAATAAGTGCACTAACTTTTCTCAGAGATGGCTGAACCGATTTTTACAAATTTAAATTCAAATGAAAGGTCTTGAGGTCCCATAAAAAATTCCTGAATATTATTTGGATCTGACTTCCGGTTCGGGAGTTATAGGGTAAAATGTGAAAAAAAGAAAATATGTGTTCTTACTTTTCTCATAGATGGCGCAACCGATTTTCATAAACTTAGGTTCAAATGAAAGGTCCTGTGGTCCCATACGTAATTCCTGAATTTCATGCGGATCCGACTTCCGGATCCGGAAATATAGGGTAAAGTGTGTTAAAAATTGTATAGCATCACTGAAAATGGGGAAAAACCTTAAATTTTTTTCTAAATCGACATCAAATGGTTTCCAATTGATAGTTTTTATCAGTAGACGGTCAAACAAGAAAGTTGATTCTCTGTTGGCATTTTCGTTTCAGATACCTAATGTGACATCCCCAGGTGCCTTTGGAGTCGAACCAGACCCCGAGATATTTGAATGTGAAGACCTGAGCTATAGTTTCACCCCTTAGTTGAAGCTGTATTTGTGCTGGTTCTCGCTTCCTTGAAAATACAACCAGCTCAGTTTTCCCGGTAGAGAACTCGATACCCATTTGAAGAGCCTATGTGGATAAGTTGACAAGAGTATCTTGTAACGGCCCTTGCAGATCGCCAGCTTTGGGTCCTATAATAGACACAACGCTGTCGTCGGCAAGTTGTCTTAGCGTGCAAGATGTGTTGATACATTTATCGATGTCGTTTACGTAAAAATTGTATAAAAGGGGGCTTAAGCATGACCCCTGAGGAAGACCCATATAACTGAATCGTATTGTCGACAAATCACCATGCGCGAAGTACATGTGTTTCTCAGACAATAGATTATGTAAAAATTTGTTCAAAACTGGCGAAAGACCATGCTGATGCAGCTTCTCAGATAGAATATTTATAGAAACTGAGTCAAAAGCCCCATTAATGTCTAGGAAAACTGACGTCATTTGTTCTATTTTTTCTGAATATTTTATACGCGGAGGCTCTCTCCGCGTTTAAATTTGTGCACTCTTTGTCCCACCACGGGTTGGGAGGACGGATGTTAGTTTTCGCGCCGGGTACGCGTTTCGTCTGAGCTTGGGTCGCGGTGTCGAGAATCAAGCCAGCCAAAAACGTGTACTCTTCCTCCGGAGGAAGTTGTTGAGTTCTTTCAAGTTTTTCAGATATCGAGGTCGCATAGCTATTCCAATCAATATTTCGTGTGAGGTCATACGGAACATTGATTGTCTTCGATGATTTTGAGCCGCTGGTGATTGATATTACGATCGGTAGATGATCGCTACCGTGGGGATCAGGAATTACCTCCCACGCGCAATCCAACCGTAGCGATGTCGAGCAAAGGGATAAATCCAGCGCACTTGGTCTTGCTGGTGGTGCAGGAATCCGTGTCATTTCTCCCGTATACAAGATTGTCATATTGAAGTTTTCGCAGATATCATGGATCATAGCTGATCTGTTATCGTCGTGAAGACAGCCCCATCCCGTACCGTGTGAGTTAAAGTCTCCTAAAACCAACGTCGGTGCAGGAAGGAGCTCTATGATATCACTGAGCCGCCGATGCCCAACCAAGGCTCTAGGAGGAATGTAGATGGAAGCAAAACAAAGGTCCTTACCTTTGATTGTAACATGACATGCGACAACTTCAATACCTGGTATCGAGGGGAGGTTAATTCTATAAAAAGAATAGCACTTTTTGATCCCCAAAAGTACTCCTCCGTAGGGATTATCTCGATCCAGGCGAATAATGTTAAAATCGTGGAAGTTTAAGGGTATTTCAGAAGTTAGCCAAGTTTCGCACAATGCAAATGCGTCACATTTCATATTATTTACTAGAAATTTTAATGAATCTATTTTTGGGATGATACTTCTGCAATTCCACTGTAAAACAGTGATTGGATCCGTGACCTCGGTGGATGATTTAGCCATCGAAGGATACAATCGCTGAGAGAAGGGGCCAATTTGCAGTCAACTGCTTCAAATATGTTTTTACTGTTGGCATGAAAGCAATTAAAATGCTTCTAAGAGGGTCAGAAATATTGAAAGTTGTGAAAATCCAGTCCACAATATCAGAGAACTTGATAAGTCCAGCACCTAGTTGGTTCTCTGGTAGATTTTCAGGGACGCTTGGGGATTTTGTAGTCCCTGGAAGTGGTGGGAATTCCATCTCGGAATTGAGTTTTCCGAGACCAGGAGCTTTTTGCTTCGGTGGTTTGTCACGATTCCCGTTAGCAGTAACTTTTCGAAGCCCTTCGGAAGACACCTTCGAACCCTTACTAGGGAGCTTATGATAGGATTTGTTTGCTCTTTTCCTATAGCTATGAGGGACCGCCGAAGATGGACCTTCCAAAGGGTCGTCGGAATCGCTCTCGACAAGCAGGCATATGGGTTCGTTGTCTGTTTAGGAGGGGTGGCACTCTTAACCATCTCGGCAAAGGAACGCTTGGAGTGTTCTTTCAGGGAACGCTTCATCCGATCTCCTCGCAGTTTGTAAGCGGGACAATCAGAGAGGTCATGCGGACCCTCCTTACAGTAGAGACACTTTTCAGCATCCTTACCGCAAGAACCGTCCGCATGAGCTTCCCCACAGTTAGCGCAACGTGGCTTATTGCTGCAATGGGTAGCTGTATGCCCCAGTTGTTTGCAATTAGTACAATTCATTACTCGGGGTACGAAAAGGCGAACAGGCAAACGAACCCGGTCCAAGAGGATGTAGTTGGGCAAAGCAGAGCCGGCGAAGGTCACACGATAAGAGTCTGATTGGGGATAGGACTTTGTTCCATCCCCGGCGATCGATACTGAATGCAATCGCTTGCAATCCAGTATCTTGACATTTTTAAGTGAGGGGTCTTTAAAACAACCCGCCCCGTACTTAAGAATATCCTCGCAAGTCAAACTCGAATCGGTGACCACACCGTCGATTTCTACTTCGCGAGCTGGCACGTAGACGCGGTACTCCTGCGTAAAAGGGTCCTTTTGAACAAGCTCATTAGCCTGTTTTGAGCTGGTAAACAGGACCCTGAGCTTGTCTGGTCGTATTTTATCAATACTTTTGATGGTATTATATCGCGATGTCAGGTCCCGCGATATTTTCAAAATGTTCAGTTTTTTTTCTTTTGATTTGGTCCGGAAATAGACCGCGTAAGGCCCGGCCGGTAGTGCGAGCCCATCAGGATAGCTCTTTATGCGTGACTTTTTACAGTCAAGGGAAGTCTCCATTTGAATATCGGGGGGGTCAGGATTTAAATTAGACATGTCGCGGAACTACTTCCGCGCAGAAACAAATGATTCGGGGGGAAATATAATGGTCAAATAAAGAAATAAAAATAAATGAAGTAACAGTACTTAACTTAAGATCCAACGGGGGACACCAAGCTGGACTTCGTCGATCGGCGTAACGCCGCTTTGATGGTGTGCAAAAAACCTCCGAGAGGAAAAAGCACTTATTTATAATCCGCACACTTGGCCTTGATCGACAAAACAATAGCCGGCTAACGTATTGAGAAGTTTACAATGGTTTGGTCTTAACGCCGCAAATGTGCTTAATGAAATTAGGTATTTACTGACCTCTTCGAAAGTTCGTTCGTTGAAAAGTTTCTCTAAGACTTGAAAGCAAAAGCCGTTTCTGAACAGGTTCACGCCCACTATTAGTTCTGATAGAACGTAATCTCGTTGTCTTGGCGGTCCCGGAGACCGTGTATTTTATTCACATTAAATTTTGCCATCGTCATTGGAATAGACAACGAGTTGGGTAAAATTGAGAGTATCCGTATTTTATCATCTCTTGAGCAATTTGGTTCGGTGAATTTCGCCTTTAATTTATCTGATGCCTTCAACGATCTTAGAATACTTTTCTTGACGACAGTTGTTAGATCTGAGATTTCTAACTGCTATAAGAGATACATTAATTCTTGAAATACCTTTATTAAATACCTCAATATTTTGATCCCTCAAAACATCCGCTAGATCACTGTGTTGGGTGAATGCTGAGACAATTGAAGCTGCTGATGATATTTCTTCTAAATCATATCTCGATGTAGCTAGCAGTTGCTGGCGAAGCTGTCGTATGATCTGGCATCTCGTTGTCGCTGGAAGCTAGTTGCAGTTCAGTTTCAACAGACACAGGTCGATATGAATATCATCGACATGAGTCGCAAATATCGACATGAGTCAGTAATTGCGCTCTGCTTGAAAGCAAAGTGTTCAATCATACTATCTGTTACTTTACAACGCTTATATGAACAAGGTTTTCCATTATTATGAAAAGGTCTAGAACAAGTATTTTTTCCATCATTAAATCACTTTAACTGAATACTATAGTTTGTTGATGCTAGTTTTCACACTAACGCTTTGTATTTCAAAAATGTGCTTTTATAGTTGGGTGTAGGTAATCTTTCATATCATAGGTAAACTTTTATAACTAAAAGAAGGTATATTTTTCAATATGGCGGTGACTCTCATCCCTTGGCCCGGCGGTTCGTTGCGTAGGACGCTGGCCTTACAAGCCAGTAGTCGTATGTTCGAGCCCCGACCTGGAAGGATTCTTAGTGTCAGTAAGATCATAGTACTAGCCATGCAATGGTCCTGTACGCTATGAATCGGCAGCGAAGTCTGTTAAAACATAAAGGCCAAAATCCACGAAAGGAATGAAATGCCAAAACTTTGCTTCTCTTGTTGAATCTGTGATTATTATAAACCAGCGATTTTTCTACGATTTCGTTTTCATAATATTTCAAAAACATCTGCTCGCATCGTGTTGATGTCAAAATTGGATCAAAATTTCATGGGAATTACAAAAATAATAAATTTTTCGATGGAGAACCCAGACAAATTAAAAAAAGGCGTATTCTCATGAAATATTAATTTTTCCGATTTAGTTTCTCATATATCTCAAAAATGACTGCATTTAGGAAGTAGTCATATGAGTTTTTTCATTGACCCAGCTTGGAGAATAAAATTTCATTGCTCAGATACATTTATTCCTATAAAAACAAATTCCTTGGCATTTTTTATTATTTATTAGCTCTCCAACTTTCAAAACTATTTATTAGTTTCCTTGTAATTTTACATTTTTTGTGATATAAAATTAAAAAAAATCGTAAGGTAAAATAGCTGAGAATATTGAAGAAAAATCGGAAGAATTTTTATTCAACAATTATTTTTTTATAAAATTCAATTGATTACCTACAATTTCTTCTCAGACATATTTTTTGTAGACGTTATAGATTTCTAGTTATAATTGCTTGAATATAAAGTGGCTAAAACACATACGCCCTTTTCATAAATTAGGTTTGAGTGAAAAAATTCTCTAGGCAAGTGAAAAATACTTCGGTTGCTATAGCGAACACATTTGCAAATCGAAGGGGGCCGTGCCAACAGTCAGCCGATTCCGCATGGAATTGCTCATAAACATTATTTAATTGTTGAAAATTTTGGTATAGTTTATTACTACCACTCTGTAAATAATGGCACATGACCAACACAAAGCCTTGACCATTAAATCTACTTCACAATATTTTTTCTGCATTGCGAGGGCTTCGGATGAAATGTAAGGCAATGAAAAAAAGAATCAAATAGTTACAGTTAGTTGATGTGGCCCTCACTTCCAGCACGTTTCGGTGATACCACACCAAAGTTGCTTTGATGCATTTTAGTATTAAAAACACTAGCCACTACTCCAACGAGTACACAATTTCTCTGTGCACGGAAAAAATATGTTGCTGATCTTCACGGCAGAGTATGGGAAGCATTGTAGATAGGGTTCTGTTACTGGTAGTGCCGTTTTATGGACAGTCGATAAAATCAGGAAGCATCAACCCGTCACGCCATCGTAATGGAATCCAATTTTTAGTTGTGTGAAAGTCCCATAGGAAATTATGCTTCCCCTTTAGGAGCAGTTGTGTCACATGTTTAGTTGCAGCGAGTTGTTTCAAATCATGATATGTTTTTCTGTTGTAGTGACGCAAAGCCGTACTGTAAATCTCTGGAATTGTGCACACAAGTTTCTACCTTTTTCTGGTTGCAGTTTCGGATGCAAAAACCACAACACTATTGCTGATGTGGAAGACACTAACTTCCGCAAACACCACAATGCTTTTGATTGGAATCATTGATGCTTAGTTTATATTTACCATTCTGTTATGATAACGGTACATGTCACGAGCGGTATATGATGGAAGCAAAACAATGGGCCATATGAAGAAAACGTAGCAAGTTTCGGTATACCAACGTTGCCGGTAATAGGATGCGTTAAGAGTATTTAGCATTTACATACTCAAGCTTGCTACGTTTTATTCCTACGACTCAATTAGAGTGCCCAAAACGACGACAGCTGTTCGTTTAGCAAACAAATTTTCGACAATAGTATCTCTAGTCCAAATGACTGAAAAATCTTCAATTTGATCCAATTCCTTCAGGGCTGGGCTGTTTTGAGTTGTAGTAAATGATTGCTTTTGATGTGTACGTTTGCAGAATTCTGGAAAGACCCATGATACGAGTGAAGTATGTTCAGATTGAGTAGGGTTACCACCTGCACAGGCCAACTTGAATTGTGAACTTAATTACATGATTGAGATTGCCACAGAGTTTCGTGGTTCGTTATGCTAAGATTATTCATTTGTATTGCGCGTTGAGTCAAGCCCTTTAGTATGTTTCCCATACCATCAACACTGGAGTACAAGATTGAAACTGTTCAATTAAAATTTGTGAGAACCGCCCTCATCTGCTACCGTAGCAAGACATCATCAACCTACCATCAGATTGCTGTCGTCTTCTGAATCTTGACTTATTGGAAGTACGAAGAATAACTGTCCAACATATATATATACTGTTAAATTGCTTTGACAGTTTTAATTTGCTAATACGACTACTTAGTCCTCTAAATATCTTAAAGATCACATTATCAGAGCTACTTTTTGATTCTGGAATCATGAAGTAGTCAAGACTATATCAAATGATTCAATTATCAAAAACAAATCTCCATTCTGGATTGACTCTGATTTTGCAATCGTTGGAATTTAAAAGAATTTACTTGAATACATCGAATCTATAGCGCTAGACTATATTGTATATACAATTTATACTTTGCAGTAACACAGAAGCATAGAATATAGAATCATGCGGAAGGTTGAGAAATCGAACTGAAAATGGAACAACTTCATCCGTAGCAAATCACTAAAAGGGTACTAGAAATGGAAGTAGAAAGCAAGTTGTTTTTTATTTTGTTGCCTTTTACGGCATGGAAGCAGAACCACTCGATTCTTAAATGAAATATCGTTATTTAAACTGCCACACCACTTAGATTGGATCTGTATAGAAATAAGTGTATTCGATCTCTTAATGGCCTTCAGTTCCATGCAAATTGCATTGTTGCTAATCGATCCAAGTGCCACTGCGTAGCTCTGATGAATGTAGGTGCTATTATTCTTATTTAAAACACTTTTATCATTATGTGCCAATCAAGTGTCATGATAAGGCAGGGATGGATAAAAGATATAGTTTTTTCCATGCTGGCAAAGGAGGAAGAAGTTACTTTCATGAATGTATAGCTCAACTCACAATTGCTAATATAATTTAAAGAAATGATCATCATTAGGTAAATTAAATGTAAGTATTGCGTTCAGAAAAACAAGTGTTCAATTCAGAGTTAGCGCAACTAAAAAATCAACAGACTTCAAGATGACATTGATAACATAAATATCATTAATTTTCGACATGTACTTGACTAGTACAAGTCGGAACTGAATATTTTATAATGCCATAATTTTATAAAGGTCATATCGATAATTTTATAAAGGTCATATCGATCGTTCGGTGACCTCGGAACCGATTCGTTGAAAATCAAATTCAAATGAAAGAAGTCTGATAGGTTGCTATTGAATTTTATTTTAAGCTACTTCTCAAACAGTTGAGTCCACTGTATACTTTTGAGCTATGGTGTGAAAAAGATCCAACATTTGAAATACCGTATTGTCATAAATAGTTAGTTCATTAAGTTATTGTGTGGTTTAATATATATTTTTAAGTAATGCTCATTATCAGTGTTGGGAAAAAATCTAAATTTCGAAAATCGTGACTGAAATATTTCATAAGTGATTTTAGTCAAAAAATCATCGATCAAACAAATCACTGCAGAACAGTTCAGCACCGATTGTCACTGAAACTGATTTCGCATGGCAAAAAAATCAGCTGTGAAAATTTCACTAGCGAACATTCTGCTCGATGATATTCAAGAAAAATATCTGATATGATTCTCGAACAGAAGATTTTTGGGAAATGAATTTTCATAGTCGTTGTATCTCAAACCTTTGCAGAATGCATTATGAATAAATTCACCGATGAACAAAAACTGCACCTTTCTGAAAATGTTCAGTGTGCGTAGGGTAGTTGATAAGTGAATCAACAGTGGTGATGTATTTGAAATTTACATTCGGCATTACATCAATAATTCAAATTCAAACACTGCGCCTACCTGTGTGTTCGAGACATGCTGACAATGCTGCGCTCCTGTTACTTTTATATGAATCAAGTTCATGCTAAATAGCGTTTAATTGGGTTTAATCTAAATAGTGCAGTGTAGTCAATTAGCTGAAATTAAAACAGCTTTTCTGCGTTTTAATTACTATTTGGAATATGGAGAAATATTATTGTGCATATTGGTCACCCTACAAAAAGCACCCCGCAGCTACGTAAGTAAGGCGAAGTAGTTACCGCAAAGCACTGACCAGCAAAACTTGATGGAGATCAATAAATAAATAAAGGGAAGGAAGAAAACAATAACCATACATAACTAGCTGACCCGTCGAACTTCGTCTCACCCGAATACATTTGTTCAAATTTATGTTTTCGGACGGTAGAATTATCAAACGACTATGTGGTTAACGTTTCTTTCCATTATTTTACTGATTACTTAATCTACAATCAATGGAATGCGGCACACATTCGAGCCAGGAAGACATATTTCCTTGGTCTCTGTTTAGTAAAGAAGTGGAGTTATGTTTGAAAATCTCTAAACCTTCTGCTATATCTAATTTTCATGGGTTAGAAATTTGTCTTAAGATTTTTGTGTCATTAGTAGTGAATTCATGGTTTTCAGAAAGGGTATGCTCTGCTACTTTTGACTTGAAATAGTGGGAGAATCCCCTTTCCAAATCCCTAGATGCTTTCCCTATTTCTGCTATGTGTTCCTTGAAACGGGTACCTAATGTTCTCTTTGTTTATCCAATGTATAATATATCACAATGAAAACATGAAATTTTAAATACCCTTTTTTCAATTTATCAGTAGGATCTTTTGTAGATCCTAGCAAAGTTTTAAATTGGTTAGTACTACTGAGTATCCAATCCAAGCCAAAGGGTTTTAATTTTGATTTAAGTGGATATGCCATGTTTGAATTGAAGTCCACCGATATTCTTTTCAAATTTTCTGATAGGGGTTTTTTCAATGATCTCATTTTTTTATCAAGGATTGTTTAGATTAAGCGTTCCGGGTATCCATTGAACTTTCTAATTTCGAAAATAATTTTTTTCTCTTTTATTACCGCATCTTCTCTGAGAGGTAAGGTCAGCATTCTATGAAACATATGATGGAATGCTGCCATTTTGTGTTGGTGAGAATGATTGGAAGTGTTTGGTATGACACAGTCCGTATTGGTTGGCTTCCTATATATTTCGAAAGTTAAAGATTTTGCCTTCCTGACAATAGGCAAGCTGTTGTCTTTCTCTTCCTCATAGGTGAATTTAATATTTTTATGTTTGATGATGCAGAATATATCATCAGCGTATCTCCACCAGCGATTAGGCAATAATCCCTGTTTATTTAAAAGTTCTTCGAGGTTTGCCATAAATAATTCGCATAAAAACGGATAGAGCGGATTGCCCATTGGGCTCCCTTGTAATTGTCTATAAAATTCACCTCTAAATTTGAAATAATTTACATCCATGCAAAGTCGAGTTAGGTTAAGATAAGACCTTACTTTGTATTTCCATAAACTACTACTCTTTTGTTGAAGTAACCAATCTTCCAACAGATTGATTGAGTCCTGCACTGGGACGCTTGGGAATAAGGCGGTTACATCAAAAGATACCATTATTTCGTCATCTTCGATTTCACCGGAGCTCAGAAGTTGAGTAGAGAACTCTTGCGTATTGGGGATAGATCTACTAAAAAACTTTTTTGGCATATTTTTGAATTCTTCCACTAGCCATTTGGAGATTTTTTGGGTAGGGGCTTCTACTGAAGAAACAATTTCCCTTATTTCATTCCCAGGTTTATGGACTTCAGGTAATCCTTTGATTTTTGGTAATGAAGGGTTAAGTACTTTGAGGCGGCTGAGGTTGATATCGAAGTTAGGATTACATTCAAGGAGAGTTTTATCTACTCTTTTAATAATTTCTGGAAGAAGATCGCTGTTTCGTATAATTTTTTTCTATTCTACCAAATAAAATGTGCAATATTACTGCTACGTAAAAATGGAGCGAATGCACAGATTGTCATCTCATCCCTTGAGTTAATGCACTATATGGAGATCCCTTTCTAATAGTTTCAAGATATGAGTCTTTATTGCGACATAATGACTATAAGGTGCCACGTTTTCTCTTTCAGATATGATTCTCGAAACCCGGTATTTAAAACGATAAAATATTCACCAACCAGAATGTTTAAAAAAAAGTTAACACAATGTTGGAGAGTTTATTTCGTAGAGTTGCTCATTAGGAAGAGCATATTATATTTACAATATGTATTGAATCCAAGTAGCCAAAAGCTCGTAAAACGAAAATAATTTGACTTAAGCAGCTTACATAGCTAATGAACAGCATTCTAAACGGCCCGTCTTGAAAGAATTGTCGACACTTGAATATTCACCCGACGCAACAGAACAAACTTCGAAGTTCGTTCAGAACTTGTTCTGTACGTTCAAGTTGCCAAAAAGTACCACGTGTACTTTGAGGCAGTTAAAAGAGACTTTGTTTAAAATTAGCTTGATATTGATCTTACCAATCCGAGCATTCTTCACAGAATATAAAATATAAAATGTCAGTATGGTAATCATCTTAAATATTGGTATTAAATTGCCGTTTATTATGTGCGCTTAGTACAATCTAAATCCTTTGAAAGCAAAATGCAAGGAAATTTCTTAGTTGTATTTAACCGCTTCTATAGAACAATCTTTTCATTGATTCATTCAAAAATTTTCTGATTTGTTAAACTCACACTCACAATTACCAATGTTATTCATCTGACTCCATTACACACAATCCATCTACTGGTGAACGATATCAGAACTTTTTCTTCTGCCTACACCGGTATTTCTAGAACAGTCATATACATTCCGCCAGTCGTTTTCGTTTGATTCTAAACCTAAACCAGTGTGCACCCTAGCTGCTGTCAAACCGTTTGTTCGAAGCTAGTTTCGAACTTAGTTTCAACATTGTTGAACTGAAAATCGAGTCAGCTTCGAACTTGGTTTTTATATCAGGTTTGCTCAGATCCCCGTTGCTAAGTGCGAAACCAACACAGTTTCGTTAAAAGTGTTTGATGAAACTACCCTGGGTTAGTTTTAGTTTTCTCAAACGAAAACGACATTAGTAAGCAATAATTTAGATACCCAATTAAACGCGTGGCTCGAAATGAAGAACCACATGGATCAAGTATGCATGTGCAATATCTACACAAAACTACTCGTTGAACGCCAAAAAATTTTTCCAACGATCTAGTCCTCTTTTCTTCGACGACCAAACACTTATGTAACTTGTTATGTGCCAAACACCTATCGACGATTTAGCAAGCACAGGCGTCTTTTTCAACGGAAAATTCTATTTTCGATACAAAATAACTTTATGCATTTTTCCTACTTTTCCGGCAATTTTTCCTATTTTTTATGTATGAGCCCGGCGGGGGTAGACCTCAATTAAACAAAAAGAATCATGTAAATTCGTCCATCCGTTCTTAAGTGATGCGATTATAAAGAATGACCTCTGCATTTTGATATATATATATATATATATATATATATATATATATATATATATATATATATATATATATATATATATATATATATATATATATATATATATATATATATATATATATATATATATATATATATATATATAGAGGGAAGGGAATATGAATTAGAATCAGTATTGTCAGATCGAGTAGCCACGGCGTTAAAGTGAGTTATATATCAAACAGAATAAACCAAGAACCAAGTACAACATTAAATAAGAAAACAAAAAGAAAACAATACTTATAAAGAAACCTGCGACAACGTTCTGATGTCAAAACACTAATGAAACTTCGTACTTTTCCAGATAAAAAATTATATAGCTGTACTAACCCTCCGTCTGTCAGATGGGACTTTTTTCGTTTGTTTAGAGAAAATTTTATTAATCTTCGATCTTAAAAAGGATTATAATCAGCTAATTTGAGACTTTGCAAATAAATTCGTATAACTTCTGAAAAATAGGACGGTTTCTAAAAATAACTTAAATTGTATCGCTTTATGATACAACGCCTTAAACTACTATTACTGAAAAATAAATGGATTTTAACAAAGTTAAGGCTTGTTGGATAAGTATTTATGGTATTTAAAATTTGAATTATATTTTGCTTTCAAAGTGAATTATGACAGAAATGTTAAATATATACCTGGTTTGTATAGAAATACACAAGTCCGACAGTAAAATTATACGTGCACACGTACGCTTCGTTGCTGAATAAGCGGAGAAATGCTAATGCCCTAATTGTTTTATTTCTCTGTATGTGGATATTTCGCGAACGAGCTGTGATAATGACTATTCGACATTTATTATGAACCCTGTGAGAATTGGTGCAAACACGAAGTGCTCGTAGGTAGCGTAATCAGACAGAGTCCATTAAAATGATCCAATTAAACAAGATGCGCAGGGAAATTTGTGCAATTCAAGCTGGCTGGGTGAAGTTTCCTCGTGTTGGCTTCTTCGTGTTCATTTAGACTGCAGTGCCTTCTCGGTACTACAGCAACTGTGCATTATTTGTTGTTCCTCAATTAGTTTGTACAAAATTGCGCACCTCTGGTGTGCAGTGGAAACAATAACGATCTTGTAAAGTTATAATTGTTTGGTTCCATATGTAGTATTGCACTGGATATCGCTTCAAATTAAAATGGTTTTGTTTTTATAACTAGCTTATCCGTTTTGTAGAGTCATGCAACTGCTTCGTTCACTTGAATTCTTCGTATTTATTATATCGTGTATAGCTTTGAATGCCTTAAATGAAGCATGAATATTATTTGTTAGATGTTGATAACTGTTTGTTATCTTTTCAGAACTAATTTTAAGTTCCATGGATTTAAGTTAATATCAATATTTTGAATAATTTTTGTACAGATATGTCTTCGAATGTATTTATATGTTTATGTTTTTTTTCTAATTTTGCGCTGGTTACTGGTTATCAGGTGTCAATCAAATGACTACGAGGAACTAAGACAACGTTCATAGAAATGGTATATGGAAGATACATTATTGTTCCGTACCATTTTCTCTTGCTGTTTATAAAACGACATGGATATAGTTTCTACTAATCTTATTGACTGTTTCCCTGGTGGTCAGAGAAGGTTTAACAATATACCGATTAGGCTGTTAAGCTATGTTAACATACAAAAATGGAAAGTATCTAAAATTTTTTTTTGCGAAAACCATAAAATAAATGGTTTGCTCATAATCCATTTTAGTATTACTGTCACACAGTGAAGGTCTATCAGCACTAGGCCGGTCCGACCTATTGGCTATGACTGAGCTACATATGCACACAACAGTCAATGCAGAGCAGTTCAAATTGAACTGCTTAATGCAAAACTCAGTAGTTCGATTTGAAGCACTAAGCAGACGTAAAGTTAACGCTAACCGGAAACTAAGGAGCTACTCAAACATTGCAGAAGATACCAAACCAATCAAACTAATCGTCTTTGAGATATATGATTTTAAAAATTTCCAAGGAATTTTTACCTATGCCCTTCTCAGAAGTTAGAAAAGAGTCCAAATTGTGAATTGATTCTTTTTGGTCATGATGAAAAATGCGTATGAAAAATTTGAGACGAATCAAAATATGTAAAAATCGACATTTTTTAACATTTTCTCTTTTTTGTACCATTAGATTCTACTATATTTTTTATACCTGTTGGTTCGAATCGATCTATTTTCGTTGCATATAAAAGGAACACAACTACAACATTCTTCCAACAAACATAAAAAATCGAGAGACTGAAGAAGGATTTAAATAACATTTCGCAATACGCGTATCTGTATTATAACGTTGAATAAACTTTTGTGAAACTTTAGTGACTTTTGTGTAATTACGTTCAATAAAATTAATATAGTAGAATCTAATGTTTCAAAAAAGTGAATGTGCTCAAATAATTCTATGAACTGCTCTAGCTAAATTTATTGAGATTTTTGCTCAACTCTTTATATGGTCCCTTCTGAAAAAAACCCAGTTGAAAATGATTTTTTTCACTAATTTCGGAACTCATTCTTTTTCATCTAACGTCGATTTCAATTGTATTTATGATCGTTTTACTTTTTTGTTTAGCATAATTTTTCTATATACTTTTGAAGCAAAATTAAGAGTTAATTTAAAAGCGCTGTTTGAATAAATGATTGTCATTTCTCACAATCTTGTTCTGCTTTTTAGAAATGTGTAATAACAAAGTTTATTTTATTGTTGTCCCGTTTGGTAACCAGTGAAAAAGGTGGGTGGGTAATGTCAGAGACATAACTGGATGTCGTGAATACGAAAAAACTGATACGCTCCCATCACTTTTCCGAATATCAGTTAGTTGATTGATTGTATGAATTGTGCAAGATTTCCTCTTTTCCACTAATAGAGTTTGAAGCGATGTACCTACATTAAAATACAGATTAGTTACATTAAACAGCTACTATTCTACAACTATATATTCCAAACTTGAAACAATTCTTTTATAATTTGCTAATATAGCAGGCTAGGTACGACAAATTTGTAGTTTATTTTTACTGATGCTACAAAGTTCGAAGATATCTGATTCTTCTCGAAATTTCAGTACGAGACAATTGCAATGGGCTGGTCTGAAATGTATCGACGATCTTCGGTATGCAAGAGTCATTCTAATAATAATAATGATAGTAATAATAATAATAATAATAATAAGAATAATAATAATAATAGTAATAATAATAATAATAATAATAATAATAATAATAATAATAATAATAATAATAATATTAATAATAAAACAGATTAACCTGTTTATATGGCAACCCTGTTTCGCATGGCATATTTTTACACGGCCCCATACTAGTATAAAAATGTGTTCAACATTCGCTTTCGCATTGCCGTTCGTAATTGAATGTGTTAGTGACGGTACAAATCTGTTTTTCTACCTGTTTCGGTGCCATCGTTCTGACGGTGTCTCGTACATACAGAGTAGCTGCTTTAACTCAAATGACGCTATTTCTCACATCACATTTCAATTTATACTGGTAGCGGTGTACGGACCTCCCCTTCGCAGAACGGGAAACAGTGAGACGATATAAAAGAGAGAGTTAGTAGAGCGGCAGTCAGTAATGCTGAATTGGCTGCCTAACGGTTAACAACTTCTTGTGGAATTTTCACGCGGAAACACGCACACAGGAGGAACAATTAAGGACAAGGCAAAGTCCCGCTCGAACCGTGCTGGTCTGCAGTTCCCAGTTGGCAAAATCCATCGTCTGCTCCGGAAGGGAAACTACGCAGAGCGTGTCGGTGCCGGTGCACCGGTCTATCTGGCGGCAGTGATGGAGTACTTGGCTGCCGAAGTGTTGGAATTGGCCGGTAATGCTGCCCGCGACAACAAGAAAACGAAAATCATCCCTCGCCATCTGCAGCTGTCCATCCGTAACGACGAGGAGTTGAAAACCCCGTCCTTTTCAGGACGACCACATAACTGTGATAAAGAAATATTTAGGATTGCTTTAAATTTAGCCAGTTCTGATACGCCTGGAAAGTAGAATGCGCAAATTAAGTGGAAACATTAATTGTCATACCGAACAGTGGCACAAACGGATCTAGAGTTCAACTAACAGCAAATGCACTCATAGGCTAGCACTCGTATCATGTCGAACAACCTCTTGAGTTTGTTATTTTTACAAATAGGACAGCGACACGCTACACATTCAAACAAACCGATTGAGTTAGTCGGGCACAGAAGCCATAGTCAGAATGAAACCCACCCATAAATTATCCCATATGCTTTCCCTCCCACATACACGCAGATTCGTGTGTGAAATGTCATTGCTCTGTGTTTTCAACAATTCATCCATGCCAGCGTACCTAGGGTTTACGGGTTTAACCTCTACATTCTGCATTTCCAACACTCCGGCCGGTTCACTGGTATGGTTTGAAACACAAACACCTCCCTTTTCGCTACTGGCACAAGGAAAAGTGCTTTTTCTGTGTTCACCTCACTGAAAGGGTCGGATTAGGTTGAATTCGTGCAAGAACACTCATTTCAATAGCAATGCTACAATTAAATCGACGATGAGTACTCGACAATGATTGTTCCGGAAACTATTTAATAATAATAATAATAAAACAGATTAACCTGTTTATATGGCAACCCTGTTTCGCATGGCATATTTTTACATGGCCCCATACTAGTATAAAAATGTGTTCAACATTCGCTTTCGCATTGCCGTTCGTAATTGAATGTGTTAGTGACGGTACAAATCTGCTTTTCTACCTGTTTCGGTGCCATCGTTCTGACGGTGTCTCGTACATACAGAGTAGCTGCTTTAACTCAAATGATGCTATTTCTCACATCACATTTCAATTTATACTGGTAGCGGTGTACGGACCTCCCCTTCGCAGAACGGGAAACAGTGAGACGATATAAAAGAGAGAGTTAGTAGAGCGGCAGTCAGCCATCATTCTGTGTTTAGCTCTCTCCGAGTAAAGACGCATTTTTGAAAGTGTTATTGGAAAGTTTTCACGCGTTGTTCGATAGTTCGATGATCCAGATGCCGGCGGAGACGAAGCGGCTGCAACCAAACGCCTGTTAGGCAAAAACAAGTTCGCTGGACTTGATGTTCAGGAAATTGAAAAGAAGGAGAAACTACCACCTTTCTACATACAGGGATTTCCTGCTACCCTTCGTACGGACCTCAACAGTCTGATCAGCCACGGTTTACAAGCAACAATCCGTATGTGTGCAAACGGATACAAAATCATCGTGCCATCTCGACTGCATTACAACTCAGTAGAGAACTACTTGAAGATGATGAAGCTGGAGTATTTCACCCACGACATCGCTTCCAGTAAACCTTTCAAGGTAGTTCTTCGTGGTCTACCGGATATGTTGTTGGAAGAGCTCCAGAAGGAACTGGCAGATAACAAACTGAAGCCAGTGGCAGTATATAAAATCAAACGGCATAACCAAAATGTCAAATACCGGGATCAGCTCTACCTGGTACATTTTGAACGAGGTTCTACAACGATTAGCGATTTGAAGAACACCAAAGCACTATTCCACATCATGGTAGAGTGGGAACGATACAAACCCGTCCACCGTGAGGTAACACAGTGCACCAATTGCCTTAAATATGGTCACGGCGCACGAAACTGCCACATCCAAAGCCGTTGCTCTACCTGTGCCGGAAAACACCGAACCGAGGAATGCGAGCCGATGGGAGAACCGGCCATCAAATGTGCCAACTGCGGAGGCGAACATCACGCGACCAACAAAGCGTGTCCACAGCGAGCTGAATTTATCAAAGTGAGAAAAGCAGCGATGGAGAAAAAGCAACCAAAGCAGAAGCAGAAACAGATGCCACCGAAAGTACTGGATATGTTCTTCCCACCGTTGAACCCGATACCACCTCTTTCCACTCCTCCACCGCCTCCCCTTGGTGGACAGCAACAGGTTCCTCCAGGATTCCGTAGTTATGCTGATGCAGTAAACCAGCCCCCCACTGGTAATCAGCTCTACTCAATGGAACAGCTCGCCTTCCTATTTACGGAATTGGACAAGCAAACTCGTGCCTGTCGTACTGCGCAGGAACAAGTATCTGTAATGATGCTTTTTTATTACCGTCACGGGCAGCTCGTCAATAAGACTCCTTAATTGGAACGCCCAATCTTTGGGTCCCAAGAAACTGGAATTCGCCGAATTCCTCAATACCGAAAACATCGATGTTGCAGTAGTCACCGAAACACACCTGAAGCCAAACATCAGCTTTAGTCTTCCGGATCATGTCATCGTACGTATGGATCGCACCTCTTCTGGGGGAGGTGGTGTGGCCATACTCATCAAAAGAGGCATTCGGTACAAGCTACTGCCTGCCTTCAAACTTCGCTTGCTGGAAACCATCGGGATCGAAATGGAAACAACGAGAGGACCCATTGTCATCATTGCAGCCTACTGTTCGAAGCAATCCAGCACACGGAATGGTACGGCTGCAATGCTGAAAAACGACTTGTCATTGGTCACCCGACGGAATGGCAAATTTATCATCGGCGGAGATTTCAACGCTAGGCACGAAAGATGGGGAAATGGAAGGCGGAACCGGAACGGGCTCGTCCTCGCTGACCATCAAGAAGCGGGGAAGTACAACATCCTTGCCCCGGACTGCCCAACGAGATTGTCCAAATCGGGAGTACATTCCGTTTTGGACATATTCCTCAGTAACATCGTCATCGACAGCCCTCCGGTCACCATCAATGACCTCTCATCCGACCACTATCCGGTGGTACTGACTCTGGACTCTCCAGCATCGACAGTGCCGATACAACATCGCCGGAACTACCACCGTGTCGACTGGCCACGATATCAACAAATCACCGATCAACTCATCGACGTCGATCTGCCACTTGGTACCCCGGTGGAAATCGACGCAGCACTATCAAACATCCATCAAGCTATCGTGGTCGCTCGGGATAGGACGCTTCCGGCAAAACATCATCAGGTGAGTACCTCTCTCCAAATAGATAATACCACCAAATACATCATCCGTCTCCGGAACATCTTCCGGAGACAATTTCAACGAACTGGCGATCGTGCCAAGAAAACATCTTACAAAAATCTGACTAGGGTTATCAAGGAAAGATTGACTGACTTGCGGAATAAAGTATTCCAGAAAAAGCTGAGGCAAATTCCGCCTCATTCTAAGCCCTTCTGGTCAATGACGAAGGTGCTTAAGAATAAAAAACGACCTATCCCTCCACTGGTTTCGCCTGAGGGCGCAGATGAAGGGATACTTATAACACCCTTAGAGAAAGTGAATGAACTGGGGCGGCAGTTTGTGTGTTCCCACAATTTGGGACTTGACATAGTTAGTCCACATCAACGGGCCGTAGCCGACAGCGTAGCCGAAATTGATGGATCGGACAGTTTAGTACCTGAGGATATGAGAGTTACTGCCGATGAGCTGATAGCTTTTATGAAAAAATCAAAAAACATGAAGGCCCCCGGTTTCGACAATACTTTTAACATCGAGCTGAAGCATCTGAGCACTCGCTCATTTGCTTTTCTAGCTAAAATATTCAACCGGTGCTGGGAGCTTGGCTACTTCCCTTCAATGTGGAAGTTAGCTAAAGTTATCCCAGTACTGAAACCGGGAAAAGATCCTTCCTTTTCCAAGAGCTATCGACCCATCAGCTTACTCTCTGCCCTGTCTAAGCTGTTTGAGAAATCAATTCAAAGCCGAATCCTTGCATTCGCCGATCAACATGGTGTTTTCCTGGAGGAACAGTTTGGGTTCCGGAAAGGAAGATCTACCATTCATCAACTCACGAGAGTTACCAACATCATTCGACGGAATAAGTCGGTGTCCAAGTCGACAGCAATGGCGATTTTGGACATCGAAAAAGCGTTCGACAATGTGTGGCACGATGGCCTGTTGTTCAAGCTTCATCGATACAATTTTCCGATGTATCTGATTAAGATCATCAAAAGTTATCTCTCAAATAGAGCATTTCAGGTTTCTCTGCAAAATGTTCAATCGAACAAATTTTCCATCCCTGCAGGTGTGCCCCAAGGAAGTATCCTGGGTCCCATCCTGTATAACATTTTCACATCAGACATCCCACCTCTTCCGGGGGGTGGTGTCTTGTCACAGTTTGCTGACGATACGGCCATCCTTTATGATGGACGAGTCGTCAGTATTCTGAAGAACAAATTGCAGAGGGGTCTGGATGCTCTAAATGAATATTTCACCAACTGGAAAATTGTAATCAATGCGGCGAAAACTCAGGTCATCCTGTTTCCGCATTCGAGATCGACTAGACTTGTTCCGTCTGACGAATGCAGAATTCGGTTCGGTGGCGCTGACGTGCAGTGGTCCGACGAGGTGGTCTATCTAGGACTAACGTATGACAGACATCTGATCTTCAGGTCACATGTTGAAAAAATAATCACCAAATGTAACATACTCATCAGGTCTCTGTACCCGTTGATATGTAGAACATCTAAACTGTGCCTGAAGAATCAGATGGCTGTCTACAAACAAATCATCTACCCCGCAATCGAATATGCAGTCCCCGTTTGGCGGGGTTGTGCACGGACACACAGACTGCGGCTCCAGAGAGTTCAAAACAAAATCCTTAAAATGATCCTGAATCTGCCCCCTTGGACGAGAACCAGTGAAGTGCATGAGCTAGCTTTCCTTGATACCCTAGAACAACGATTCGAACAACAAAATATAAAATTTGGAGAGAGGTGCTCTGCCTCAGAAATAGCAATAATTCAAAATTTGAATGTTTTAGGTTAAGATAGATTAAGTAGGTAGGAGTATTTTAATAATTCAAACAAACAAAATTAAAATTTTGAAATGTAAATTAATCCAAGATAAACTCAATAACAACATTAAAAACTTAAGATAGGGAAACAAAGATGAAAGGACTATGAACCGAAACACTTGTAATGTAAACCATTGATGTAAAACGCAAATTCATAGTAAATAAACATACAATTTAGTCAAAAAAAGAGCGGCAGTCAGTAATACTGAATTGGCTGCCTAACGGTTAACAACTTCTTGTGGAATTTTCACGCGGAAACACGCACACAGGAGGAACAATTAAGGACAAGGCAAAGTCCCGCTCGAACCGTGCTGGTCTGCAGTTCCCAGTTGGCAAAATCCATCGTCTGCTCCGGAAGGGAAACTACGCAGAGCGTGTCGGTGCCGGTGCACCGGTCTATCTGGCGGCAGTGATGGAGTACTTGGCTGCCGAAGTGTTGGAATTGGCCGGTAATGCTGCCCGCGACAACAAGAAAACGAAAATCATCCCTCGCCATCTGCAGCTGTCCATCCGTAACGACGAGGAGTTGAAAACCCCGTCCTTTTCAGGACGACCACATAACTGTGATAAAGAAATATTTAGGATTGCTTTAAATTTAGCCAGTTCTGATACGCCTGGAAAGTAGAATGCGCAAATCAAGTGAAAACATTTGTTCTAATAATTTGTATAAAGTGTACTAGTATAAAGATGTTTCTAAATCAAAATTTTCTGTTTCGTATTGCGAGACAGCGTTACTGTCCTGCCGTAATTGAATGTGTTAGATATCATGATCAAAAAGCGCCCCATACTAAAGAATGCAACTCTTTCGCACGGCATATTTGTGTACTAGTATAAAGATGTATTCAACATCATCACTTCCACTTTCGCATTGCCGTTCGTAATTGAATGTGTTAGTGACGGTGCAAATTAATTTAACTTCTCGTGTGTGCCTTGTTTCGGCAACAGTTGCTCGGAAAATGGTAGGAAAGCGATAAAATTCAACTAATTCTTTATGATTATTTTTAGCACTTAAAAGTGCTATTTGAATTTGCTGGAATTTTCGGCTGCCTTTCATCCGGTTCTCGCTGTCATCGTGCTGACACTCGTGCTTTAACTTAACTGCCGCTATTTTTCACATCACCTTTGTTAGAATTCCTTTCCTGTACGCAGAACGGGAAACAGTGAGACGACAGGTCCACGATGTTGCTCTCGTGTGTCTTGTTTCGGGAACAGATGCTCAGCAAATGGTAGGAAAAATGAAGCACTCAACTTTTATATAAATGCTCTTGTATAGATGCAGACATCTCGCGTTCTGATTGGCTGGTGCTGTCATGGGTTAAATCAAACAGGTTTTTCAATAGTGTACTATTGAAAAACTTCAATGTTGTTGCAATACACGTTCAAGTTGAAAAATTTCGATTCTATTGGTAGTTAGATTATATAAATCCTTCTACAGATCACTGAGCTATGAGCTTCCAAAATACGAGAAAGGCAAACGCGCCATATGAATTATCCTCTTTGACACTCGTTTGTACCAAACATTTAAGAAAAGTTTAATTTTGAACTATTTAAGATTATGTCACACAACTGAAAATTTTATCATTAAATTGTGATCATATTTCCGATGGCATGTTGCAAGAATTATGTTGATTCATTAGATACAACAGAAGATATTCACGATCAAAAACTTATCACTCTCTCAGAGAGTAAATTTTGAAAAGGCGCCCCATAGTAAAGTAAGTCGTATTCACGACAAAATTATTTTCCTGTATAATATAGTTTGGGGCCGATTTTCCTATAAAATATAGTTTGAGATAGAATAAATGTTGTCTATATTTTTTTTTGTAAAAAATATGTTTTATTGCCAGATGTTAAATTAGGTCGTTTTAATAATTACAAATCAAGATGAAACATTATTTCGGCTACATCTAATCTATAGTTATTTTCATTAACGAAGCAGATGTACTTTATGAACATACTCAAAATTTCCACTCTTTTTCTTTTCCCTAAACCTCTGAGAGCAGGTCTTATAAGTTCTTCGAAAGATAGATGCTTCCATCCGTTTGTGATACCTGTTAATCTCAGCTGAAGGGCCGTCCAAGCCGGCGCGACAAGAACACAGGTACTAAACTTGTGGCAGAGAGTCTTCTCCGTTTGATTTCCACAGTGTGTGCAGAATTCGTCTGTAGTACGGTGCATAGCAAACAACAATTTTCGGTGCTCGATCTTCTCGTTCACTAACAGGTACAGCTCCGATCGTGGCGACGATGAGAGCTGCTTCAGAGCTATGATACGCCATGTGCGTTGCCAGTCGATTGTCGGATTATTCTGTACCACCCTTGGCAGGTCAGTTTGTTGTACAAAATAGCATTGATCGACAGAGGGGTTTTGTTGAAGTTGATGAAGAATTTGGGATAAATTTGAGAGGATTTGTTTGAGGTCGGGAATTACTGGTCGGGGATTTGCGTGGTGAATTAAGGATCTATAGTAGGGAAGGGAATCGATTTCACGCGAGCGATTTGCGCTTCAGCGTTGATAGTTGAAGCTTTGGTCCGCCTTCCTCTTTGCATCGGGCCAACTGCATCATTGGGACGCGGGCTACCATTCCTCTCCAAAGAAAAGTGCCCATCGTTGACGTGATTTTAGCCGTGTGTACTGCAAATGGTGGCAGAATCGATGACATATACCATATCCTTGAAGTGCCAAACGTATTCAGCAGAATAACCTTTTGGTGAAGTGCTAGCTGCCGTGGAGAGTGCAGCCACATTAGTTGAGCGGATTTACTTGTAATCGCATCCCAATTCATTGTCGTCATCAGCCTATCGAGTTCGCGAATACAACACCCAGGATTTTGACCGCAACTGAACGTTGTTTTTCGAACGAGCGAGAAAGATGCTTATTGATAAGCAAACGCGATGTTGATCGGTTTGCAATCACAGAGAGTAGTTGTGTGAGATCTTCATTGATACCGAGCGAGCGCATAGTTCCGAAAAGAAATGAGTATCGTACTCTATCGAACGCGTGGTCCAAATCGAAGCTGATGAGTTTACCGGCACGGCGACGGTGGCGCAAATCAGCTATTCGGTCTTTCAGAGCAAGAGTGGCTTGAAATATGTTTCGCTCTGAGTTTGAACTTTTCTGTCCGTCGATCAGAATGTGGTGGGACTTCATTACTTGCACTAATCGAGTGTTCAGTATGCGGGAGAACAACTTGTAATCGCGAAATCGGGCGATACGATCGGACTGTATTGTCCCCTCCTCTCTTTTTAGCCAACACGATGATGCCCTTTACGAACGCATCGGGTAGATTGCGGTAAGGGCTTTGTACAGCAGCAGATTGAGCTCTCGGTGGATGACGTCAAACACGAGCAGGTAGAATTCTTTCGGGATGCCATCGCACCCGGGAGATTTCTTGGGTGCAGTAGTTCGTATTGCTGCTAAGAATTCTGCTGTGGTGATCTCGTCCATGCATGCCTCGTTCAGTGGATCATTCGGTGGGATGACTCTCTCTGAGATAATGTCATTTTCGTTTCCGTCGAGACATCTTGTAGGTGTAGCTGCTGCACAGCTGTTTTCAGTACGGAACTGGGATTTGGACTGCTCGAGTCGCACGTTCGAAGTTCGCAATTGAAGTCGCCCGCTAGAAAAATGTGCCGTGTACGGTGCCGGAGGTAATAAGCCAACGTTCCGTTGAAAAATTCCTATCGCGCGGCACGTTGCGCATAACCGGAAGGAGCGTAGACATTGCAGATTGTCGTGTCTTGGACTCTCAATGCGATGAGTCGCCCGTCTAGACTTCGCTCGACGTGAGAGACCTGGATGTGTTCTCTCAGAGCGATAGCGGTGCCTCTTCTCGTGTGATCAACATAGCAGAAAACGACGAAACCCGGTAAGGAGAGTTGCTCGTTCTCTACTTCTTGCAAGAACAAGATATTGAGCCAGTTGCTGCTGATGAAAGTACGAAGCGCATTTATTTTCGTGGGGTTCGTGATCGTGCCGATGTTAATTGAAGCGATGTTGTATGATGTGAGAGCTATTTGTTACTTTTGCTCCATCTCAACATCGTCCTCGTTTTCCCGACGTGGCTTTTTGCCAGCCGGTCGGCCTCTCGGTTTTCGGCTGCTCGTGGATACAGACGAATCGTCGGTTTCATTATCATTGCCGCTTTGGTTTCGTGTCTTACTGCTGGGTTTCCTGAACAGTTCGACTGCATTCGCGCTGGTGTTAAGCAGATCGTCGCTTTGCGACAGGGCTTGTTGTGTCATCGCTCTTTGCGGAGGTTTGCGTGAATAATCAATCGTTGCAGGTTAGCTGCTGCTGTTCGCTGTCATATCAGCTGGTTTATCCAGTTCAGGAAACGTTTCGGCAGTTAGTGGGGCTGGTGCTGAGCCCCTCGCTACAGTCGCTTATTGATTTTGTAGTAGCAGGTGTTTTCGGCTGCGGTCGTGGTACATTTTGGCTTGCCACGTTTGCGTAGCTCTTTTGAACTAGCAGTTTCTTATTTTGGACACAGGATATTCCTGTGTGTGACTGCTCCTTGCCGTGTCGGCAGGATTGCAGCTGTCCTTTGTATACAACGAACGCTTGCTCTCCGTCGATCGTAACCAACGAATCAATGTTTCGTTTAACGATCATCCGGGCAGACCAGACTCCGAGTGGAACTTCCCCGAAGTCGAAGCCTTCACTACATGTCAGTTCACGAATAGATAGCACTTCAACGAACGCGCTGAAAAATTTCACGATTTTATCTTCGCTCACGTCTTCGGGGAGGTCGTGCACCTTCACTTCGACACTTCCATCCTCCAATGTTCAGAGTTTATACTTTTTCCCACTGCAGTCTCTTCACATCTTCTTTTTTCAAGCCCAGCACTGTACGGCAAAAAACATGCACTTTTTCAAACGACGGCTTTACGGGAAAGGCCGAATAGTCGGTCTTAAAAGTGTTTTCTCGCATCATTTCGAAAATTGCACACGCGGCGCGGCGCATTTAAAATCGAGTAGGGAGAAATACTTGAGAATAGCTTCAACGGTTTGACTCTCGAATAGCGCAAATGGATAAGTCGTCCGTTCGTTATCAAGAATAACATGCCAATTTTAACAAGCTCTAATTGCTACTTGGGAAGTTGACTATACACGAAATAATAAATTTAGATCATTCCCCGATAAACGGGTCTACAAGTGACATTTTCGCTTTATTTCGCAATTTACAAGTTAACATCTTTACAATCTCATACATGCTGGCATAAAATGATAAAGGGGGGTTTAGGGTCTATCAGGTGAAAAACCACAAATTTTGCGGTTTTTTTTAGTGCAGTTGTTCAAAAAAATAAATTCAAATGCTTTGCATAATACAAAGCGTCATTCGAACATCATTTTGTATTTATTTTTCTTGGGAAAACATGTAGAAATAAATCGACGAAAAAGTATTTTCGAGGACGATGGACATGGTCTATAAAATCAATAACAATTCATTTTTCTAGATAGCGGGTAGGGACTAACACTTTCGCAGAATCATATTTTTTCTTTGTAATTTGTTATAATTAAACATTTCAAGAATAATTTTCTCGTCAAGCACAGCTCTTGCTTCTTCGCTGTTTGAGATAAGAAAAGATGAAGCTCCATATTTCCACAGTTTTGTTCCGATGGGTTTAAAAATTTGACAAATATTCTTGAAATGTACTACTCGCCCTTTAAATTTTGCACTACGATTATTTTATTTTATTTTTGCCTTTCTCATAAAGAAAGGTTATGCAATCACTTGAAAAACGGACTAGTGGAAATTGGCCCGGAGGGCCAAGTGTCATATACCATTCGACTCAGTTCATCGAGCTGAGCAATGTCTGTGTGTGTATGTGTGTGTGTATGTGTCAAATAATCTCACTAGGTTTTCACGGAGATGGCTGAACCGATTTTGACAAACTTAGATTCAAATTAAAGGTCTCGTGGTCCCATACGGAATTCCTGAATTTCATCTGGATCCGACTTCCGGTTCCGGAGTTATAGAGTAA
This sequence comes from Malaya genurostris, assembly GCF_030247185.1. Lineage (NCBI taxonomy): Eukaryota > Metazoa > Arthropoda > Insecta > Diptera > Culicidae > Malaya > Malaya genurostris. The sequence goes on along the minus strand of NC_080572.1, from coordinate 167,746,820 downwards.
TGTGTGTTACATATTGTACACCGTCACTTAAATCGGCGAAACAAAAAACGTAAAAAAATTTCTAAACTGGTATCAAAACCACACAATTCGATAGTCATTATCAGTAGGCAACTAAACAAACCGATTCTGGCTATCCTGGTCCCCGGTATCCGGATGTTCCGGAAATAGTGGTCATATATACCAAAATAGATCTCACTCACTTTTCTCAGCGATGGTTTGACCGATTTTCACAAACTTAGATTCAAATGAAAGGTCTTCCGGTCCCATACGGAATTCCTGAATTTCATCCGGATCCGACTTCCGGTTCCGGAATTATAGGGTAAAGTGTTTTACATATTGTACACCGTCACTTAAACTGGCGAAATAAAAACCGTAAAAAAATTTCTACACTGTACCCATAACCGTTATTTCTAATCTTAGGGTCACTTGAAAGGGCTTATGGTTCCACCAAAAATTACTGCCTATTTTTGCTGGAACAAACATTTAAATCCTAATTTAGAGTGCGTACTAGGAGAGTTTTTATGTCATGTTAGTTGGTGGCCGTACGAACCGACTTTGATTAGAACGGTTCTCGGGTTACAGTGCCGAAAGTGCATATAATAGTGAACCCACTTCGTTTTCTTAAGGATGACCTACGCAATCAAAGCACTGTTTTATTCTGTATTTTATGCACAAACAATCTCTTGGTTTCTTTCAAACATCGAAGAGAAAAATTTTCAATAAAATACTACAATATCATATACATGAGAAAGGCATCATTACACAACTAGGTGGATTAAAACAGAACTATCAGTTTGTTTAGAACATTTTCCGAAACAAACTGATGTTTTTTTTCTTGAAGATTCACCATGCAGTAGCGTTTTTCAAGAATGACTTTTTTCTTTAGATTGTAATTAAAAGTTTATTGACAGTATTTGATTAGCGATTAGTGGGATGAATCTATGAAAAACATTTAAGATAGGTTCGCACATATCGAGAAATTTACACACCCCGATAGCTTCGCATAAAAAAAATCATACAAGTAAAAAGTGAGTAAGATTATAACCAATGATCCACATAGAATTGATTTTCTATTAATTTGATTTGTTTTCCAATCCAGTCTCATACCCATTTTTAATTATGTGATTGAGCCTCTCCACATCTTCCAAGCAATCAGTATTCTAATGGCTTATTTGTTCCTCGCTGTTCTGCGCGACGGTACTCCAGGTAACTAAATTTGATAAGAACCGCTAATTCCGTTTTTTTTATTCAATATTATAATATAATTTTAAGGCACACTGCTTAAGCTCTAAGATACCAAGGGTATTTACTAATCTTAATTACGACTAACTTAAAACTAGAATAGTATCATTATGTAATGTAGCGGTAGCGGATTCTCGAGAAGCGATCGGTAGTGTCCGGTGAATTGAATATTGCATGAGGGTCTTCCATATGCCGTTGGCGAAGATCCATGTTGGCCGCATCATTCGGTCCGTGTGGGTCCGCGGGAAACACCCCCAGGCTACGAAGGCCCGGCGGGTGGCCCGCGTGCTGGTTTTCGACTGGGGCGGCCTTCCGTGGACGATGATGGTGATGTTACGGAAGAGAATGAAAAAAAAGTAAATATTGTGGAAACGGGGTAAAAAGGGGATGTGGGAACAAAATGTTTGAAAACGATAAAGATCTAATTAGTTGCCATCGAGATGGTGAAGAGACAGGGAAGGGGTAACGAAACGCTAATTCCGTTATCAAATGACTCGCATGTATCATTTCATGATGAGAGCACTTCAGCTACGGCGAGACTGTTTCCATCCTGATATTCGAAGCGCAGCTATTTTGTAGTAATTCGCTTACCTCCACAAATCGTGCGATGCATGGTATTCATGAAGGCTCCCTCAGTTATCGTTTGAAACACGAAGGTGCATCCACCGATTTCGGCATCAACAAGTAAGGTAATCCTTCGTGCAAGTGGAATAATAGATGATAACGAGTACCGAATAATGATGAGTGAAAATAATTTGATGAAATTGCCGTCAACTGAGCTATTGTGAAATTGACGGCAGTTTGCTCGTCAGATGATAATGCATTACCGTGTGGTTTTCGGAAAACGACAGAAAATAAGGATGTTGAGTATGTTTTTTCCGAGGTCCATTCAATGCAGTTGTTGTTGCTTGGTTTCGGATAGGACTGTTTTCATTCAATTTACCATATATGCTTGATTTTAGAGCTCAATATTTTTTTTGCTGACCATCAAAATATATTTTTGTGCTATAGAGGAAATACATTAAATTCAACCATCGTTCATATTTACAATAATATTCAAGTGATATTTTAATCCCAAACCATTATGTTGATCGTCATATTATATTCAAAAGTGTAAGGGTTGAAGACAATCGCGTTTTGTTTGCATTATTTCCATGGCTATAACGTTTGTATGTAGTTCCAGCAAATAACAACAACTGAAATATTGTTCATTTATTGTTTATCTTTATCAAATAGAAAGGACATTGTGAAAACGGACTTTTGAACCGAGGCCTGGAGAACCGAGTGTCATGTACCATTCGATTCAGTTCGTCGAGATCGTAAAATGTCTGTGTGTGTATGTGACAAAAATATGCACTTGATTTTCTCAGAGATGGCTGAAACTATTTTCACAAACTTATGTTCAAATGAATGGTCATATTTTCCCATTGAACGCTATTGAACTATTCCGATTTGACTTCCGGTTCCGGAATTACATGGTGAAGTGTACTGAAAACCACCGTTTAAAGCAACGATGTAAAAAGGGGTTAATTCTTCTAATGGGAGTACAAATTAGTTCGGTCCGTTTTCAAAAAATGGTTCTGGCTATTATCAATATTGAACAATAACAACTGACGTCGGTAGTTTCAAGAGGTTAGACATCTGTCATATATATTCAGATCATGTTGCTTCGAGTTAAAAAAAACTTGTTTCTCACTGTGTTAATTATAAGCAATTTTGTTTTAACTAAGCAGCATTAGCGTAAAATTTTTGTTTTCTGTTTTAATTGGAAGGAAAGAGCAGCTGAAGCGCATCATATGCTTGTGGATGTTTATGGTGATAATACTTCAACAGATAAATGGTCGTCAAATGGTGAGATAACTAAGTCTTCACAAGTTCCTATCTCATGCCCATCCTAAAGTGCTCTATCATAGTATATTGCAACATGTTGTTTGTTGCATTATTTGTTATATATTGAATTGAATTATATTACATTGTATTACATATTGTTGTTATTATTATTATTATTATTATTATTATTTATTATTATTAATATTATTATTATTATTAATTAGTAATAATAGTTACTATTATTATAATTATTATTAAAAAAGAAATATTATATTTCCTGCAGTACTGCGATGAAAGAAGAGCATAACTTACATTGCGACATCAACTGTTATGGATTGTATCATAGCATATTATTTCATGTATTATCTTATTATATTATATTATATTATATTATATTATATTATATTGTATTATGCTCAAGTATGTCGACAACGGGGCAGGGAGTGCATCGGGGTATCTTACAAGTGAATGACTGGATGTTGGAGGGGGAGCTTTGTGTTTCTCCCTGAAGGTCTGGAATGAGTAAGACGTACCCTTCTAACAAACAAATCATCAGGCGGGTTTAAGCTGGTATAGCGAAATTCTTTATTATAGGGCCGGATGTTCTTGCTGGAAGGCGCCGGGTCCTCAAAACCCTATTTGCCCTTCTTAACAGCAATTATATGAAAGCTATCTGATAATCAAATTCGGATCTACTGTAAGTCTACCCGCATACATTGATAATGCCTTGAACTGATGGTGGCTTCACACATACATACATGCATACATACATACATAATACTTCAACAGATAAATCATGTAAGGAATGATTTCGAATGGTATCTTGTGAACTGAAACCGAAAGACGTCGAAAGGCGATTTTTAACTTGCGAGTAGTTAATTCAAAGGCAACAAAGAAAGGTTGTTTACATCGTTGTTTGTTACTGGGGAAGAATTACCACGATTACAATCATGACACGGGCGACTTGTTGGGCTTTCATCAATCCATGTCTCTCCAAAAGGCAATTGTGGTGGATTCTTTGATTTTCTCTACTTCACCTACGGCAGATATTTAATTCTTCCCATGGAAAGGTTGCCACGCCCTTACTCGATCACACCCTCTCATTCTATTACTATCGCGTGATGCAGTAGTATTTAGTCGACAATGGTCATCTACAGATACAAGGAGAATCATGGATTTGAGCGGGGGGGCACCCTTTTTTACGCATACGTTAAGGTAAGAGCTGGTTGGAGGGTTGTAATCATCCAAAACCGCGATGAACGATAGCAAACTGTTGTCAAGTCCCGTGCTAGTAAGTACCACATGGTGATGTAATGTAATGCTAAATGACGAAACATGTATCAAAGTTCATCTCCAAAAAAGATCATAAGAGAAGTTTTACATAAAAAATATATGCTCAAATTGAATGATCTTGTCAAAAGAATAAATGCGTTGAATTTGAGTTTTGGAGGGATTATTGCAACTTAAGTCAAGCCGACACTTCATTTTGGAAACGGTGAACGGCCATGAATGATCGAAACAAACTTATTTGAATATCAGACAAACAACATAATGCAATTTTTACTGCACATTGCACCGATTGACTTTGTTCGTAAGATTACTTCTGTTTTATGTTTTATTCGTCGTCTTTTCTCACTAACGTGCTTGAAAGATTCATCAATGAAGATAAGAAATTTTCCTCTGGTTGTCATCCTAATTGATCTGGTAAAACTCGAATCAAATCAGCAGGGAATAAAAAGAGTTCTCAAAATCAACTGGAATATTACCAGATATTGTGTGACGAGAAATTCGACAATCTATCAGCTGTCATATTTGATCCTGCCTGGGATGCTTACTGGGGACACAAAATGCCGACGGTGTTTGCTTGGAACTGTAATAAATATTTGCTGTGCGTTACTCTCTTTCATAATAACATCACGCGTGAGCATAATCTTCTACCTTCGGGCTCTGCGTAAAATCAATCTTCTACTTTCCATCAGCATGGGAATGGAGACTGAAGAGGAAAACGTATTTCACTGCTAGCAGGTGAAAATATTGGTTGATTAAATGTGATAGTGCCTCTCTTGAACTCTTGGTTTCCTCGAGTCTGGACAGATGTATGGAATCTTTACGCTGCCTTTTTTGATTGAATGGTATTTCAATATGAATTTGTGCCTCGAGAACATGTACTAATTTATGGTATTTTTCATGCTACATTGAATGGAGAAAAAACACAACAAATTGAGTGGAAGCGCAAACATTTCTGACGATGCAAAATAAGATAGATTGAGTGCGATTCTAAATAACATGGTTGTTTTCTTTGTGTTACTTTCATACCGTATAAATTTCAGACGTTGAAAGAGAGAATTACATGTGAATCCACCTTATAGTGCCATTATATCTGCTAGTATAGGTAACATGATGTGTTAACAATATAAAGTATTCAAAAAGAATTTGAATTTGTTGAATTGAGTCAAACTATCTGAAATTTTTTAACTGCGGTCAGTCGATGCCCCAAAATTATTTCGTATTGTAATTGAAATTCTATATAATTATATTCTATATACATTCATATTCCAATACTATGCCTCAAGTAAAAATAACATCGATATTTCTACGTAACGTATCAAGATTCTGAATCTCGTCATGCGGTTGTGATTGATTAGAATAGTTAAGATTGTACGATACTACGCAGTAGCCACGATAGCAAACCTTCAAAGTGACAGGTCGTTTTATATATCGATGTACGTAGAATAAACGATTCCATGAAACATGTTTTAACTTTTCATCAGCACCCGCGTCACGGTTGAATTCATATGTAATCAATTGAATTTGCAAAAAAAAGAACTTATTTGTTCATCACTTTTTAGAGAGTTAATAAAAATTTCTGGTGCTCTCGACATCTTAGAGCTTAAACCTGTGGCTCACCTAGGAAAATTTGATCGTGGGTCAAAACTTGATTTACCGCCTCCAGCGTAGGTTTAGTGGAATATGGAAGCACACGATTTTTCATTTGAACCTAAGTTTTTGTAAATCGGTCAAATTATCGTTAAGTAACGTGAGTGAGATTTACTTCCGGTGCTTCCGGAATCGGAAACCGTCAACCAGGATAGTCGGAATCGGTTTGTTTGGTTGTCTACTTATGATTGCTACCGATTGGAGTAGTTTCAAGGTTAGATTAGATTTTTTTTAAAGTAATTTGTTTCGTCCCTTTAAGTGACGGCGTAAAATTTTCAAAACACCTAACCTATAATTCCGGAACCAGAAGTCGCATCCGAATGAAATTTTTTTCACGTCTTCTCTGAGAAAAGTGAGAAAATTATTTGAAATTGTAATTTTCTCACTTATCACACTGTAATTCCGGAACCGGAAATCGGGTCGAAATAAAATTCAGGAACTTTTCATAAGACAATTATACCTTTCATTTGAATCTTAGTTTGTGAGAATCGGTTCAGCCGTCTCTGAGAAAAGTTAGTGCACTAATTTTAACTTTTTTGCGCATATCATTCTGTAATTCCGGAATCGGAAGCCGGATTCAAATGAAATTTAGGAACTGTGTATGGGGCTACCAGACCTTTCATTTGAATCTATGTTCATGAAAATCGGCGTAAAAATAATGAAAACGGTTATGTGCCCTAGCACAAAATTTGGCTAACCCCTAAATGACCATACCTGCATCGGCCAGAAATAGTCGAAAACACGTTTTCGTTCGGCACGTCAGAAAAGACATTGCACTTCGTTGCAAAACAAAAAAGTGTTCTGTAATTAGCAGAAACTTTACGTCTGCTTAGCGGTTCAAATTGAACTGCCGAGTTTAGCACTAAGCAGTTCAATTTGAACTGCTCTGCACTGATGAGTCAAAGACGAAACGTAAAAACCTTACAATGTAGTTATTTTCGGAACGGGATTGATGAGTAGATGTCGGAAAACGACGTTTGAGGTGGTTCTGAAACTCAAGATGGCGACTGCCGGTTCCTTGATATTCCTTTAAAAACCCTACAATGTGGGTATTTTCGAAACGGGATTGATGAGTAGATGTCGGAAAACGATGTTGTAGGTGGGTGAAACTTCAGATGGCTACTTCCGGTTTCTTGATATTCCTTTAAAATCCTTACAATATGGGTATTTTAGGAAAAAATTAGATTTCAAATCGATCACAAACATCTATTTTTTTTGGTATCTATACACCAAATCTATACTGAAAAAATATCCATATTGTGAGTATTTTCAAAGAGTATCAATAGACCGCAAGTGATCATCTTCGATTCAGAACGATCACAAACATCGTCATTCTGTCACCACATCAAATCCTCTTCGAAAATTCCCCCACTGTAGGAGTTTTCAAGGAATATCAAAAGACCGGAAGTCGCAATCTTGAATTTCAGAATCACCTTTAACATCTTTTTCCGATATCTGTTCATCAATCCTGTACCGAAAATACCCATATTGTAAGGGTTTTCAAGGTATATCAAAAACCGGAAGTCGCCATCTTCAGAACCACCTCAAACATCGTTTTCCGACATCTACTCATCAATCCCATACTCATATATTTAAAATGAAAAGAAGAGGCCCTAGGTGAGAGCCCTGAGGTACGCCAGATGTTACATTAATTGGTTCAGAGTTTATGTTTTGGAAGCGAACTAAGTTAAGTATGTCTCAAACCACTCCAGAAGGCTTTGTTCTATGCCATATTTTTGTAGTTTGTATAGAAGTAGTGGTGTGTCAGTACGATCGAAAGCTTTACTAAAGTCGGTGTAAAGAGTTTCTATGTGATTACCAGCGTCCATTGCGTTCAGAGTGAATGTCACAAATTCAAGGAGATTTGTTGTAGTTGAGTGGCCTTTGAAAAAGCCATGCTGCTTGTTTATTTATTACGTTCTTCAGCTGTTGAAAAAGTTTACAATTTTTTCAAATTATTTTGGAATGCAAGAGATAATGGCTATTCCACGGTAGTTCCGAATGTTAGATTTTAAACTAGATTTGAATATTGGTACAAGAAAAGAAGATTTCCATGTTTTAGGAAAAGTACATTTATTAAGTGATAAGTTAAAAAGTAGTTGTAGTGTGAGTTCTTCAGCAAGAATATTGGTGGTATACTGTCAGGTCTAGGCCCTTTTAAGGCGTCTAAGTTTTTCAGTGCTGTTGAAATGTCATGTTCTGATAGATAGTTTACAAAGATGGAGTTGGAAAATGCAGGTATGAAAGAAGTATTCACGGTCACGGACAGTTTCTGAATACGATGTATATATACTTCTTGAAAAAGTTTGCAAATTGTTTGCAGATTTCTGTACTATTTTTTCCTTCATGTCCGTCGAGATGCATTTGAGATGAAAAATTGTTGCTTTTTAGTTTAGTTTTCGAGTAGTTAAAAAAATTCTTAGACGAAGTCTATATTTCGTTTTCAATTTTGCGTTTAAATTCTTCATGTGCTGTATTTATGGCTATTTTGAGTTGATGGCAGAGGTCTATGTAATTTTGGAACTTTTTTCTGATTTGTAAATTTTGTGTGCTTTTTGCTTTCTATTTTCAGATGTATCAGTACAGGTAATTTGCAATTGTAATTTTTTCATAATTCTTTCTTTGGTGAATTTTCTGCTAAAACTTTGTTCACAATTTGATAAAATTTGTCTACTTCGTCGTCGACATTTCCTTCTATACTCAATACATTTCGCCAATTAATTATACTTAGTCTACGCTTGACTTCTTCAAAGTCAATTTTATTGTATTCCGGCACTTCCTTATACTCCAAGTATATACGCATATACGGTGTTATTTTTTTCTATTGCCTTTTTTGTGTACAGACCTGATACGAGTGATTTTTAGTCGCTATCACCGGCATGATAAATAATTAAAAATGTCGCTGTTTTGGATTTTTGCTAATACTATCGATGTCATATTCATTAAAAAAAGGAACTTACTTCGAAAATTACTGATATTTTATCCCATATCCTTTTTATAACATAGAAGACTTTCAAGTATTTTCGTTTACACAGGCAAGGTAGTCAATATACATTCGTGACAACTGATCTTTCTTGATTGGGTAACTTTTCGAAGCAGTCCTGTAACTTCGAAGTATATACAGTTCTACTTGAAAAGTTTTCGTCGACGCCCTCTGCGGCTGTCTCGTTTTATTTCGTGGAGTAAAACTTATGTACCTTTTCGCGAAAGGTTTGATTCCTTTGTGTACTTGACTGTTTATTTTTACTCAGTCACCATAATCAGCACAGTTCTCATCGTCATCGCCAGCTCTGCAAATGATTTCAGGAAACTTTTTGGCCTTTCGTTATTGTGCTACTCTTTCTCAACGTAATTAATTTGGCGGTGGCTTTAATTTTCACATCCGTTTCGTTTCACTTAAGCGTTGGAGTCAAACCCCAGAAAGTTTGAGACTTGCAAGAAAAAGAAACATGGAACAATTTACGTTTTTTTATGAGAATCTATTGATAAAAACGTACTTCTTCCACATAGCAGTTAAAATATACTTTGTTTATATTTACACATGTGATTTTTTTGGTTTTAATTTTCAAGATTTTAATAAATTGTAATAGCCACAATCGAGTGCATTTCTAGAAGTTTAGAATTGTCCTATGTTTGTAATCAGTGATGTATTTGACATATTAAAGTAGTAATCGTGTATCTTTTAGCAAAATATATTGCGAAGCGACAAACTAATTAAACGATTAGGTTGAAAACAACAAATTTGCAATTCATAAGATGACCGCTTACAGTTACTACCTGAAGCGATTTTTTCGGTTTAGAAAGCTTTACAACAACATCTCATTTGGGCCTTTGAGTAAACTTACTTCATAACTTTTAATATGTATATAGTGAAATATCATCAATGACATTTGCGAATCACGTGGAGATTGGGCGGCAATGAAGTGAGCGATTTAAAAACAAATGTCTTCTGATGAATTACTTTTTAAGGGCAGCAGTCTACGAAACTATGAGTGTATGAGCACCTGCAACTTTTCGAGTATTTACTTTTGGTGGGGAAGGGTAGGCCGATTTTTACAAAATTGGAGGTTAAAAACCCTTCTTAATCCACTTAGTTCTACGCATAATCATATATATGAAATCCCACAAAATATGGGACGGTTATGTGTAGAGTGGCCGAGTTGTGAGCTCATCAAATAACCTAATAAAGCTTGTTTCATTTAGAATTGGAACAAACTTTTTCTCATATTGTGGCGCTCCTGGTGGACGGATTTGAAGTTCTTGGCGCCCACGTGTCGGGAATTTTGTCAGCTTCACGTATGATTTTTGACATTCCGCAAATCGACTGTACTTTGTAAACAATCAACATGGAAGCTGAAAAAAATGAAAAAATTGTGCTCAGTTATTTGGAAAATTCATTGTGGTCTGCATCTAGGCTAACTAAACAGCTGAAATTGTCCAGAAATACCGTATGGCGCGTTATCAAACGGTATAAGGAAACATTCACGACGATTCGGAAGCCTCAAGCCAATCGACTGGAACTGTCGACCAGAAACTGCGTGGTAAGATTTTGAAGACGAATAAGAGGAATCCTAATCTGTCGGACCGTGATTTGGCCAGAAATTTCGGTGCTACCCATAGTACCGTGAGGAGAACTCGACTCCGGGAAGGAATCAAGTCGTATCGAGCTAACAAACAGCCAAATCGGACCATAAAACAGAATAGTGTGGTCACAATTCGTGTTCGGAAACTATATGACCAGGTGTTGACCAAGTTCGACGGGTGTCTTCTGATGAACGATGAAACCTATGTCAAGGCTGACTTCGGGCCAATCCCAGGTCAAAAATTTTACTTGGCAACGGCTCGGGGAATGTTCCAGCCAAATTTAAATTTGTTTTTGCGACAAATTTGCAAGAAAATTTATGATTTGGCAGGGCATTTGCAGCTGTGGCAAAAAACGAAAATTTGATCCCACGACCATCCCGTAATGTTTTGGCAAGATTTGGCAAGCTGTCATTACAGCAAAGTCTTTCAAGAATGGTATGCAGAGAAAGGGGTCCAGTTTGTTCCGAAAAACCTTCACCTACTCAACTGCCCCCAATTCCGCCCTATTGAGAAATACTGGGCAATCATGAAGAGGAGAAAGTTGTCAAAGACATCAATCAGATGACGACCTGTTGGAATAAGGTAGCTAAAACGATGGACGAAGAAGGTGTGCGCCGCCAAATGAGCCGTGTTACGGGAAAATTCGAGAATTCCTTCGAAACCGTGACGAATAATTTTAACCGTATTTTTTCTTGAAAGTATGAAGAAAATGCTACATTTGTATAAAAAAATATCTTGAATTCAATAATAAATAACTGAAATACAGGCAATTGTTTTTGTTCCAATTCTATCTGAAGCAAGCTTTAGTAGCTTTCAAACGCGTCTAAGACTTCCGCATTCGATTCAGGCATCGTAGATAACTACGTTTAGTCGGTTAATTTCCAAAACTTGATCAGAGACATCATTCCAGCTTTTAAATAAGCTTAAATTTATCAAAATTCGTTGATTATTGTCGAGAAGTTTGAGCCGATGAGAAAAGTGCTGTTAGTCAATTACGTCACTTATACCATCCAACTCCGGAACCGAAAGTGACAACTATGTGATCTTCAATATTGATCAATGGTTCAATAGTAGCTTTCAAACGAGCCTTCCTGAATTTCCGGTTCCGGTTAAATATAAGTTCGATTTGCTGTAAAATTGAGTCATTTTTGACGCTCATATATGTCGGTCTCTGAAGACGTAAATTAACACGATTGGTGTGTACGTAAAAAAAACTTAAACTGGCCTCAAAACTACTCCAATTGGTAGTCATTATCAGTAGACGGTCAAACAAACCGATTCCGGCTATTCTTTCAAGAATCGAAGAAAATTATTTAGAAGAATACCACAGTATTATATATGAGAGTATGATTGATATGAAGCAAAGTCTTGGCATTACATTCCTTTTGTGGAATTTGGCCTTTCTGTTTCAACAGACTTCGCAGCCGATTCATATAGCGTACAGAATCATTGCATGGCTAGTACTATGGATCCAACTGACGCTAAGAATCCTTCCAGGTCGGGGCTCGAACATACGACAACTGGCTTGTAAGACCAGCGTCCTATGCATTGAACCACCAACCCGGGACATGATTGATATGAGCAAGGCATTATTATACCACTAGGTGGATTAAAACAGGTTGTTATAACTATGAATGCACTCGACTTGTTGAAAATTTCTTTCCAATTTTTTTAAAATAATGCTTCAGCATAGAAATATTAAAAACAATGACAAATCGAAATCCAAAAACTTTTAAGAGTAAAGAAAAATTAAAGTAAAGGCTTAGTTTTTCTCTTGACACTAGCTAAAACACTTGTTGTTCTATTTTAAAAGTACAAGAACGACTTATTTTTCACAACTTGAATGAATTATGTGCTGCGGAAAAATGGATCATCAGAAAGAATGCACGAAAGTCTTGAGTAGATGAGCATATCGTTTCATTAGTATGGAGTAAATAAAAACTCTGACAAACCCTTTTCTTCGCCGGTAGAATTTTAGAACAACGGAATGAGATCTGTCAACATAACCCATATATCTAGCTAACTGCATTTTTTTCTTCTCCCAATGGTGAAAAGCAATGACTGGACGGTTTGAAAAATAAAAACGATTTGTCATTGACTGGTTTCGATATCATCTTTCCCCAATGTTGGTTTGTGCCACTCTAGTCACAAAAATTCAATCGTCATCAAATAAAAATGGAAATGACTACCGAGTTTTTGTAGCGTTACATTACTTGATTTCGGACATCGATTTGGGTGTATTTGTTACATAAAAATGTGCCACATTCAAACAATGAGTTGCTGAATTTCAATTCTTACAGCAGAGGCATTTTGAGTACAAAAATGATTACGAAAAACAGATCTACCCTTACCCTGACAGTGCATATACAATATTAGTTTTCAAAGCTTAGCGAGTTGAACGAAACGATACACACATCTGTAACTGCGTCGCATTCTGTTGAAAGGATGTAAGTAAATTTTGGTAAGGTAACCATTCCAATAATGTTATCAGCTCCAGTAGTCATCAAATTTACGAACACCATCAGTTGGAGTGTGATCTGCTGTCTCTGTTCGATTTGATTACCAAACCCTTGTTACTTTCTAAGTAGATGATAGTTTCCTAATGTAATAAGCATTTCTAAGAAAATTTCGCCATATCACAAATGAAAATTAACTAGAATTATTCTAAAGCCGTTCATCAATATTATTTAACCATCACGACTACGTAAGAAATCAACAGAACAAAATAGTTTAAAGTACAGCAAGGACTAAAGATCAGAGCTAATAAAAGTAATTTTCATTGACTCAAAATAGACGGAAATGACGAGAAATTAATGTCACTCTCAGCTTCGCTTGCAAACTATGAGAACGAAATCCATGTGTTTTTTTTAAATAACTATTCATTAAAATATGAGTTAAAATTAAATTATTAAGATTTAAATTGGGTGTTCAGCCACAAGTGGTGACTTTTCAGCCCTATTATATATATAATTTGGTTGTTACCATGAGGACATCATTTGCCTCCGCAATTCTGAGATTTTTGTGTAGGGAAAATTCTAAACCTACTTGTATTGTGTAATGGGGAAAAGGAACTTATATACTAACTTACTAACTAATACAGAGAACGAATCGATACAATTGAAGGTTGCATCGATTTTTGTCGGAATTTGCTTATAATATTATGTGACATTACATCTAATGGTTCTATATTTGTGAGTCTGTGTAACTCATTTGTACTAAACCAGGGAGGACGCTTCAAAATCATTTTCAGAATTTTATTCTGAATCCTTTGAAGCGTTTTCTTCCTGGTGGAACAACAACTTGACCAAATTGGTGCTGCATAAAGCATGGCTGGTCTGAAAATTTGTTTATAAATTCACAACTTGTTTTTTAGACACAGCTTAGAATTTCTGTTTATAAGAGGATATAAACATTTAATATATTTATTACACTTTGCCTGGATTCCTTTAATGTGATCCTTGAAAGTGAGTTTTTTGTCATACGTTAAACCTAAGTATTTAGCTTGATCAGACCATGTCAATTCCAAGCTATTCAATTTGAGAATGTGATTATTTTTTGGTTTGAGAAAAGAAGCTCTTGGCTTATGAGGAAAGATAATTAATTGCGTTTTTGCTGCATTTGGTTTAATTTTCCATTTGGACAGATAATCACTGAAAATATTTAAACTTTTTTGTAGGCGACTGCAGATCACTCTTAGATTTCTACCTCTGGCTAACAGACTTGTGTCGTCACAGAATAGCGATTTCTGACAACCAACGGGTAGATTTGGAAGATCAGAAGTGAAAATATTATACAAGATTGGAGCTACACTCGAACCCTGCGGAACACCGGCTCGTACGGGTAGCAATTCAGATTTACAATTCTGATAGCTAACCTGAAGAGTACGATCAATTAAATAATTTTGAATCATTTCGATCAAATAAATAGGAAACTGGAAATCAGACATTTTTGCTATTAAACCTTTGTGCCAAGCACTGTCGAATGCTTTTTCTATGTCTAGAAGAGCAACTCCAGTGGATAACCCAGAAGATTTATTTGCTTTTATCATGTTCGTTACTCTGATCGTTAGTTGATGAGTAGTTGAATGTTCATGACGAAATCCAAACTGCTCTGGTAAAAAAAAAATGAATTCACATTTATATGAGACATCATTCTCAACAAGATATTTTTTTCAAAAAGTTTACTGATAGAAGAAAGTAAGCTGATTGGTCGATAACTTGATGTTTCTGCTGGGTTTTTATAAGGTTTGAGGATAGGAATTACTTTAGCGTTTTTCCATCTTTTTGGGAAGTGTTACGGGACGAAGGACAGTTCGGAAACTTCTTTTTAGCAAACTCGAAATTGATGGTTGGAGTAAGCTTCAAGCTAGAAATTTAATGTTGATTTATAAATTCATTCCTTCTTTTACATTTTAGTTTACTTACAATATAAGTCTTCTTCGTGTACAATTCGTCCTACTGTAACAGTCCAATATTCATTTTATATTTTAGCTGCCTGTAATATCCTAGGTTTTAATGATTTCAATTTGAAGATTTAATTTTACTTACGATCTATATTTAAGTTTATTTTTTAATCAGGGAATACATTTTAACGAGATACTTGTTTCTTATCGTGTGTGACACTAGTTTTATTTGACATTTCTACCTGTACCGACATTTCAAAGGGGATTATCGTGTCTTCTCTTTAATGCAGCATGATCGCTGATCTGTGTTGCCAACAGGCCCCCACCCGTATTGCTTGTAGTCTCTTCAGCTATACCAACATTAGACTCACGTACGTCCAGGGCAGCGAGCATCGTGGCCGGTCGTTGATGAATCCCAGTTGAAGTGAGGACATCAGCTTTACGTACTCGGCCATCTGCTCCAGGATACACTTGCAGAATTTTATCCCTAGTCCAGCTATTCCTAATGTTCTCATTTACAATAAACACCAAGTCGCCTACGTGCAACTGTCTCGCTTCCCCGAATCACTTCGTTTGTCTTGTAATAACCGGTAAATACTCATGGATCCAACGAGTCCAGAAGCGGTCTAACATCACTTCAGCGAGGTTCCAACTCGATCGCATTATCGTACGAGGGTCCACCGGTAACTTAGCAGGTTGTCCAACACAACTAGAACTGAGTAGCAAAAAGTGGTTTGGCGTGAGTGCTTCTTCAGTTGCGTTGTCCAACGGAATGTAGGTCAACGGGCGTGTGTTCACCATCGCTTCTATCTCAATTAATACAGTAGATAGAATCTCTTCATCCGGATTTCGAGCGACGGGAAGATAAGCAAGAGCGACTTTGACAGAACGTACGAGGCGCTCCCACACCCCACCCATATGGGGAGCGTACGGTGGATTAAACTTCCATTGAGTTGCCGCGTTCGTGAAAGTTCCGGCTAATGAACTATTGATTGCTTCAATCGCCGTTTTTAGGTCTCGATTCGCTCCTTGAAAGTTGGTTCCTTGATCGGAGTATATCTCCAATGGTGCGCCACGACGTGCTATGAATCTACGAATAGCCATCTTGCAAGATCCGGTACTTAGATTGTAGGCTACTTCCAAGTGGACAGCTCGCACTGTCAAACAAGTGAAGAGCGCCACCCATCGTTTTGCATTGCTGCGCCCGATCCGAACAGTGAGAGGTCCAAAATAGTCTAATCCTACAAATGAAAATGGACGTATATAAGGCGTTACCCGTACAGCCGGAAGCGGACCCATCCGTGGTGTCTGTGGTTTGGACTTGTCTATTTTGCACCAGTTACAACGTTTACATACAATTCGAACGGCAACTCGTAGTGCAGAAATGTAGTATTTCTGAATTATTTCGTTCACCACAGTTTCACCATTTGCGTGATGAAATCTACGGTGGTACCAATCAATTAGAAGATGAGTGACGTAACTCTTCTTAGGTGCTATGATAGGAGATTTCATGTCCTCTGATGCCCAATTCGCCTCACGCATACGTCTTTCCATGCGGATGATTCCTCCTACGCCAATTGACGGTGAAAGTTTGTAAATTTTGCTACTTTTCTTAATCGGCTCTTGTTGGTTTGGTGGAAGTAATTTGTTACGCTGCAGTATTGCAAACTCCTCAGCATACTCGTCCAATTGGATAAGTTTCCATATGGTAAATTCAGCCAGCTTTAGTTCTTCGCTTGAGAGAACCTCGGTGATGGGAACTGATTCATGTAGCAATTTCCTTTTACAGTTATTGTAGAAACGATTCATGAAGGCGACTGAACGTATTAATCGCTCGAACTTTGAGAACCGTTGGAAATCTACAATTTGCTTCGTGACGCTGTGTGAGAGAACGTGTATTGATCGCATTTCTTCTGAGGTTTCAGTTTGTGGTTGTTTATATTGTGGCCAGTAATCCATATTTTCGTAAATAAAATCCGGACCACTGAACCATCTGCTGTAATCCAGCATGGCTGTTTCTTTGGTCCATTTAATGGCGTCGTCAGCCACATTCCACTTCGACGGTACCCATCTCCACTCATCAACGTCGGTTGCTTCCAAAATCTCGCGTACCCTGAATGCTACAAACTGTGTGCGTCGTCGAAGATCTGACCGTAGCCAAGACAGCACCGTGCTGGAGTCGCTCCATAGAACTTTTCGCGTTATTTTTATTGTATGATCGGAAATGACAGTCTTCATTAGTCGTGTTCCCAGGACAGCTGCTTGAAGCTCTAATCGAGGTATAGAAAGCGGTTTTATAGGATCTACTTTGGTCTTAGCAGCAACGAGACTACACCTCACAGCTCCATCATCTACTATGCGGAAGTACGCAACAGCAGCGTACGCTAATTCGCTCGCATCAACGAAGATATGCAGTTCGAGACTATTATATGCGTGCGATCCATATCCAGAGAAATAACAACGAGGGATTCTAACATTTTCAAGTTGACGTAGCAGTTGAACCCACAGGCGCCAACGAGGGAATATATCCGTTGGAATCTGATCATCCCAACCAATCGCTGATCTCCACACATCCTGCAAAAGTACTTTTCCATGAATAAGCAAAGCCGCTACGAATCCTAATGGATCGAAGACGCTCATGACCAAACTGAACGCTTCTCGTTTGGTTGGAACAACTTCTCCGCTCAGCAGTGAACGCAAATCATCTCGGAGCCTGATGGAATATGAGAATACGTCGTCTTTCGGTAACCAAGTCATTCCCAACACTCGCTCTACTTTATTACTTTTATCCATTCCAAAGCTCTTCGCCGTCGTTGAATCATGCTCTCCTATTCGTCTCAGCACTTCCGATGAACTCGACAGCCAATTTCTGATTTCGAAACCTCCTCGAGCGTGAACAATGCTTACGTCGTTTACCAGTTGCACTGCTTCGTCGACCGTATCTACGCTGTCCAGGTAGTCATCAACGTAGTGGTTTTTCATCACTGCTTCACATGCTACCGGAAATTCGATTGCTTGCTCCTCTGCGTTCTTATTTTTTATATATTGTAGCGAACACGGAGAACACGTGGCGCCAAATGTAGCTACATCCATGATGTACACTTGAATCGGCAGCTCCGGATGATCCCTCCATAAAAAACGCTGAGCCTGGCGGTCTTCCGGTCGTATGAACACTTGGTGGAACATTTCCCGCACGTCTCCACTAACAGCAACTTGTTTCTGACGATACCGACTGAGCACAGATGACAATGGAGTGAGCAGATCCGGTCCTTTGAGTAGAACAGAGTTCAGGGAGATTCCTTGCACAGTAGCGGCAGCGTCCCACACTACTCGTACCTTTTCCGGTTTTTTAGGGTTAATAACAACTCTTAACGGCAAATACCATATCCGGTTTCGATCTATTGCAGAGAGTTCACTATTAGAAGCAACATGAGCATAGCCCTTTGCTTGATAATCTGATATTTGCTTTCTAACATTGGCGTACAGTTCTGGATTTCTAGCCAGTCGCTTTTCTAAACAAAAGAGTCGACGTTCTGCCATAGGTCTGCTATTAGGAAAATCTACCACATCATACTTCCACAGAAGTCCTGTTTGAAATTTCCCACCTGGTATACGAGTTGTCGTCGCTTCCATAATTTGTTTTGCACGTCTGTCTTCAGCTGAATCTAACGCACTCGGCAACATAACACCGGTACTTTCTACGCTGAAAAATTTCTTGACCAGTTCGTGAAGTTCTTGATCCGTAGACTGGGAGCATACATGAAACAAGCGATTAGGAATCGTGTCGCTGGATGTTCGGGAGTTCCCACTAAGTACCCATCCGAGCCTGGTTTTGGTTGCCATGGGTTCATCTCTTTTCCCTTCTCGCTCTTTGAGCGACGTCATCATACCGGTATTATTCAGTCCGATCAGTATGCATGGTGAAGCATCATCATAGCTCTTCACAGAAAGCCCTTTAAGGTATGGAAATCTGCTCACTAACTCGGCAAATCGGATTGACTGTCGAGGTAAGTCTAAACTTTGTACGGTACGGACATCTTTTAGAATAAAACGATTTACGGAATCAACTCCCGAGATAGAAAGTTGTAGTTTCTGTGACTCTTCCTCCGTTCGCTTGACGCCATTGGTCCATTGCATACAAAGTGGAGATACAGGACCCACCACACCTAACTGATCCGCTATACCTTTTTCGATAAGTGTAGAATCGGAGCCACTGTCAAGAAAAGCGAAGGTTTGCAAAGACTTCCCATTTGCATACAGTAAGACGGGAATTATACGGAAGAGCGTTCGATAGCGATAATTTTGGTGTACGGAAACCATCCCGGAGGTTGAACTTGAAATACAATGTTCGGTAATCACAGGGTTGCCTGGATGAAGTAGTTTGTGATGACGCAGTTGACAATCATTTAACCCACATAACGGGGCTTTACACGGCCATCTGCCGTGTGGATATAGACATCTTTTACACAGATTGACATCAGATATTATTTTCCAACGATCCGCTAAACTCATCCGTTTAAATTTATTGCAGTCTTTTGGTTTGTGTCCCGTTAAATTACAAATCGCACAAGGACGCTCTTTTCTGATTTCTACCTTATCAGACTCGTTAGCACTTCTATTCTCAGACCGGGTGACACTCGTTGACGCGTGAGAATTCATGAAAACTTTTCCTTTGTAGCAATTATTCCTTTGAATATTCGACTCCGTAATTGTCGTAACGCTACTAGCTGCTTTTATTATAACATTCATGTAGTCGGCGAAAGCTCGAAGGTCAGCTACCATAACCTTTTGTTTATGCATTGCCCAGTCTAATTTTATGTTGGCTGGAAGTTTCTCCACGAGCTCCTGTAGTAAAATTGGATTGGCTAAATGCATTTCATGCCCAGTAGTCACTAGATGCACGCACAGATTCCGCACTACTAATCAGAAATTAATCAGTGTCTCCAGCTTCTCTGGTTTTGAAGCCGGGGTATCGCGAACTTCACTCAGCAGAGTATTTATAATGGCATCTGCGCGTCCGTAAAGAGTTTGAAGTGTATTCATCACTTCCGAAACGGTTGAGGGATTTAGCAAAAAACAACTAACTGCTTTCCTAGCATCTCTACGGATAGATCTTTGCAGTCGCATTAAATTTTCGTTGTCCGTGTATCCACACATCTGTGTAGAGGTTATATAACTGCTCCAAAACAGCGGCCATTCCGCAGGGTTGCCCATAAACGTAGGGAGATCTTTTGATACAACATGGCGAGCTGCGAGTTGTTGTGCATTCGGCCCTTGCGATGGTTGAGAAGCACCACGATCCGGTTTGGGGAACGAGCATATTGGATTCTGATAACTCGACACACTCAACACTGGAGGGCGATACGGCGGTACATCATAGGGCATACCCACACCCGGTGGTAAATCATACGACGAAAACGTTACATTTTGTGTCACGGGGGGAAATACAGGCGTGTTAAACATATGTAAATTGTCACGGTTGTAATCGGGTACTACCGTTCTTTGGAGAGGTAAATTAAATGTTGAAAAGGGTATACCTTGTGTCCCGGGGGGTAATATAGCTGAGTTGAACATACGGAAATTCTCACTGTTGTAATCTGATACTACCGTGGTTTGAACCGGCGTTTGAAAATGCGATAGCTGCGCAGAGGTCGTTGCCACTGAACATCCTTGAATGTCGGGAACGATAATTTCTCCATTACGTTGAGAAGTTCGAGGTGTTGATTGACCGGCCGGTTGTATCATCGCTAAAGAAGTCGTCACAGTACCAGTGGGTATTTTACAGAAAGAAGTTGAGACGGGAGATATCAGGTCGACATAGGATAGACCTGCCGTGGTGATACAAGCGTTGATTCTGTTTCCACCAATTGAAAAACAAGGCATACGTGAGCCGTCACCAATTGCACTGGTCACAACAATGGCTTGTGCATGCGGAGGATTCGAAGCTGCTTGCGACGTGAGTCCAGTGGGGATCTTCTCCCCAGATTTGGAACTCAGGGTCACTGCTGGGTGCTTATTCATCCATTCTTGCACTTTGTTTGCATTATAACCGAGGCTACGGAGACTTCGTGTGCTTTTCCTTCCGTCATCTTCCTCCAGACGAGCTTGCAACAGATCGTATTTTCTGGCGACAAATGCTTTTTCCAAAAGCATGTTCGCTATGGTTTTATCCCTCCTTGCCATTTCTAAACGAATCGCTTTTTCCTACATTTCTTTATCCAGTTTCTCCTTTTCCAGCAAGAGCCTGGCGTGTACTTCTTTTTCATCAGCAAGCCGCTGCATTTCAAGACGTATTTTAGTACTTGAAGTTGACGATTGTGTATCGGAACGTGAAGGTACTGGCGGACAGAACTGGCAGAAGTACGCTCTGCTCTCATTAGCAATGCTATCTCCAACACCGGCGCAAGTGAAATGGCTCCAGGATTGGCATCCGTCACATTGGACCATTTGACTGTCTACTTCGTCAGGTTGGTTACATATTCGACAGTTTCGCGGTATAAGTTCCGATTGCTCTGTGGCAGAAGCTTCCGCCATTTTGTAACTGGCGAACACCGCGTGGGCTGGATTATATTCTTGAAGTTCTGTTACGGGACGAAGGACAGTTCGGAAACTTCTTTTTAGCAAACTCGAAATTGATGGTTGGAGTAAGCTTCAAGCTAGAAATTTAATGTTGATTTATAAATTCATTCCTTCTTTTACATTTTAGTTTACTTACAATATAAGTCTTCTTCGTGTACAATTCGTCCTACTGTAACAGTCCAATATTCATTTTATATTTTAGCTGCCTGTAATATCCTAGGTTTTAATGATTTCAATTTGAAGATTGAATTTTACCTACGATCTATATTTAAGTTTATTTTTTAATCAGGGAATACATTTTAACGAGACACTTGTTTCTTATCGTGTGTGACACTAGTTTTATTTGACATTTCTACCTGTACCGACATTTCAAAGGGGCTTATCGTGTCTTCTCTTTAATGCAGCATGATCGCTGATCTGTGTTGCCAACAGGAAGTAAGCTAATGAAAAACACTTTTTTTAAAATTTTAACCTCAAGACAATATCGGGAAGATTTTTAATAAGAATATTAAAAATTCCATCATTACCAAGAGCCTTCATGTTTTTAAGTTTCCTAATAATTGATTTAATTTCATCCAAATTCGTCTCAATAATGTCATCTTGTGATAACACTTGGGTTGAAATATGCTCATATTTCAGTGAGACTTCATTTTCAATAGGACTCACAACGTTCAAATTAAAATTGTGTACACTCTCGAACTGCCTAGCAAGTTTTTGATCTTTTTCGCCATTTGTAAGAAGTATTTGATTTCCTTCCTTGAGAGCAGGAATTGGTTTCTGAGGTTTTTTTTAAGAACCTTAGAAAGTTTCCAGAAAAGTTTAGAATATGGTTTAATTTGTTCAACTTCTTTAGCGAAATTATCCTTTCGCAAAAGAGTAAATCTATGTTTAATTTCTTTTTGTAAATCCTTAACTATGTTTTTCATAGCAGGATCACGAGAACGTTGATATTGTCGTTGACGAACATTCTCCAACCGAATGAGCAGTTGAAGATTGTCATCGATGATAGGAGAATTTAATTTAGTTTGAGCTTTGGGAACTGAAAGATTTCTAGCTTCGATGATATGATGATTCAAATTGTCAATTGCTGTGTCGATGTCCGCAGAATTTTCTAAAATAGTTTCATGATCCACATGATTTTCAATGTTAGATCTGTAATCCAACCAATTTGCTCTATGATAGTTGAATACAGAACTAATTGGTTTAATTATAGCTTCGTTGGATAGTCTGAATGATACTGGAAGATTATCTGAGTCAAAGTCAGCATGTGTAATCGGTTCACTACAAATGTGACTTTGATCTGTTAGAACCAGATCAATTGTAGACGGGTTTTTCACGGAAGAGAAGCAAGTAGGATTACTGGGATGAAGAACTGTGAAGTAACCAGCTGAGAGTTGATAATGAAGTATTTTACCATTAGTGTTATTTTGCCTACACTTCCACTGGACATGCTTAGCATTTAAGTTCCCTATTACGAAAAATTTCCGTCGATATCTTGTGAGTTTTTGCAAATCGCCTTTAAAGAAATTTAATTGTTCGCCGGTGCATTGGAATGGCAAATATGCTCCAGCGATGAAATAAATTCCATGAATGGTTTCAACTTCATATTTCAGTTATTTACATTAGAAGAATTAAGTGGTAGATTTCTACCTGTGATACTAGCATAACTGACATTAGAAGAAGATGATGACGAGGTCGATCTACCTGTCAATCAATTGTTTTCGTTAGAAGACGAATTTTCAGGCGTGCCTGTTTTTTGTTTTAAAATCGAAGAAATAAGTGCCTTAGAAGAATTAGGCGTGGCATTTGTAACGGTTTTTTGATTCTCAGGTATGTTCTGTAAATTTAAGGTCGTTGATTTGACTTGTTGTCTAAGCGAACGAGCGTTTAAAATTTTTTCACTGACAGGACATTTCAAATAATTGGATTTATGATTTCCATCGCAATTTGAACATGAAAATTTATCAGTGGTTTCATTCATTGGACAAACGTCTTTCGAATGCGATTTACCACAATTCAAACACCGTATATCCATATGACAATTTTTGGTTCCATGACCGAAGCCTTGGCAACGACGACATTGCGTTAAGTTTGCAATACGATTATGCCGTTTATAATGTTCCCAATGAATTTTAATGTGGGAAATGAAACGTACTTTGTCTAAAGTTACATCACTTCGATTGAAGTGTATTAGGTAAAGTTCATGGGAAATTCCAGAGCGTGGTTTAGAAGTACCATTCGCTCTTTTTTTCATAAGTATTACTTGGGAAGGGGCAAAACCAAGCAATACTTTTAGTTCATTTTTAATTTCATCAGTACTTTGATCATTTGATAAGCCTTTCAAGACAGCCTTGAAGGTCTGTCTGATTTTATATCATATGAATAAAATTTATGAAGTTTCTCGGACAAATATCGAATAAGACGTTCGTAATCTTCCAATCCATCAACCAAGACTCGACATTCTCCTCTTCGTCCGATTTGAAATGGGACTTTTACTTCCGGGAGAAAAGTAGAAAGCTCAGTACGGAATGCTTGAAAGTCGGAAATCATCACCGTCACTGGTGGCATAGATTGATGTTTTTTCCCAGAACGACAAGCGTCCATTTTGGGAATTTTTGACGAATTTTCTTCTATGTCGCTACAATCGGATTCAGGAAGAATCTCGTAAATATTGTTAGACGGCATAGGATCAACGGAAAGGAAATCCGTCCGTTGTTATTTATTTTTACATTCAGATTCTATAAGATCGTGAATGTTATTAGAAAAATGTTGAATAACGGATTGTGATTTATTCCGTATTGAATTATTTTTAGCCTTAGGCTTGTTGCCTTTCCGGTTGGACGCATGCATTTTTGAAATGGGAGAAATTTTAAATTAAATTAACTAGGCTAAATTAGTCTTCGATTAGACTCCTAGTTTGGAAAAGTCTTGATGAAGACTGATTAGTTCGAAGAACAGTTCTTAAAAAAGACTGATTAATTTCTTAGTCACTCTAATATCACTCTTTGTATAGCCTTGAGAAAGGCCGACTAATTGATAGTCTTTAAAAAGTCTGTTAGTGATTCAGGTAGCCTTGAAAAAGACTGAAGCCTTGAACCAATGAAACTCTAGGTAGCCAGAAAAAAATCCAGGAGCCAAGAGCTATACGCGTGCGGTGCGAACGACTGTTCAACACCGACTGGAAATCCATGTGTTCTTTCTTTCATTTGCCCATAGTATGCAGTGTCGGTATTCAACTGAAGCTTTGAGAATCGAAAATGACAGAAAAAGGTTTCACAATGACTTTTACCTGTTGGTGCTCGAATTTGTAGTAGTTTTGATTCCCAAAGAGGTTCTGGTATGTAATTACTTCGATTTGTCATATTTGAGGCCCTCTTTATAGCTAAGCGTCATAGATTTTCAATACATCGATGAAAGAATGAGAATTGAAATTCTACTGATGCTCCCTGCAGATGTTAGTTTGGTTTCGTATTGTCATAGAGGAAAGAGTGACGTTGGCAATTACAATCTTTCAAATTTTTCAATGAGAAACGAAAATGCTTCGTCTCTCTTCGTTTGTTCTGGTGTCGTTCATTTACGAATGAGACAGTAAAATATTGAAAATGAGTTTGTTGGAACAGTTTCTTTCATTGAGAATGCGTAACAATTTTAAGCTCTGCTAAAGATAAATCCATGTGAGTTTCTTTGAAGGTTGTCTGATATCTATTTCCAATACTTCCGGGGTCCGGTAAGATCGAAGTTCTTATTTTCACCTACTTGAGCCCACTTTAGATGTTGTTTTACGTTTATTTCAGTGTCACTTTTAATCACGGTTTGAAATTTTAACATATACTCTGTATTTTCGGAAACGATAATCGGATCCCAATACATTTAAAGAATTCTTTATTCAAAAAGGAAGAAGCGCAAAATCGACATGAAATATATTTTTTTGATATATATCAGTATCAGTTGGGTTCTATGAGACCTTTCATTTGAACATAAGCTTGTGAAAATTGTCTAGCAATCTCTGAGAAAAATGAGTGCATTTTTTTTTTTTTTCATATTTTGCACATTTTATTCCGTTACTTCGGAATGGGAAGTTGGATCCGGATAAAAGTAGCAAGCTATGGTAGAACCTTTTGTATCTAAGTTTAAGAAAATTGGTTAGCGAATCGCGAATCGAGCATTAATTTTGGACACCCACATTTCGAAAATACGTCGTGATCGGCAGGATCACAACAGCAAGCGTCGCAGTAGAACTTAGAATCACTACAGAGGACAAAAGTTAGAGTGGTATTATAACACAGAAGTTGAAGAAATGTGCAAAGGTGACTCCAGATGCGAAAGAGATGAAGAGTTGGTGTCACATAATGACCGCTCAAGTCAGCCAACAGAGTGTCCAAGGTGTGATAAGAAGTATTCGAAGAACGATTCGAGATATCATCAAAACCAAAAAGGATGAAGGTTTGCGCAATTTTTCCTTTCAAGTGCAGTAAATGACCTCAGTCTTGAGTACTCAGCAGTGTTATTTCATTAACATGGTTTCGAGATAAATCAATTTTTTACGTCCATATACTAAATGACTAAAGCTTTCGATTATGCATAATGATAATTAAATGTTGTTTATATAATTGAAAGATCACCATCATCGGTGACGATAACGTTCATGTAGATAAAGAGTTGATCATCAGACCGGTTCCACATTCGTGAGGGTTTCAATTTCGAAGAAGGTGGCTATTCTTGAAGGTGGTTGGAGGAATATAAGGTTCTCCATTACTTACACCGGAGCGACCGTGCTAGATACGAGGGCAGTGAGCCACGAAAATGGCAAGGTTGACTCAAAATATCCGCAGTTAGTAGAAAACAAAAAGCACATATTCGCGGAACAACAGGTGTTCTATCAAGTTATACAAATCAGCCATTTTTAAAATCAAATATGGCGAATTATGTGTTTCCTTTATAAACTAGAATGAGTCGAATAATGTAATCCAAGGTCGAGGCTCGAAGGAAGCGGGGCTTGTGTGACTTACCGAGAGTTGCAAACAAAATTCCTACAAAGTTTGTTGCAGTTTATTGACAGCTTTCCATTCAACAACGAAAACGCCAAAATTGGTATTTGATGTTCAACATCAAAATATAGGATTAGAAGTTGTTTAAGCCTATTAGGTCTATTGTACCAATAGTCATCTCATTAGTATAGTTACAATGTTGTTTTACCAATTACTCCACTTCAATCAATAGACTGTAATAAAATGAAATGCAATATCTTTGCTTCAGCTTGAAGAATCAATACCGCAGAAAAAGTAGTTTGAAAATGGTTCAAAATGCTGTTATAGCGACGCGAAAACTCGAAGCGAATGCTGCTAATTTCATCTTACTCTTGAAGTCAATCTATCAAAAAGAGAACAGATCACATTCTAACTGATGGTTTTTGAGATGACTAATGGAGCTGAGATGAATGGGGAATGGGGGTACCGTTACCCTATATGCTATTCGATAATTTTGGTAATGTTTGAGGGGGGGAGGAAAATGTAAAGCCGATTTCCCTCTGTTATCGAAAATCGAAAGTAGGGTAAAGTGATATAATATGCCCCCCTTAAGAAAACATGGAGATATTTCCAAGTGTATTGATATATTTTCCTCGAGAATGTAAGTATTTCATTGAATACGGATGAGGAACATAATTTTCAATGACTACAATAGAAAAGATGAGAATTGATTGATACAAACACATTTTCCAAAACGGCTACATTCTTAGTTTTTTTCGCTCGCCTCGGACATAATGCCCCAGCAGCCGTAAAATATCTCTCACAACAAATCAGTGGCCTGACACACAACAAAAGACATTTTATCCCACAACAATGATGCATTATGCTTCTTGAAATGTCCATAAAGGTACTGTTTTGAGATAATCAGTATGTCAAAAAAAATGGTGGATAAAACATCTATTTAGTCGAAGCAAAACTTTACATCGGAAAGCTGCAAAATGAAATTTTTAGTTTTTTCATACTTTCCTGCAAACGACAACCACCAAACTTGCATAGCAGAAAGATCATACGAAAAGATAGTGTTAGTGATAAAACTTTGGTTCAGAAAAGTCTTCAATGCTTAAGAAAGGAAAGGGGGCATTTTGGCTAGCAGGGGCGCTTTATAAGACTTTCCCCTACTACCCAAAATAATATTAGTACTGTCGTGTAGAGCATAGAAAATAGTCAGAATGATGGGATGACAGCATTTCATTAGTAAACAAACGATAAACAGTGTGTTTTTCCATCTTGAATTAAATGTTTGTTCGTAATTGACTGTAACGTATTTCTTTTTGTTGAAGTGATCGCATAAAAGAAATAAGCCGATTTAGATTCTTCGATTAAAGTCCTACAAAATGCATATAAATTATTACTTTTTATCACTGTTCAATAACATAACCTTCTCTTGCTTATCATAACAAAAGAACTGCAGGCCACCCGCAGGGCCTTCGTAGCCTGGGGGTGTTTCCTGCGGAACTACACGAACCAAAGGAAGCGGCCAAAGATATTTAACAACGCCATGCCATGGTAGATCATGCAATATTAAAATCACCGACCACTGCCGATTGCCAGCTGAAAGCTGGATTTTCGAAAATCCGAGACGACATAATCTAATGATACTATTCTAGTTTTAAGTTAGTCGTTAATTATTAAGATTAGAAAATACCCTTGGCATCTTAGAGCTTAAGCAGTGTGCCTACAAATACATTATATTATTGAATAAAAAAAAACTAAACAACTGAATTTAGGTACTATTTGTAATGAATAAATCAATACCATAGACAGTCGGGTTTACCCCACCATTTTTGAAAATAGCAAGAATAAGCTTTTCGTGAAACGCTTGTATCATTTCAGAGGTATGAATAAAATGCTCTGCACAGAATGTTGCGTAGGAACCTCAACTCACTGAAACTTGTTTTGCCTTTTCATTAAGATAATTTCTAATACTTAATTGGGCTCATTTATGACACTAATTTTTTCGGAACAATTCGGATCGTTCATGAAAGCATCTTCAGTTTTTATGTTACATGTTCGGCAACCTTTCTAAAACCAAGCGTCGATTACGTTACTTGTACGATTATATATTAGAAACTTGAAGTATCGTAATTTTCCCACAGCCCAATTTTCAGTCACGAACAAAAAAATTAGCCTAAAATTATTGATATTGGTTAATCCATATCCGAGAAAATTGAGCGGTAATGAGTTTTGACTTTGATGTCACTTATCCCATTATATCACCGGAATCAGAAGTGACAGCTATTCGATATTCAAACTTGATCAATGATCCAATAGTAACTTGAAAACTAGCCTAAGTTTGTTAAAATCGGTTGAGCCATCTTCGAGAGAATTGAGCGGTAAAAATATAATTGAAAGTTGCAACACATATACACACACAGGCATTTTCAGATCTCGTCGAGCTAAGTCGAATTGTATATAATACTATGGGTCTCCGAGGCTTCGTTTGGAAGTCGGGGTTTTCCAGGAATTCTTCTACCTTTCTATGGAGAAAGACAAAATGGGCAGATTCACTTTTCTCGGAACTGGCTGAACTATTTTTCACAAACTTAGATTAAAAAAGAAGATCTTTTGGTCCCATACAAGTTATTTTATTTTAACCGAATCTGAAAAAAAACTGCACTCACTTTACTCGGAGATGGTCTAACCTATTTTACAAACTTAGATTCAAATCAAAAGTATCATGATCCCATAAAAAACCTGGAATTTTATTTAGATTCGACTTGAGGTTACGGAATTACAGGGTGTAGACAAAATTACAATTTCAAATTACTTATTTCCTGTTATCAGAGTTGTCTGGATCGATTTTCACGAACTTAGGTCCAATGAAAAGTCTTTCGGTCTGATACAAAAGACCGGAATTTCATCTTCATCCGACTACGACTACGAAGGCATCTGGGTTCCGGAAACAGTGATAATCTTCAACATGAAACTTGCATCGATTTCTCATGAAATGCTAATGAGAAAGGCATCATCACACCACTAGGGATGAAGTACTATTTTTCCATTGTCACATTTCGTTGTTGTAATCAGTTTGCAACTTGAACTAGAAGTCATTGCATATTGTTCATTCAAATTAGGTTACCGAAATGATACGGAGCTCATTGCAACTTTTGAGTCGCACAAAAACTTACAAACACACATATACATTTTGTGATCTCGACGAACAGAGTTAAATGGAAACTACATTCGGCCCCTCCAGCCCTCTAGGGTCGGTGTTTGCATTTATTGCATATAGTTTACATATGAGAGAGACAATAACAAATAATAGAAATTGTACTCGTACACAAATAACTAGTGACTTTCAACAGTCAAATCGACAACTTTTAACTTATATTCCCAGTTATTTGGCACTGCTATGTATTTCTAGGTCAGGGACGTTTCACATGACATAAACCACTAATTAATAATTCTTCTATTAGTTCCTTCAGCTTTAACTGGATTCCGAAACACTATAAAGTTACACAACTTTGTATGTTGGAATTTTTTTTTTGCAATAAACTTTCGCCGGCTATATGCGAAAAATTGAAGCAATAAAAGTATGAATTTATTTTTAAGCCGTTTCTTTATTACGATGTGTAAAACAAAAAAGTCACACTTCACAAATCAGTTAATCAGCTAGGTTCGGAATGAGTGTTCGTGTTGAAAATGAGCGAAAACTCAAACAGCGCTTTCTAATGAGATGCAGGAACTAAAGCAAAAGACAAAACAAGTGCGGTAAGTAATAAAGCAATAATTGGAAAAGTTCTACCGATATGCTTTGAAGTAAACAAAGCTTTCACCCAAGGTATTTTTCAAAAATCGTGCACAACAACATGTTTACCTGGGGAGTACTTTCGAGTTGGGAAAATCTAGCAGTAATATCACACCCGAATACAGCAGAGTTCGGTAAAGTTTATGTCTATGCTTGACTTTATTACTTTTCTTTATGAATGGACAACTTTCATGAGAAGCGAGAGCAGCTAGCTAATTTGCGTTTTGCAAAGGCGTCTTCCCTAAAAGTATGCGTTTCATTGTGAAAAGTTTCGTTCCTATAAGTTGAATTTTCAACTTATGAAAAGAAAGAACATGAAAAAGTTCAAAAGCAGCATGTTTGGTGAAAGCTATTGAAATAGGTATAACCATCAAACAGATGCTGCTCTACATCTATTTTTGGATTAAAACAATGAAGAATCCCAACTATGTACATAGAGATTTTTCTACATGTGTTTACTATGACCTTTTCCTTTCCACTTTTACTATGCAAATTTTCTGGATTCTGTTAAAATCATTTTTTTCACATTGCACTCGGCAAGCACTGGTGAATGGAGGAAGCAATTATACTTTATTGGAATTTATGACGAGTGTATGTAAAATTGCTTTTCCTGGTTTCTGCTAGCACCAATGTTTACTGTGCTGATTTAGTAACTCAGATAAATTCTAAACTGTGCCGGAAGCCTACACCGCTACTAGTAACGACAGCGAGCCTTGTGTATTAGTCGCAGGACAATGATTTATGCTATATCCGTGGTAATAAATTCGTTTGGTGCTGTGCATTCGTGCTAGAGAAATAAATTTGGTCGAGTCATCAGCGCCAGGTTGGGTGAAACTTACTAATCTGAATCCGTTTGGCGAGAGCACGCGGAGCACTTCGGAATAAAAAAAATTCAAGTTACCCAAGTAGGGGTTGGAGTTCTCTGGCATCGTTAGTTCTTTTCCGCAACAGACCAGTTGTATAAACTGTGTCGGTATATTACACTGTGAACTTTACACAGTATTTAGTAAATGCCTTCCTATGGTGAATTCCGTTAGATACCAAAGAAAATTTTCCAGTGTTTATTCTAGAGAGACCTTCAATCCGCACCAAATTCAATCAATATCGACACTGACGCTGTACAAACGGCAATCGCAAAATTAAATTTCTAAATTGTTTAAATTAGTAGTTCTCAAGCCAATTTTCGATCACTGTGAACAATACATCGCAATACAATACTCAACACGGATTCATGCCGAAACGCTCCACTGCTACTAATGTCCTATCTTTACGACCAATGCACAGTGGTCCGAAACGGGAAATTAGCGTGACAAAAATATTTTTACTATTAAATATTAGTTTTTTGTAGTCGGTGTCTTCATAAAAGTTGTTTGTAATCAAATGGCGCTCGTTTTGATGAAGAAAGTTACTAGGGTGGTCCTCATTTAGATTGAAATCTGATATGTAATTTTCTTAATTGAACTCAAAAATGATTTTGTTGTGCAATAAAGTTGTAGGAAATTTTATTTTGAGCAACTTTGTTGAAAAAAGCACCTCTCTAGCTCTTCATTTGATCGAGTTACATCAATTTTCCTGAGTAAAAGTAGGGTGGCTCCTGAAAAATCACTTTTTTTGTTCTAACTTTTTTGTGAAACGTTCTATGGAAAAGTTGTCTTCAGAAGAGTTATTAAACTAATCATTGCGCATAATTTTGCTTAACCAAGCTTTTTCATATGAGCTACCAGTAAGAAGTTATGATTGTTTTTTCATCAAAAACTAGTCAAACTACAAATATCAATATTCATTAGATGCCAGATCGATAAAAATGTATCCTATGCGGTTCCTGAAAGGTCATAATATATGTAAAAATTTAAAAGAAAATTGGAAGGGTGTTCTTTTTTGAACTTATTTAAATTAGTTTTGAAAATACCTTCAAAAAACTCAAAAACATCACATAACTTCTAAACGCCTTAACGTATCAACATACTTCCTCCAGCAAAATAATATTATTAAATTAATTCTACAAGTGTTCCATACATTGTATGTTTGAGAAATGAGACGCACAAAAACTACAGCTGAAAATAGATTCTTTGTAAGTCAAAGCACTTCCTGAAACCCAAGAAAATCATTAGTTCGTTAAAATGAGTAGAATGTATTTATTCGAACCAAAACTCATTGTGCGTCGTTTTCCGGTTTTTACATGCTATTCGGTACACAAGTGGATGAGAAAGCAGAGCCAGTGTCATAGGCGTCTTGGCACGATGTGGATAAAAATATTTACATTTTACTAACTTGTTGGAATGGTTGTTGAAATCATGAAAATTTCTGTTCATAGATTTATCATGGCCAACTAGTTCGGAATAACCCTATTACACAGTATCTCTAATCCTCAGTTTCTCAAACTCAATTGAAATAGTTATTTTGGTAATAAATTGATTAAAATTGTTCTGCAATCTATTTTCGGCTGTAGTTTATGTGTGTCTCATTTCTCGAACATACAGTATATGGCACACTTGTAGTACTAATTTAATAATATTATTTTGCTGAAGGAAGTATGTTGATACGTTAAGGCGTTTAGGAGTTATGCAATGTTTTTGAGTTTTTTGAAGGTATTTTTAAAACTAATTTAAATAAGTTAAAAAAAGAACACCCTTCCAATTTTCTTTTAAATTTTTACTTATATTATGACCTTTCAGGAACCGCATAGGATACATTTTTATCGATCTGGCATCTAATGAATTTTGATATTTGTAGTTTGACTAGTTTTTGATGAAAAAACAATCATAACTTTTTACTGGTAGCTCATATGAAAAAGCTTGGTTAAGCAAAATTATGCGCAATGATTAGTTTAACAACTCTTCTGAAGACAACTTTTCCATAGAACGTTTCACAAAAAAGTTAGAACAAAAAAAGTGATTTTTCAGAAGCCACCCTATTTTTACTCAGGAAAATTGATGTAACTCGATCAAATGAAGAGCTAGAGAGGTGCTTTTTTCAACAAAGTTGCTCAAAATAAAATTTCCTACAACTTTATTGCACATCAAAATCATTTTTGAGTTCAATTAAGAAAGTTAGATATCAGATTTCAATCTAAATGAGGACCACCCTAGTAACTTTCTTCATCAAAACGAGCGCCATTTGATTACAATCAACTTTTGTGAGGACACCAACTACAAAAAACTAATATTTAATAGTGAAAATATTTTTGTCACGATAATTTCCCGTTTCGGACCATAGTGCAATGTTGCTTGAATATCAAAAATGCAACGGACGCCAATGATCATCGCGATGATCGTTCGTGCTGTCCTTGAAACAAGCAAGTTAGGTCGTTTTCCTCTGTATTAGTACTATAGTCTTATGTGTGTGTGATGAACCATATCCCCGCACTCTCCCATTGCTGCTACCTCACGATATATGATGAATTTATTAGATGAAGAATGGAATCCAACGATCATCGCATAATGAAGTAAATAAAGAATGACAAACGAATGTAAAAAACGAACATGCACGAAGTATACCAGCAGCGAAGAATGTATTAGTAGATTCGGGTTCTCTATGATTATTACTTATTCATTTTCACGCTTCTTTCTTTCGTGCAGTGAATAATTCAACGTTTGTTAGACACGGGCATGAGTAATATGAGAATAATCGCACTGAAAATGGATGAATGAATTAGTTACACGAAAATGTCCAACATTGTTCACGACGTACATAATGGATGCTATATCTAACGCCTTTCAGACTGGATGGGCTGGGTTTCGGTTCTAGTATTCTTAGATGGATCCAATCCTATCTCTACAATCGATGGCGGCTGGCGGTTAAAATTAATGACAGTCTTTCGCAGGAGTTCTGTGCTTTTTCTAGAATACCTCAAGGCAGCCATCTCGACCCACAGATTTTTCTCCTATATTTCAACGATGTAAATTACTCACTGGAAGGCCCACGACTATCATTTGCTGATGACTTGAAGTTGTAACAAACAATTCCTCCAGCGTCAACTAACCATTCTTTCGAGATGGTGCGAGATCACCCTTATTGTTTTGAATACTAGCAAATACTCTATTTTACGTTCACTCATAAGAAAGACCCTAATAACAAAAAAAGCTAATAAAGACTGGCTTGCAGACCTTGATAGTCTTGATTCTTAATGATGGTCATATCGATAATTATAAATTCAGAATCAAATAAAAGGTGTTACAATCTTAAAGATTATTGTTTAATTTGAAACGATTCGTCTGCATTGAATTACCATTGATTTATCTCAATGTAGTTCCGTGAAG
The DNA here is from genome assembly GCF_030247185.1 of Malaya genurostris. Taxonomy (NCBI): domain Eukaryota; kingdom Metazoa; phylum Arthropoda; class Insecta; order Diptera; family Culicidae; genus Malaya; species Malaya genurostris. Next base: position 167,712,212 of record NC_080572.1, on the reverse strand, counting down.
TACCGGAAACAAAGGCAAAAATTCCAAAATGATGCTCGCTTCGTTCTCTCAGACATGGCATGATCAATTTACATAAACTCAAATTCAAATGAAAGTACTTATAGTAATCAAAACTATAAAAATGCCAAATTTTATCCGAGTCCAATTTCCGGTTCTGGAGTTATAGAACGATTTGTTTTTACACGGAACGACCGATATCAGCATTTTGGCGAAAAAATTAGTTGATTTTCTGATTTTAGTTAGTTATTTTTTGAGACAACTAAAAAAATCTTACTTTTGCTAATTTAGATTTTTTAATTCTAATTTCCTTGATAATAATAAAATATTTATTGAAATGGCTATTTTTTTAGTTGAATTCACCAATTGTCATTTCTTAGCTAAGGCACACTTCATATCCATTCAACTAAGTTTTTAGTTGAGTTAGAGAAATAAAACGTTGTTTTCAACCAACATAAATGGTTGAATTGGTTTCTGCAATTTGCAGCTATATGGCGCTCTGTCGCCGAAATAACGCACCGTAATGACTACTAGCCACTAGATGGCACACTACTACCGAAAAAAATTTCAGTCGCGGTTGTCTTTTCTATATTGGCAGGTATAAATACGATGTTGTATTGGAGAAAAACACATAAGCGAAACATAAACTTCTTTTTGAACATTTTTCTTCTAAATCGCTGTTTTCTTCATTCTACTTCGCGAAATCGACTCTCTCACTGAAAACTTTGAGCATCTGGAAAATAAAAACCGAATACGAGTAGTACATCGAACGGCGTGGCCCGGAAGGTTGGAAGATACAAAAACATCATTTGACATGTACAATTAGAGTGCAACATTCGAAACTCAATTCACTGTTCCGCGTAAAAACATTATTACGCACAATCACTTCAAATGCGCACAAATTCTGAATAAATACACTTCCACTAACAGTTTACGTCATTTTTACATACCGGTTTAGAAATTTATATATGGATATATCGTAACACATGCATAAAACATCTAAACAATTTGCAAGCAGTTTCAACAAGACTGTCCCTTTTAGCTTTTTATTGGATTGTTTTGTTTTGACACTTCTCATGAATTTTGTGGCTAATAAAATGGTGATAGATAAAAAGAAACAAATTTTCTGATTTCAAAAACAAAATTAGTTGTCAATGAGAATTTCGTGTTGGATTGAGATATTGCTGGTTTGTGTCCAGAATATTCGCCAACTAAGCACATTCTCTAAAAATAAGAGTTTTTTTCAGCAAATAAATTCTCAATTTTAACTAATTTTATAGTTGTTTTGGAAATTTTGTTGTTAAAATCAACTAATTCAAAAACAGTAATACGAATAGGCGGAGAGCTAATTTCGGTCGTTCCGTGTAGAACTGAAAATCGTCTTTAAAATGACGATACCAAAAGCGGTAAAAAAATTCTAATCTGGGCTCGAAACTATTACAATTTGTAGCTCACATTAGTTGATCGGAGCTGTTGTGATTATACTGGTCCCTAGATTTCGGGTCTTCCGGCTCCGGAAGTATAGGGAATTGTGGTGTAAATCTTTAAAAAGGGAGCTCACTTAATTCCCTAGTTGGCGGTTCAATGCATACGGCGCTGGTCTTACAAGTCAGTTGTCGTATGTTCGCGCCCCGACCTGGAAGGATTCTTAGTGTCAGTTTGATCGTAGTACCAGCCATGCAATGATCCTGTACACTATGAATCGGCTGCAAAGTTTGTTGAAACAGAAAGGCCTAAATCTACAAAAGGAATATAATGCCAAGACTTTGCTTTCACTTGATTCTGTCTATTGCTCTTTCATTTTTTCAAAAGAACTAGTTTTTATGAACCGTTCGCGAACGATTTGCCTATCTCTACCACAAACCTTATCTCATTTTTATTCTCTCACTGAGCAATAATATGTAAGATTTTTTATTGTAGTCTATTTTTTCTATTGTTATGAAAGCAGGCGATTGTTCGATTGAATCTTAATTTATTTGATTATTGAAGGACTTGGGGGAATTTTATTGTTATCTTCTGCATTTTACTCTTGACAATCACGTTAACTGCAAACTGACATAGAATTTCAAAATGCTCCACTTGATCGGTGATATATCCAGAATGAGTATGCCAATTAAAATGTTTGGAAACCATGCATAACAAAAGATATTAGAAATAACTTGGTTTCTGTTATACTCGAGCGATTAGCTACAGAAAATTATAATAAAAGAAACATTTTTTATGAATTCTGAAAAATGAAAATAATTTTTGATATTTTTCTGGTTTATATTTTTCACATGTTTATTGAAGTTCTTATAAATTATTCATGTATGCATCTCAATAACATATGTTTAATTGAAAGTCAAATTGTTATCTATTGGCTGATGTCATCTTAGTAGACTTAACTTAAACTCCAACTGTCTTTATAAAATAATAAAAATAATCATGGAGGGTCATGAGAAACAAGAGTGTTGTAAACTTGATAGTCTTCTACGGGTAAGCAAAGAATGCAAAAGTTGAGTCTTGACATCACAATACTTGACGCATGTCCAACTATATGGTCCACAACCTTCGCCACGAAGACAATGGTTATTCTCTATGAGACTAACACGAAGGAAATGTGCCTCTAACGGCATCACACGGATGACGTCCTTATTCAAATCGAATCCCTCGAACCATGCCTTCGAATATATTTGAGGAATAATAGAGCACAATCTTCGAGCCAGATCGTCCGTATCCCAAGAAGTTAAAAGCAATGAGTAGTTAATATATTTCATCCCTCGAGAGTATCACACTTGGCAAAATTTTCCGGGCACTCGCTTGGAATGGAGCAAACTAAACTATTGAATTTATAATAATTTTATAATTCAATAAACATATTAGATACACTCTTATCTTGCACAGGTAGAACACTTTATTCTTATCAGTTATGTTTGAGCGAAAAGTTTCTATTGTGTTCAGACTATCTGAGAGGTTGAAATAATGGTTCGGAGCTTAGAGTGCTGACGACACTCAAGCTATAGTGAACAGCTCAAAGATGTAGTCTTTTTAAGTTTGGAGGAGGACGAAACAGTAGCCACTTTAATTCGCGACCCGTCAGTGTAGAACAATTTCTTAGAGTTAATGTGCCAGAACTGAGTAGGAAATATTTTGTTGGAATTTTCATCGAGTGTAGGTCATCCGAGAATCTGCGCACTTCACGCTTTAGTGAAACATTGAAACCCTGCTTGGGTGTGTTGAGCAATCAGATTGAATCAGGGACATTTAATCTCTAACAAGATTCATAACAGTATACCTTATTATTTTTGAATGAAATTCAGCTTTTTTGGCACCAGCCGAGAAGCGACGCATTTCAAACAAACAGCAATCTCTCTAATCGGTACATAACGATTTTGCAACACGATTTGCTTCGTCGATTCAATGTTTTCTTCAGTAACAGATGTTGTTGGGCGGCCAGGGATCTCATCATGATCCAAGCTTGTACGACCACCTTTGAAGCGTTTATACCACTCGTATGCCTGTGTTTTTCCTAGACACGATTCACCAAAGGCCTTTTCTAACATTTTCAACGTTTCGGAACACTTAAATCCATTTGCAACACAAAATTTGATGCACGCACGTTGTTCTAAATTTTCATCCATTATAAAAATCGCCACACGAAAATTTTTCAACTTCTTTGTATAGACGCCAAACAAAAACTAATCGTACGATATGCGTCAGAATTTGACAGAATGTGTATAAAAGTGTTGCCATCGTTGAGAGAATAGAAGTTATCGATATTTTTGTTTGAACGATTTTGCCCCCTATTCCAGCAGTAGGAATTTTTTTGTTTGGGAGTGAAGTGAAACACGATTCGTTTTTGGTAACATAATCGTTCGAATAGAACATATGTTATGGTCTAGAAAGTTTTCAGTATTTTGTATTCAAAACAAATCCAAAATTATATAGATTTAAACTGTTTACAGCAGTAATATCTGGAAGAACATAACACCCATATACCATTCGAATCAGTTCGTCAAGATCAGCATATATGTGTGTGAATAATAATTCACTCAACAGAATGATATAAGTAACGAAATTGAAATTATGTTACTCATTTTTCTCGTTAATGGCTGACCCGATTTTTTTCAGCTCAGATGTAAACGAAATGTCTTAAGATCCCATAAAAACTTCATGATTTTTAGTCAGATTCGACTTTCGGTTTAGGAGATACAGGGTGATTAGTGTAAAAATGTCCATTTTACATCAATTAATCTGGTTTGTAAATTTTGATGGTCGATGGTCAGATAAACTTATTTCAGTTTTACCGGTATTCGATTTTCGATCATAGCAGATACCCAAAAAAATATTCGGAACGCGCTATGGTTTCTCAAAGATGGTAACACTGATGTTCAAAAATTTCAAATCAAATGAAATGGTTTTCAATTTCTTAAGTGAAGTTAACAGACTTCGGCTTCACCGATTTCCGAATTCCGCTTTCGAAAGTATCGGGAATAGAGAAACTCAATCGTTTTCTCAAAGACCAAAACAAATTAAAAAACGTGATTAATCCACCTAGCAGTGAGATGATACCTTTTTTTATCAATCCGCATGTGTTTTTTGCATGTATATTCTTAGGTGTTTTAGTTCTCGTGACATTATTTTAATTATCGTCGTTTTAAACGGCAAATTGAGATTATAATCACTTATTACCGTGTACGGTCAAAACGGCAAATCGTATCGAATTTCAATCTTAACGTGTGACAATCATTGAACCTTCCATGAGATGTCGAAGTAAGTTCCACTTTTGAGTTTTTCGCCATTATTTACGGTACTCCCAGAGCCGGTATTCAGGAGATAGCTTAACCCAAAATGATTCGAATGGCCATAAATCAATACGCCAAACAATTTACATTTTCTATATCGGTATGAATTTTAAAAACTCATCATCTGTAATTCCAGAATCGGATAAAATTCACCAATTTTGTATGGGATCTTAGGTCCTTTAATTTGAATTTTTGTTTTTGAAGTTCGATTTGGCCTTTTTGAGAAAATGATTGAGCTTTGAGAAACGATTCGATACTGGAACCGGAATTCTAAAATCGGTGTAGCCGAAATCAATTAAATGCACCTGAGGAGTGTGTAGACATCTTTGAGAATTTGTAGTGCGAATTTAAATTAGGGGGTACATTCCGAATCCAAAAACGAATACCGCTTAAACTGAAATAAATTTATTTGGTAATCGACTATCCAAATCTGCAAATCCGATAAACCTGATTAATTTATGTGAAATGGACATTTTTATACTAATCACCCTGTATCTCCTAAACCAGAAGTCGGATCTGACTAAAAAGTAAGATGTTTTATAGGATTTTAAGACCTCTCATTTGAATCATAGATGATTCTTAGATTTCATTTGAATCTTAGATCGGTTCGGCCATCTACGAGAAAATTGAGTGAAATTATTGGTCACACACGCATTTGCTGATCTCGACAAACTGAGTCGTATGGTATATGGAAGTTATGTTCTTCCAGCATTTATTGCTGTAAGTCGTTTAAATCAATATAATTATGGAATTACTTTCAACTCGAAAATGCTGATCTTATCATCTGGTTTACATATGCCATATTCGAACGATTATGTTGCCAAAAACGAACCGTGCTAAAATCCGAGACAAATTGTCATGAAAAAGGATGCTGTACACAGTCTATTTGGTACTTAGAAACAATTGTATGTAACAGTATAAAAAATCGTGTTTCACGTTTCTCCCAAGAATTGCTTTGTCATACAGCGCTCAAAACGCCCACTGCTGGAATAGGGAGAAAAGTCGCGTATATAAAAATGTCGATGTCTCCGTTGAAAATGGAAAGATTTTAACAATCTATGGCTTGTTGGACAGCTATTACCGTGTGGAATCTAAGTATAAAAACATACTCCGTTTTCAAGGTCAAGTGTGACAGATACTGTCAAAAAACTAAAAAAATTTACATAAAACTTCGTATAACTCTAAAAGTAAACATCCGATCAACATAGTTTGATAAAAATCGGTCCAGCCATCTCTGAGATCTCGACCTCTTAGTTGACAACACACATACAGACACACACACACCCTTGGCATCTTAGAGGTTAAGCAGTGTGCTTAAAAATATATTATTATATTATTGAATAAAAAAAAGTATTAGTTACTATGGGTCATATTCATATCCGGTGAATATGGTGGGTGCGGTAACAATTCAAAGCTCAATTCATGCAATTTCGTTATGGTAGCGAGCGACTTGTGAAACGGCGCATTGTCTAAAGATAAAAATTTAAAATTAATATTTAATATAAAAATAAAACCATATTCGGCAGGTGAAACATTTTGTTAAGTTAACGTATTTAAAAAATTTCTTAATTCGATGATTTTACCATGCCTAGAAATTTTTAAGATACTCATCATACGTAGTCCTTAATATTACAATCCCCTCGGGCCCGAATTTTCTCTCGACGGCCCTGGTGATGGGTCTAGATTTTGTCAATTGTCGCATATCGATGTAAAAGACCTGGGTTATTTCGGCGAAATAACAAACAGCGTTGGGGAACAACGACACAGTATCACTTTTGCTCCACCGTGAGCCAATGCATGAACAAAACCAGTCAATGCCATGCTAATACATCAAAATATGAGGTGGAGAAGTAGTCGATAATTGATTCATAAATTTAATATGGTCCAAGTTCGCAAAGCAAGCCCATTTCCCACTGTATTGTCTGCTTTTAATGGACGGATCAGTGCTATAAAACTTCATTCAATTCAATTGAAACTGAATGTGGAACACATTGACGTTCTCTCTAATTCAGTAAACTTCACTCTCTGACACACACAATGTTTGCTGACGGCCCGAACGGGCAGCATTCAGTTCATCACTCGTTTCTCTTCAATCGAGGCTCAGTTTAACCACCGTCAGTTGATCTCTTGAAGTAACAAAATATCTCTTTCAATAGTGTGAGAGCGGCCTTCAAATGAGATTCATGTAAACATTCGAATTGATTCAAGATGATAGATGAAAGACAAACCAGGCAGCTGAAATATCAATCACAGAATACACATAAATTAATTGTTTCCTCCTTCAGTTTTCATTTTTAATACTTTACTCCATTTAAAATTCTATTCGTTCGAATTAGCTTACTACCAAGAGCGAAGGCAATGAAGCAGGTTGACTACTTGGCACTCGAAACTGAGCGAGCAAAACTTCAAATGACTAGGTACGATTAATCAACTGACGATGAATTCCGGGAGCTTCACTTGAAAATGGCAGCAAAAGTCAAATGAATTAGTAGGGATATGCTGACGGTCAGTGGCCAGAAATTTCATTTTCATCTTATATTATTCGATTGATAATGAAATTTTACCGCACTGGGACGGATTTGTGTAATTGGATCGAAACAATAGCGACTAATTATATTCCGGTAATTCTACACAATCCCCTAACTTTCAGATAGTAAACTCAATGCCTTATTGCTATGCCACTTTGATTCCTGCCATTTCACTACACGACTCTAGAATGGAAGCTCCGCGAAACTAGATAAATATAATTATAATACCCATCATCTAAAATGACAAGACAGTGTCTGCAGGTGCATTGGAATGGGATTTAAATCTCTAGTGCACCAGAGAAGATGGGATGGTCTCGTCTCGGTGAACGAGTAGTGCATTCCAGGAATTGCACTGTTATGAATCGTGAGACCAAACGGATTATCGTGATTATATGCATGACTGGCTTGGCAGTTACTTGTCCATCTAGTTGACGAGGAGTGGCTCGTCAATCAGCAATATTCTATATTCATCTCTGGATGCAAACATTTTATGGCTTATGAATAACGAAGAAATTAAATCGTTCAAGGCAAACAGCACAATGATGCTTTTCCGGTGAGGTCAATATGAATTAATATAAAATTTATTACAAAGCAGTGCTTATTTCCTAGCAGAGTACGACGAAGCACATTTTACGTTTAAACACTGTAAATAACAATTGAGTTGAGCAGTAGTGAATCATGCTTTTGATGGTGTCATTTGTAGAGTGATTACTTTCAAACTAACTTATGCCGGAAACTATTTTATATCTTATCAACAGAAAAATTAACTATTACTTAATCCGATTTGCATTTTCACAACTCAATAACAAAATTATCGCAGAATTTTTTTTGGATTTTTGCCTATCTCATATAGGAAGGTTATGCAATCATTGTGAGAACCATCCAAGGCTCATAGGATCGGAAAGTCAATCGCAAAATTGTGTGCACACATGTGTTATGGCTCTCTTAGGAATCTTTAGCTTTGGGCAGCTTATTTATTAGTTTTCAGGGAGTTGTTTATTAGGGGTTGGGTTTTGTTATTAGGGTGATATGAAAATTATTTCCCAACTGTGTTGAGATAGAAAGCTGTAAATTTTGTCAAAATCGTAAATTTACCTAAATCAAGCAGTTTCGCTGAGGTCACCAATGTACAGGTGAGCCATATGCATATGATTCGTTAGGATATTTTGGCACAGTAGCGGTAGCTTTGTTTGTTTACCGTTTAATTCAGAGAAATATGTACCTCGTCGCTCGTAATGATTTTTCGTTAAAAATAATCGTAATCGTAATAAAGTAGATCCATTGGCGTGCCAAAGGGGGGTTTTCAGGGGGAGCGGCAAAACAATTCTTGAGATTTTTTTTTTACTAGCCCAAGTCATCTTTCCGGAAATGAAATTCACTTTTTTTGCTCATTAAACCAACGATGGGGGCGGGAAACTCTTATATTGCCCCGGGCGCCAAATATCCTTGGTACGCTACTGAGTAGATCCATGGTAGAATGAAAAATGGTTAAAATTTGACAAGAAGGTTTTCATTCTACCATGGATCTACTGCATACTCTTGGAATAAAGTAAACCATCACTGGATAAAATCTGAGTTTTTTTTCTTTTTGAAAGCGTCTTTTTTCAGGATTGCAATGGAGATGGAAACCAAAAAAGTTCTGAAACTGTATTTCAATGCAGAACTTGATCATCTGCATACTTTGCTGCATATTGTTAGAGAACAAATATATTTTTACTTTTGTTAAATAAATGATTTTTATCTTCAGTGATATGTGTACAAGTGTACAAAACAATCATGTTCTTACTATAAATCAATTTGATTGTGAATAAAAATATTATTTTAAATAATCGTGGAAAATAATTTTAAAAACATTACTTTTACAAACAATAAAAAACAAAAAAAAATCGAAGCACTGGACGTATCCAAATTTAACTTTTGTTAGTTTGCTTTGTTGAATTTATTGTGAAATCGTTTGGAAAAGTAATAACGGTTTTCAAGAGTAAAATAATTTGCATTTGAATGGAAACGGAAAACTCGTGTATCTCACAGCAAACGATGTCTTATAAGAAATTGATACTTTCAACTTTAAAGTTTTCTTACATTTTCTTATAATAATAAACCATTGCATTTTTATTTGACCAACCAATTACACAGCGGAAACAATTGATTTTCAGCCAGAACTATTGGGTTCAATACAATGTATTGTACTTTGATGAAAAAAACACACACACACACACAGTGGAAATGTACAATATGTTTTTCTTATGTTTGTTTCTGTTGCTAAATGATAAATAAAAATATTTTTTTTTTAAAGACTGGCCCAGAAAGTATGGACGAACGTCAAGAAATTGTGTACTAATGGTGCACAGATCGCGGACTGTCACTGAGAAAGATAGCAAAAAATGGAAGGAGTAAGTGAAAAAGCCGTGCGAAATGCAATCAGGAAGTTCGGTGAGGATAAACCGAAAACGGGTCGAAAAAAAGGTCCTGCTAACCCTCAGTTGGATAAACGTATACTGAAGGCGTTCGAGCAAAAGAAGGAGGTTTCAGTTCGCGATGTGGACAAAAAAGTGGGCACTTCGAAGTCAAATGTTCTTCGTGCTGAAGAACGTTTGAATCTTCGAACCTATAAGAAGCAGAAACAACCAAAACGTAGTCCGAAACTAGAAGCATCAATCAGGTCGAGAGTTCGAAAGCTGTACAAAACGACTCTTGCTGGAAATTTGAACTTCATAATCGTGGACGACGAAACTTACGTGAAACTCGATTACAAATCCTTACCGGGACCACAATATTATACGGTGCCAGAAGGGCAAGTGTTAAACCAGTCCGAGACATCGATTGAAGGCGCAAAATTTGGTAAGAAAGCTATGGTCTGGCGAGCAATTTGTAGCTGCGGTAAGATTTCGAAACCCTTCATCACCACTGCTTCAATGAACAGCGAAATATACATCAAGGAATGTTTATAAAAACGACTTCTACCCATGATTCGAAGCCATAAGCCCATGATTCGAAGCCATAAGGATCCTGTTGTCTTCTGGCTAGATCTTGCTTCTTGCCACTACTCGAAATCAACGGTACAATGGTATACTACCAAAAATTTCACTTTCGTCCCAAAAGACATGAATCCACCAAATTGCCCACAACTTCGACAACTTCAGCCATTCAACAGTTCGAACAATGGCTAAGTAGCAAAAGTTGAGAATAATATTCTGTTGTAGTCTAATATTATCAGTATATCGAATAAAATTTGAATATCTAACACTTGTGAATTATTTACAGCGAAATCAAAGTGCGTCCATACTTTCTGGTACAGTCTTTATTGTTTAAATGTAATTAGCATTAGGGAAAATATGATTTCCATGATTTTGATGTTCTACCATAACATTCACTGACATCAAATATAAATATAAAATTGAGGTAATATGAATGGTTTTTAGAACGAATTTTCGGAACACTAGCATTATTTTTTATGCAACGTAGCTGATTTCTACCAAAAAGGTAATGAATCACCAAATTTTGTTTGTAAGTCATGCCATAAATTTGATTTTAATTTTCACCCGCATAGTTACGATAAAAATAAGAGCGCATAAACATTGAGCTCCAAAGTAGTAAATAAATCTAAGATATTCTTAGTACGTAACCATCAAAAAGGCAAGGCACACACATATTCCAGAAACATGCTATCAACGTAACAGTATATTTATTACGAAATTTTCATAAAAAGGATTATTTTTATCATGAAGCTGATTTTAAAAACTTCTTGAATTTAAAATCATTTCGAAATAGATTTGACATAGGTTTGATGCTTCATTTTGCTTCGAAAATCTTCTGAAAAAAGTTCTACTAGACTGGAATACAATCTCATAATGGCTTTTAGTAGGATTCTGAAGAGTTTAAAGTTGTTATGTGACATGATATAGAACAAAGTAATAAGAAGATTTAGAGTTTCCAGAAGTTAATATAGAGGACCAATGTGATAAATGGAGTTTCGATTGGTCATCAATAAACAGGATGATTACACAATTGATTCATTGATTCACAATAAAATTATTGGATTATTGAATATTTATCGTTTATTATTATCACATGTGCATTCAAAATTGAATAATTTTGTTTTTAAATCCATTTCAACAATAAAATTACTTGTTATTGAATAGAAAACAATTACTTAATAGTGCTGATTTTATGTACAAATATGAGTATATTGTTTTCCTAATGTGTATTTCAAAACTTCACCAAATTTATGAACATTTTTAGGTTTGAATGCTTTTTGAAAATATGCTACAATGTTGATAAAGTATAACACATGGATCAATAAGTCCCGAGACTAACAATGGAAACAACTTTTTTTTTTGCAAATTTTTTTTTTATTCATCAACATAATCACCTTTTAGGGTGATACAATCGAAGCCCAATTCGTTCAATTTCGCCATTGTTTTCATCGACTTGTGGCAGGGTGCATTGTCTTGATGAAAAAGGATTTTTTTTCTCTGCATGTGCGGTCGTTTTATTTGCGATTTCCTCCTTCAAACGCACCAGTAAGTCAATATAAAAATCACTGTTGATCGATTTACCTTTTTCGAGGTAGTCAATGAAAATCACGCCATGCGTATCCCAAAAAACTGACGCCATGACTTTGCCAGCTGACTGCTGCGTTTTCGGAAGCTTCGGACGCCTTCCGCCAGCTGTGCGCCACTCAGATGACTGCCGCTTCGACTCTGGAGTGTGGTGATGTTTCGTCCATGGTCACGTAACGACGCAAGAAATCTTTTTGTTACGAGTAAATAGCGATAAACGTTGCTGTTTTTGTTCCATCGAAAGCAATCGCGGCACCCACTTGGAAAAAACCTTTTTCATGATCAATTTTTCATGAAGGATAGTGAATACACTTCCATATGATATCTGTGTCATCTCAGCAATCTCACGGAGCTTCACTTTACGATCTTTCATTATAATTTTGGTCACTTCACTCACATTTTCCGGTGTAACGGCTTCCATAGGTCTACCCGAGCGTTCCGCGTCATTTGTGTCGGTACGACCACGTTTAAACTCGGCGAACCACCGACAAATCGTTGCTTTTGATAAACAAGAGTCCGGATAACATTTTTCAATCCATTGTTTCGCTGGCACGGTGTTTTTACCCATTAAAAAACAATGTTTTATCAAAACACGAAACTCGGTTTTTTCCATTTTTTAAACAAACTACAATACGACTTTACTCCAACCTCGATAACTCAGCTGTTTCTGGTCGGATCGACTTAAAATTTTGACCCGTTTCAAGCAAAGGTTAGTACTCTAGAAAGACGTGGTTACTGGTTTATTCGAGCGCCATCTCTGCTTTAGTCTCGGGACTTATTGATCCATGTGTTATATGTTTTATGCTGCTAGTTAGCATTTGACCGAGATTATTATTATCACAGATAACAGATATACAGGCTCGAACAAAATTTTTCAAAATCCTGTGTAAATTTCAAATTTGCTGTACGTTGGAAACACTACTGCCACCTACTCGACTGTTCGCCGCGATCTTTCAAAACGTTCCACTGCGTTCCGGAACGATAACAAAATCCTCCTGCATGTTGTAGAAAAATTCCAACTATAACAATTTTAACACTTATCACACGATTTCCCTAAGTGTTGAAGACAATTTTATTTCCATGTCGCATAAATCACACGAGAATTGGATCGGAATAGAACAAAAATAAACTTGTCATTTTAACCAACAGCAAAACAAAAATCTAGTGTAAAGTGAATGTTACACCCAAAATTGTGGATCATGTGAAAGCGGCACACAAATAGTGGTGACACCTCGTGTCGATCGTGGTGACATCTGCAAGTGTTCGCCACGCTGATTGAGCAAATTTTACACACAGTTCATATGTGAGCCTGTATATCTGTTATCTGTGTTATTATGGTTGTTTATTATTTGATGCTCAGAAGAAGCACAGATAACAGATATACAGGCTCGAACAAAATTTTTCAAAATCCTGTGTAAATTTCAAATTTGCTGTACGTTGGAAACACTACTGCCACCTACTCGACTGTTCGCCGCGATCTTTCATAACGTTCCACTGCGTTCCGGAACGATAACAAAATCCTCCTGCACTTATCACACGATTTCCCTAAGTGTTGAAGACAATTTTATTTCCATGTCGCATAAATCACACGAGAATTCGATCGGAATAGAACAAAAATAAACTTGTCATTTTAACCAACAGCAAAACAAAAATCTAGTGTAAAGTGAATGTTACACCCAAAATTGTGGATCATGTGAAAGCGGCACACAAATAGTGGTGACACCTCGTGTCGATCGTGGTGACATCTGCAAGTGTTCGCCACGCTGATTGAGCAAATTTTACACACAGTTCATATGTGAGCCTGTATATCTGTCATCTGTGGAAGAAGGAAATACTGTTTCATGAGTTCACCACCGCTTGTCAATGGCGCTGGTAGCAGTAAACAGTAATGTTATTTTGCACAGTATAACGACAAATGACCGTAGTACGGAAATCACCGTTGTATCGTTGTATCCCGTGATTCAGGGTGACATACATGTGATTTCATGGTGTACAATATCATATGTCTGTCATAAGCATAATACATTCGCTCGACGGATAAGGTGAAAATAGATGAAATCGCTTCAAACTTCCGTGTTACTATAACAAAGGTAATGCACATTTTAATCTTATTTTCAAGTCTTACTGCAATATCACTTAAAACCATGGTACGAACTGTGAAAAATTGCAAAATCCTAAGAGACCTTAGAGTATTATGACAGAGAAATTATCAGGAATAGATTGTAACAGCGACTTCTTCTCGTTGCCGTATAGAAGAAGAACAAGTTTATAGGACATAATAACATATTCATTCAATTTCACAAAGTCATGCTTGTTATGTGATAGCGCTTTTGAGAACCGAAGCAAAAACCTCTGTGTTCACTAATTTAAAGACTCAGCACGCTGACGTGAATTTTACTGACTGTAAGTGGAAGATTTCGATTATAATTGGATAATATTTATGGGCCATTTTTCATAGACTTCGCACTGTGCTAATAACAGAAGAACAAAAAAGAAAGGGGCTCATAATTGCCTCTAGATCTTCATGACATGCAGACATGTCACGTTACTTTAAAAATATTACTCTTTGAACTTAATCGATGTCTGCTTCCAACGCTTGCCTAATTGATTACGTTTAAATTATGAATGCTGGGCTTGGCAACAAAGTAATGGCAGTCTACATAAAAAGGTAATGCTTTTATTTTCAATGATTATTCATCCACCATATTTGATAAAAACCTTGAACGTATCTGCGCTACTTCACGAACATAAGCGCAAATGAGAGAAACACTCCATCGGAAGTACCTTCCACCACCATTAAAGCTGACAAATTTATAATTTTGTTTGATTAATGAAATGCTAATTAGTACGAGAGGGGCCATTATGTCTTGTTACCTCAGTTTCCCCATCTAATTCCTTAAATCGGTCGTACTAAATGGAATGCTTGCTTGCAGCTGCTTCCGATAATTATCTTTATGCAGAGTCGACTCTCGTACACTGAAGTTTATTTTTCATGTATATCAAGCAGTTTTTATTCATTTGCGTAGTTACTCTATAAATTAGTTGCGAAATCTCAAATTAAAACGAAACGGAATTAAACATGGATATTGCAAAAGTTTTTAACATTTGTCAAAACGGAACTTTCAACTTATGATTTGATTTAAACATGCAAATGAAAAAGAATTCGCATGGTTGGGTTATGAAGATAGTATCCATAGGTATTGTGAGTTGTGCAATAAATTACTGCATAAAAATACGCCTGAGTGTACTGCGGGTAAAAACAACTCACCTATCAAGGTTTCGTTTTGACTTCATCATGCTGGGCACTCACACTTCCTTTTTTGAAGAAAATAATAATTTACTTTGTCAATGTGGGTGCAAATTTACAAGGGAAGGTTTTTCCTTTTATGGCTGCGCGTGACTAATTAACATGTAGTGATTAAGAATATTGTCCCGTTGGAAACGGAAGTATAATTACTTTTTGCGGTCAGTCGATGAACTAGAGATTAGAAGGACCTCATGGATGCGAATTATTATTTCCCATGCAATAAACACTTCTTACTCTCTCCGCTCAGAGAAACAACACGTGCCACTATGTTTGGTATTTTTTATTCTTATTTTTAATTCATTTATTCAACCCCGGCTTTAACCTACGTGGCTGTACATAGGGGTAGGAAAAAGAAAAATCATTATAACATATCATTTAATAATAAATCATCTTTCATATTTTTTTAATTTTTGCCGATGTCCATTGGTTTCCAGCAGGAAACCGGGGGAAAATTTCCCGAAGGGCGGATAGCTCGCGATTCCATTGTTCCATGTGAGGTGAGAACGAAGTTTTCTGTGAAGATCTTTGCTCTCGAGTTCTTTTCCCACGGGCTGGCCGTGTTGTATAAGTCTATAGCACAGTGGAAGTAGCCATACGGGGGTTGAAGACAAGAGCCGAGGGTGATACGAAATCTATTTGTGTTGGTGGCAAGAGTGGTTTTATTGCTACTGGCTTGAGCGGGTGAATATGAAGGCGGTAGAAAAAGTTGTGAAAGGCGAGTGAAATATTATTTCTACTTTACTTTTACAGAGATTCATTTCCTTGTCAACATCTACAAAATTGAGCCATGATGACGTACCTTGCGATGGCTCTTATTAAGAAATCCAGTATCTTCCTGCTTGAATGAATACCATACACTAACTATACTAGATATCGTCAACCGTTCAAGAATATGGTTTGGATTGTACACGGAACACTTTATTACGGGTTGTTCCCACAGATATAACTAGTCTGCATTTTTAAATGAAAACAATATGTTCAAAATCCTTTCCTACTTCTGGATAAGGACATTTTATTTCGGAGTTGTTGACCAATGCAATTTTATGTGTATTAATGCATAAGTATGTAATCAAATATACGATATTCTTTTCAGTCTTGTTTTCTCTTTAACTTTAATGGAACGAACAATAACGGTACCATTGGACATCATCCACTGACGAAAAGTGTGTTTAGTTATGAAATTTACGTAAATCCACACTTGACTCAATCTGTATACTGTATATCATATACCCTGCCCTAGTTTGAACACCTAAAAATAATTCAAAAAGAGTGAATCTTGTATTAAATCAACTGTAAAAATGTATCATTTTGGTATTAAAAATGCCTTATTCTTCACTATACCGAGCCGAGTGTCAATTAAAAGTTTCAAAAATAATCACGTAACATTTTTCTATCATAATTTTGAACGTTAATAACTTGTTAATGGATTGATATAATTCAACAACCAATCCATTCGGAAACTTTTAACTTAAATATGTATGGGAACGTCGTTTCAGTATTTCAATAGCATACTATTGAAAAAAGGGTTAGAATCGACCTATGTTTTCATCCACCAACCCAAGTTGTCCAAAATGATGTCATTTTCTTGTTCGGCATAGGAGGTTTTGCGTCATGCATAACTACCCCATCGTTTTGTGTAGTATGAAGAGGAATCCATAAATATATACTGCAAAACATTTTTTTGCGTAGTTGATGCTTGCCTTTAAATGAAACAAGTAGCTCGTCCAGTGAGGTGATGACTGGATCGTATATGCGTTCGCTCGCTTGATTGTCGCTTTTGCATTGTGTGTTGGTACAATTTCCTGCTGTTTGCGGCACACCGTGTTCGATTGAGTATCTAACATATCATCCAGCTAGAAGAAACAAATCAGCGTGAATACCGCTTTTTTTTTAAAATACCCCATGTATTTAGAAAATTTCTGGTCAATTTTAGCATTAAAAATGCCTTACTCTTCACTACACGAGACTGGGTGTCAATTTAAAAAATGCAAAACAAACCGCGTAACCTTTTTCTGTCATAATTTTGACCGTTTAAAACTCATTTGTCATTTGTTGATGGATTTGTAAAATATAACTACCAATCGATTCGGAAACATTTCATTTAAACTTATGAGATAACGTCGTTTAAGTATTTCAATTGCAAACCATTGAAAAATTGGTTTGAATTGGCCTATGTTTTCACGAGCCTATCACAGTCGCAGTCAATGATATCATACTCTCGTCCGATTTGCGCAGTATGAGTGGACGACAAAGCTGAAAGTTCATTCGCGCGCTGGATAGTTGCTTTTGTATATGTGCGGTGTGTTGATGACGTATTCACTGGTATTGAATACAAGTTAGCTGTTTATTATGATTCTCCGGTAGCTAGTAGGCCACTTTAGAACTATCGGCGATAGATTTTTCGAACATAATTTGAAGCGCCTGTTTCTCCGTGGTTTGTTGATGGATTTGCCTCATTTAACTAGAATCGAAAAAACTAAAAAATGTTTTAATTTGTCAATTTGGGTAGTGTATACTAAAATCTCCATTCACATACGAATAATACGGTGACGCGCAAATAGATTCAGTAGAAAGTTGTGTTATAATGATAATCATAGATACTTCTTTTTCATTAAATGTGACTAAACTCAATGTACTATCTCTCAGCATAATCCCTCAGACCCTATTATTGAACCAAACAATAATCGTGTAACATAATTGAATGGTTAGAAATTACTTTAGTCTTATGAAGCATATTATTGGTCTAATCGTGCTTACAAGAATCTCATAGAAGGGATCTAGACTAAATGTAGCAAAAACAACGCAATGCAAATGTTGTTGCGGTATCAATTTGAACAAGTTGTAGTCCCACCAGGAAACGCTTCAAAAGATTCGGAACTTAGTACAAATAAGTTGCACAGACTCACATATATAGAATTATTAGATGCAATAAAATATAGTATCAAAGATAAACTCAAAATAAGCTGATTTGTGATTTTACATGTATCAATTGAATCCTCACTGAACTTGGGTCACTGCCAATTTCAGTTAAATTATCATTTACATCAAAACAACAAGCCTCACTACGTGCGTTGTAACTATGGCAATGTTCGTTCATGTATTAATAAAATCAAGTTACAATATGAACAAAATTAGGGATTTGGTTGCGTATGCATTGGTTCCATAATATGCAAAAGTGAAAATCAATGAAAGTAACAAACTATGTTCTGCGGACATTTTTTCTTCCTTGTATTTCTGCCATAGTATTTTCAGACACTTTCCGAAGATTATCGTCGCTTTTCAACGAATGATCAATTAAATTACACTATTACTGAGTTTATTGGTTGACGGTTACTCACATTTTTCACAATCACATTTCTCGATCAAAATATATAAAATCTCTAATCGTTGTTTATAAAATGAATAAGTTTGTATGTTCTCTGTCTTGAAAATTATTATGATATAAAATCGTTCCATTTGTCAAGATTTACATTTTGAGGTATCGTATCGTATCCAAAATTGATATTTTGAGTAACTTTGAAATGATCATAGTTAATTTACATTCAAAGGATATTTTCCAAAAATTTTGAGATGTAAAAATTTGTGGAAGGTATCAACATAGAGTAGAATCAATTGTTCTGAAAGATTCTAATTGTCAATTTTTTAATTTGTTAAAAATTTTAACATTAAAAGTAGAGTAAGTTTGTAATTTGTCACTGTTTAGTGCATCCACCATCATTTTTATTTTTGTATTTATTATGGGGACCTTAGAATAATTTTATTTTTAATGTTTTCGTGCTAGGTCGTGTCTTGCATACAACCTTTAATTTTTTTTATGCTCGAAAAGTTTGTTTACTATTTTTTTAAGTGTGTGGTTTGTCGATTTTGTACACTTCTTACAACTTCTGGAATTACAGGGTACCACATGAGTAACGGTTTTGTGCTAATCGCCTATAATTGTTCCATATTATTCAGTTTCTCCTTCTGCTCTTCTGTTCATTTGCAGCTCATATTGAACTGCTAGTGCAATCTAACGGTTTAACATTAACCGCTAAACAAACGTAAAAACAATGTTCTGGCATTACATTTCATAGGGCGCATGCAAAGGGCACTGATCTTACAAGCCAGTTGTCATATGTTCAAGTGCCGCCCTGGAAGGATTCTTAGTGTCAGTAGAATCGTAGCACCAGACATGCAGTGATTATTTACGCTATGAATCGTCTGCGAAATCTCAACAGAAACAGAAACATCCAGTTTCACAAAAGGAATGTACCACCATGACTTTGGTTTGCTTTGGGATTAGCGTTCAAAAGATAAGGGAAAAATCTCAAATCACTAATAACACAGAGAACAGATATTCCGGCACCCAAATGAACTGTTGGTAAGGTTTTGATTGAGCTGCCCGGCGAACACTTGCAAAATGCAGATGTCACCACTTTTTTTGGTTGCTACTGTCTTACATTTATTGGGATCGTATGGGAAGTGTTCAAATCATTGTAGTTGAACAATATCTGTAATAGACAAGATATCATTTTTATCGTTCCAGAACATTTTGTAAAGCAAACATTCTAGTAGGTGGCGGTCGTGAGCATTCTGTTTTCAACGTATAACAAATTTAAAATTAACGCAGGTATTTGAAAATTATGTTCGAGTCTTGATATCTGTTATTTGTTTTAACAATTTATGTTCGAGTAGAACTTTCAGCTCCGGAATAACAGGGTGTTAGTAACCTCCAATCTTTATATAAGCGACTAGGCAAGATAAGCACGGAAAATTTATAACTGACCGAAAAAGTATTCTTAGGGTAAAGTGTTATAATATGCTCCCCTTGAGAAAACATTGAGATATTTCTAAATGTACTGACATATTTTCTTCGAGAATGTATGTATTTCTTTGCAATACATCTGAGGAACATTAATTTTCAATGATTTCGGAAGAAGTGATGAGAATTGATTGATACAAATACATTTTCCAAAACGACCACATTCTCAGTTTTTTCGCTTGCCGTTGGCATAATGCCCCAGCAACCGTATAATAAGCCTCACAACCAGTGCTTGGAAAATGAATGAACAGAATAAAAGTAAGCATCATTCATTCGCTTCATGGTTCATGAATGCACCAGCAACTGAACCATTCGTCAGACACTTCTAAGCAGACGGAGTTGGTTCACATTGGTATGTATTAGTGAATCAAAGCTCTTCTGTACTTGGAAGGTAAGCGTATAGAAGTATTACTTGTTGCTCATTCTCTTTTACATTAGTGAGCGAAGCAACGAGAGAGTATTGTTGGTTCTTCATCGTCGGCTGTACATACATGAATCTCTTCATGTGGTTACTAGCCCAACGAGTGAGCAGTGAAATCGTTAAGCACAGATGAAGCTTACTTCTTCTTCTTCACTCTGTTTGGCCATTGCTTGCAGTTAAGATCTCATAAACATGAACATTAATCATAGCTACTGGTAGTAAAAAATGATGTGGAAAATCTACAGCAGCGTGAAACCTTCTAAATTTATTTTTTTATGCTTGAATACATTAATGATTTAAATTATTATTACATTCAAATTCAACAGTATTCTTTGATGATGAATGGTTCACCAACGATAGTGTGCTTGAATCACTTATACTACCGAGGAATTGTTTGAACGAGTTGCCTATATTTGAGAGAAAAGAGAATACTTAATACTGTTTTTCAGGAAGGTTCAATACTATTAAACGTAATAGAGCACGCTCGTCGGCAAGTATGTATGGAATGGTTCGTTCTCCACTCTGTTTGCTCGTGTATATTTTCAGCATCGAAGCCGGTAACTCAGTCTGTTGGTATGAGTGCTATAGCTGCGCTGAACGCTTTTTTTGCTCGTTCCTCGCATTGATGAATGAATGATGAAAGCACTGCTCACAACAAATCAGTGATATGCCCCACAACAATGATTCAATATGCCCCTTGAAATGTCGGTATAGAAGAAAAGCAGATAAAGAAAATGTTATTTGCATCAGAAATCAATTGTATAATCAATTAATTACATTTGGAAACCAACATTTTTTATCCTCTCAACGCTACTTTTTGTTCTAATAACCGTTATAAATCTTTAAAACAATATTTTAACTCGAAGCATACTGTTGAATCGAAGGTGGGGCATAATGTCCATAGAGTGATCGTTATGAGAAAATTCGTATATCAAAGAAATGGCTGTGTTTCTCTAGATATTTATACTGTAAATAGAGACATTAGCACTGCTGAAAGTTAATTACTACGTTGCAACCGACCATTAGACGTTTTACACGATTAAAATGCTTGTTTAGTCGAAGCAAAACCTTACATCGAAAAGCTATCTAATGATATTTTCAGTTTTTTCATATTTTCCAGCAAACCACAACTGGCAAACTTGCATACCAGAAAGATCTTACGAAAAGATAACATTAGAGATAAAACTTTTGTTTAGAAAAGTCTTGAATACTTAAAAATGGAAGGGGGCGTTTTGGCCAGCAGGGGCGCTTTATAACACTTTCACCTACCTATTTTTCGTTGATACTCAAACAAATTCACTTCTTCTATATTGATCTTCGATTTAAAAAAAAGCGGCGGTCAAAAGATTCTATTGAAGTTTTTAGTCATTCAAACGTAGATTTTAGCATTTGAAAGAAATGGTTCTTCTCTTCTTCAAGATCACCCCGAGGGTCGCTTGTGCCGATGACCATCATGCGAGCCACCAGCCGGATTTTCGTGACCTGGGGACGTTTCCCAAGAACCCTACTGACAGAAGGACGCGACCTCAATCGATACGTATCAACTTCACCTGGTTGAGTTCGAACCCACCAACCATTACCGATCACCACCTGGAGACAAAGTCCTACAGAGTATATTACTGTTACCCCAATGCAACATTACCAGTGTTAATGAAAATATCCTAGTTTGAAGTAATTAGTTATTTGAAAGTAGAAAACACCCTCGGCATCTTAGAGTTCAAGCAGTGTGTCTTCTAGTAAACAAAAAAGTAAACATTATCTCATGCATTCGACAAAGGGAAAACAATTGAAAAAATAAATAATAAAAAACACCATTCAAAGCCCACTCAACCGCAATAAACCTTCTAAAATTTGTAACTTTCAGCAGACCCTGTCAGCTTGGAGCGATCTCAATCTTCAGTTCAGTAACGCCATCGCACGGCGTTTCATTCAACATGTCATGTCAATTGTATGGGTGCGCAGTGCTGCTATTTTGGCGCGAACGAATTTGACATTTCTCTCCCCTACTTCTATGTACGTGACTCGATGCGGACTCGCCTGAGAGTGCCATGGTCGCAAAAAAGGATGTTGCCAAAGATTTGTTCGAGAAATGTGAGAGCTGGTTATCTTGTTAATATGATGTCTTTGCTTTCAGTCTGAATGCAATGGACTCTGGCAACCATGTCAAAACTTTTTGCACCGATATTAGCAAAGCGTTCTTTCGTGTTGACATATCTTTACTATTGCACAAACTAAAATAATAGAAAGCATGTTGTTGAAATAAATCAAATCATATTTAACGAAACTTGTTCAATTAGTTCGCTGAACCAATTAGTGTACCATCCGGCATGTATTTACATGACATTTTTTTTTCATTAGAGTTCTGTAGTTTTTCATGAAAATTATAAATATCAACGAGGAAGTAATAGACCAGAACAAAATTAATCTATAGTCTTCTTAACAGGCCTTTTTTTCTTTGTGTATCACTATAAGGACGGCTAACACCGCTCACGGTCCATCTTGCCACTTTCTTAAACTAAACGTGCTGTTTTAATCCATCAGGTGGTGTGAGGATGTGTTTCTCATATTTTAAATACATTTCACTTTGTTGTTCCGAAGTATCTTTTATTTGGGCCAAGCCTAAGTGTGTGAAAATCGGCTGAGCCATGTCGGAGAAAAGTGAGTGAGTTTCGTTTTGAAGTTTTTAACCATTATTTCCGGTACGTCATCAATTTACAACAGTTGTGAACTAGAGGAATTTATTTTTATTTTTGAGCAATTAGTTCATCTTGACATATTCTTCCATAAAAGAAAACTATTGAATTTGTAGTTTTCATCACTCGCCACCCGGTTATTTCGAAATCGGAAGTCAGACCCATATGAAATTCTAAAAACCTGTTTTAATTCACTTATTTGTGTAATGATGCCTTTTTCATATTATTTATCATTCATTATTAGAAGATTCATCGAAAACAATTTATTTGAAACTTGAATAATAACTAGAAAGTTTATTTAGGTATAAACTAACATAATCTTTTCAAGTTGTAAAAATCTATGCTAAATTAAGAAGAAACTTCCCATTTTGTCAACTTCGCTCTACTTGGCGGTTTGAAATTTTCAACACACCAAACTCTCTAGTTCCGGAACCGCGAGTCGGATCCCAATGATATTGATTAGTAGATTATGGAACCACAATTCCCTTTCATTCGAGCCTTAGTTTGCGAAAATCGATACAGCCATCTCTAAGAAAATCAATTGAGTTCCGTTTTTTTTACCACTATTTCCGGTACTTTCGGAACCGGGAACTGGGAAGCAGGTTAGACGATGTGGGTGGGTTTTGTAATAATATTTCATGATCTACAAATTGTAACAATTCTGAATCGGTTTCAGAAGAATTTTTCCTTTTTTGCATCGTCGCTCGTAAAAGACGGTTTGCAATTTAAAAACACACTTTAACCTATACCTCCGAAACTGGAAGTCGGATCCGGTTAAAATTCAACAGCGTTCCATGTGACTAGGGATTATAGTCATAGTTCATTTCAGTCCAAGATTCTGAAAATCGGTTCAGAAATCTCTGAGAAAATAAAGTGTGTCCCGTTTTGAAGTTCTTGACCATTATTTCCGGTACTTCCGGAATCGGGAACTGGGAATCGATATAGCCGAAGCTGGTTCGACTAGCAAACAACTTTCATATCTTAGAACCTGAAATAGTTTTTAGCCGATCATAGAAGAGTTTTTCCCTCTTTTGCATCGTCACTCTATGTGACGATTCGCAATTTTGAACACATTTTACCCTATAATTCCGGAACTGGAAATCGGTTCCGGATAAAATTCAAATGCGTTCTATGGGACCATAATCCCTTTCATTTGGTTCTAAGTTTCACAAAATCGGTAGAGCTTTCGCGAAGAAAAGTAGGTTAGTTCCATTTTGAAGATTTTGACCACCATTTCCGGTACTTCTGGAAAAAGTAATTTACTATTTTGGAATATAATAGATTAATTTCATATATACTTTTATGATGGCAAATTTTTAGATTTCCAGTGTTTTCACTGCACTGTTTTCACCCTTTAATTCCGGAACCGAAAGTCAGATACATACCAAATTTAATAAATTTGTATTGGACAATAGTACCTTACATTTAAATCTAAGGTTCTGAAAATCGGTCAGCCATCTCAGAGAGAAATAAGTGCATATTTATCTTACTTTCTCTCTATCACATACACATAGACACATAGACATTTTTCGTACTCGTCGAGCTGAATCGAATGGTATATTACACTCGTCTCTCCGGGCCACATTTCAAAAGTCGATTTTAACAGTGATTGCGTAGCCTTTCTATATGAGAAAGGGAAAAGAATAACAAAAGGAGATCGATCACAAATAGTGCGCTATTCTCTACGTTTCATTGAGTCAGTTGGTAAAAATGGAAAAGTTAATCATCATAATTTCATGGGTCTAACTTATAATCATGGGTTTTTGGGTGTAAATTTTGCAGCTTTTTGGGTCTATTATCGGAAACATGTCAAGGCAGCGGGGCGTCCAGCGTAAGATGAAGAGTCCGCTTCTTGGCGTACAAGAATGATCATTTCCGAGAAATGTCATGTCGAACTCTATGTGAGAATAGAACAATGAAATAGAATCTTGACATTCTCGAAAACTAAGCTCGTGTTGTTATTTTCAAATCTTGAAAGAACATACTAGAACACTCTATGCGATGGGCTTCATTAAACGCTTTAGTTATAACTTTCAAGACCCATACACTATTAAATCATTATATAAAGAGTGATTTTATTGCTGGTATCTTTTTGGCAACATTGTTTTCAACAGATCGTACGTTAATCGTGCCTTGTGCCCTTGTCAAATTTGTTCAGTTTGGTCTATAATTTAATCATGAATCGAGTAACAACGCACTGGCAAAGTTGGAGGAAGATCCACTTTTTCATAAAAAAATTGTTTTATTATTTAAAAAATATTTTTAATCAGGCCTTTTTGCGTACAAGCTTTACGTGGCTGATTTTTTGAATATTTTTTTTTAGGGGGAGAGGAGCTTCCATTTCCCTCCTCCTGCGAGGATTGAGGTGCACTTCGTTCGTGGTTCGTCTCGTCATCCATTGCCGCATCGATGGTATTGTGTCGATTTCCGTCTTCTTTTCGTTGCTAGTTGCTGTAGATGCACCTTGTTGTACATTGGTTGCAATTGCTGGTTGGTTGGAGGGTAAGTTGTTAACTGCAGCTGGTGTAATTTGTTCTATAGGGGATACGTTGGATGGATTCGTTGAAGGGGATGCTTCATTGTTGTTGGTGGCTGTCACAGGTGTACTGGAGTTGCTTGGGGTTGGTGTGAAGGAAGCATCGTTGTCCTTTGGTGTGGTTGTCTCCTTGTCCAGTTTATCACATGGCTTACCGTAGTGAACAGCTTTTTGGCAATATTGCCATCTGATTGTCATAGGTAACAAGTGATTTGCACGGAATTCTTGTATCTTGACCGAAAATCACATAAGAAGATATAGCCTTCTTCAAGTGTATGCGTAATAAACGTACGCCATTTAGAATACCGGGGAAAAAATTCTTCCACTTTTCTTTTTCGATAGAGAGAATCTTTCCGTATTGGGACATAGTTTTTCGAGCATATGAACAACAGAAAAGCTAGCCTAGACAAGCTCATATGAGCATGATTAGAAGAAATAATTGAGCTCTTTGACTTTCATGTCCAAGTATCTCGAGAACGAAGCTTCTAGAAAAAAGCAAATTTATTTCTTTTAATCTGTAACATTATAATCTACAGTTTTTTTTATCAAAAACATAAAGTTTTGAATGTTGGTAAATTATTTTAGCTGTAACTTAGTCAATCTTCAAATTAACAAAATTTGCACATGAATGTGGGCTGTAAGTTGAGGTTTAACATATAATTATTTAAAAAAATAATAAATAGACGTTTATATCTTAATTTTAGTTTTTCGGCTGGTTTTCTAATTTTTTGAAAAAGTAGTAAACTTTTTTCCATAATATGTATTTTTAAGAGTGTCCAATTGATTTCCTACAACTACTCCTTAGATACCATTTTTTACAATATACAGTTTCCGAGATATCACGATTTGAATCAAGGGCATGCAAAAATGTGCATTCTGATGACATGCTCAATTTCTCTGTATCTATCGCATCAAAGTAACCTGCAATAAAATGCTCGTTCTTGAAGCTTTGTTCATGTGTAACTTGGATGATTTAATATGACTTGAAAGCTACGGTGAAATTAAAGTCCTAGTGATAAAGTATTACACAGAAAACGTGTAATGCTTGTTACTTTTCACTTCGCAAACCAACATTCTTTCCTTTTTTACTTTGACCCTCGTTAGACGATGACTGTTGAGCATGTCGTATTCTCATTGTTCAGCTGACCGAAATGTTCGAAATGTTGCTTTTTCCGGACTGCTGTCCCCGGAATTTGCATAATAATATAATGACTGATTCATACAGACACATAGGTTGATCGTTTAAATTTTTCTTCATATGGGAAAGTTTTTTATTCAATATGTTCGTTTAACACGACGTGTTGAAATAACACTTGTTGGATGTAAGATGTGTGGCGCTGCTTTATTTATCCTATTATGGCAAATCAACTGCTCAATACAATCATTACTCATTGAACATAATCTGCATGAAAGGTCCAAAAGGTCTGGAAGGACTTTATTTACAGGAGAAAGCACTTCGTTCGTATGTTTAACGTTATTTGAATTACGTTTCTATCGGGTTTTCTGATGGTCCCTACCGATCCACGGATGTATAAATCGAAAGAAATTATTACCAGTGTAAATATTGACACAGAAGCACTATAACCTATTAACCACGGTGAAGTATATTGATCCTATACATAAATTAATTATAATTACTATGAGTGCACCAAGGGTCATCAAAACTAAATTCGTTTACCAGTGGATGTGGGTAGATTTAAACTAGATGCTATTCGTAGATTGGCTCATTAGTTCAGATAGTTTGTCCGGATAACCATAATTCCAGTTACTTATGCGCATGCACTCGAGTTACATACTACCTTCATCAAAAACTTCCCACGTTTTTTTCAGAAAATTAAAAATACTAGATTTTTCATCAAAATTTCACGTTTCACGGAGCAGTTTCTTGAGTCGACCGAACAGGAAAAAGTCACAAGGAGTCAAATCTGGTGAATTCGGTAGTTGCTGAATGGTATTCGTTTCGTTTTTAGCCAAATATTCACGAATAACAATGACATTTTGTTACGGTGCGTTATCGTGGTGCAAGATCCACGAGTTGTTTGCCCACAAAACTGATCTTTTTCGGCGAATCGCTTCACACAAACGTCCCATACCTCCCAAATAATACTCCTTGTTGACGGCCTGGCCTTGTAGAAGGAAATCATGATACACAACACCCTTGTAATCAATGAAAACTGTGAGCGTTGGCTTACCACTTCTCTCATCATTATTCACAGACTCACGGCCACTTCAGAAACGTTCGTGCCACTCATAAACGACTGTTTTCTTCACAGTACCGTTGCTGAAACACTCTCCAGACATTTGCAATGTCGTCGCACCATTGAAACCGTTTTGAACACAAAATTGAATGTAAATCGAGAACATGCACAATCGCAGATGTACTCAATTCAGCGTAACTTTTACAAATGTTCTGGTATCAAGCTGAATATTTGATAGAATATCAATGACCAGATGTGGCAACCTAAAAAAAATCTGTTCGGGTGACTGACACACGGTGGTGATTCCGGGAACTTTTTGATGTAGGTAGTGATGAAAAGAAGCATTCGAACAAAATTGAGAATTTGAGAAATAAGTCGGTTAAGAAACATTTTCGATAACGCGTTTTAGAAATCATGATTTACTGTGCCCACTGTATCTCAGCGCAGCATTATCAGAAGTCTAAAAATCGAAGCAACAGCTTTAGATGATTTTTTTAACTTAATAAAGAATGCTTGGTAATTGTTTCAAATCAAAACTGCGATTTTCACGAAAAAATCCACCATTTTTTGCTGTAAAGCAAAGCAAAGCCTTGGTATTACATTCCTGTAGCGGAATTTGATCTTCTGTTTCAACAGACTTCGCAGCCGGTGCTGAGTGTACAGAACCATTGCATGCATGGCTAGTGCTACGATTCTACTGACACTACGAATCCTTCCAGGTCGGGGCTCGAACATACGACAACTGGTTTGTAAGACCAGCGCTCTATGTATTGAACCGCCAACCCGGGACAATCATTTTTTGCTGTAAAGCCATCCGAAATAATTGGTGAAGTAGACTTTTAAATCATTATTTAGAGAAGAATGTGTTTCAAGTTTATTGTCTATAAATTCGAAGGATACAATTTTTTCTAGGAGTGGGTAGGGTCTAAAACTTTTAAAAAATCATCATAATAAAACATTTCAAAAATGTTTTGTCCAATCATCAAGTCAGTCGAAGTAGAATTCTTAAGTCTGTGCGCTGAGTTCTTGCCTCTTCGCAGTATAAGAAAGCGAACACAACTATAAAATTAATGCTTTTTTTAGAAAATTGTCGAAATTGATCCGGATTTGACTTCGGAATTACATCGCATTAAGAGTAAAATTTTAAATTTCTTGAGTATTGTTATAACAAGTGTTAGTGAAAAGTGGTTTGAAATCCACAAAACTGCCTGGTAAATTCTTCTTGTTTGCAGATCTTGTTAGTTGGTGGATACGTAAATCTACTACGACTATGACGGTCTTCGAATTACGGTTCCGAAAAACAATTAGTCGCAGTTTCCAATATGAAAATTCCATCGGTTTCTCATGATACGCTAATGAGAGGGGTACCGTTACACCACTAGGTGGATTAAAACCAGTTTTTTCTCGTATAGTCTATGTTATGTTGTATGTTGCATTAGAACACCGCTAAATACATGAGAATGTCGCAGTAGTTTGTATCCAAGTGGGACGACCGGTATTCGGAAGTCAGTAATGTTGATGACTTCGAAAATTGTTGGCATATTAAGAAAGTGTCGAAAATAGTGAAAAAAATCCTTTGGCCGTTTTCCAGAAATCCTGCCTTGACTTTATGTAAATGGGTTGAAAAGTTGAACTAGTAAGCCTAGTTCGAAAAAATCTTGTGATTTTACATTTTACAAGATGCACATAACTGGAGCGTCGTATTTCACACAAATTTACCTTATGATAAAAAAAGAACCGGAATTTTCATTCTAAAATTCCCGCGCTTGTCTAATCGGTAAACTTTTATTCTCTCAACGTTGGCAACACTTTTATACACATTCTGTCAAATTTTGACGCATATCGTACGATTAGTTTTTGTTTGGCGTCTATACAAAAGAAGCTGAAAAATTTTCGTGTGGCGATTTTTATAATGGATGAAAATTTAGAACAACGTTGAGAGAATAAAAGTTTACCGATTGGACAAGTGCGGGAATTTTAAAATGAAAATTCCGATTCTTTTTTGATCATAAGGTATATTCAGAAATTTGTAAAATTGTGTGAATTGAAAATTACATGGCTTAAACTCGAATGAAATAAAAAACAAAAGATCGATATAGCAACAACGGGACTTGAACCGAGAAAGATTAGATCACAAAGCACATCGATTAATCGACTGAACCACAGAAGGACATATCTGCTTGGTGAATAATTGATACATATAAATCCGTACTGCGGTAATTGGTAACCGTTGACAATAAACTGATCATTTTGTAATCAGTGTGTATTAACAACAATGTTTTCCCACCTTGTCATGCAAGTCTTGAATCTGTAATAAATATTCATTCTTCATTAACAGAGCGAATAGGCCACACGTGTTTTTCTTTACTCGTTCTCTCAAAATCAAGTAGTTATGAATTATATCGTTTGTAGGTTTATGTTACATGTAAAATTCATATTTTTTTCTGTGTGGAGAGATGGATGATAAGGACAAGTAGTTTGACTCCTGAACCAAAGCAAAGTCTTGGCATTACATTCCTTCCGTGGAATTTGGCCTTTCTGTTTCAACAGACTTCGCAGCCGATTTTTAGCGTACAGAATCATTGCATGGCTAGTACTATGGATCCTACTGACACTAAGAATCCTTCCAGGTTGGGGTTCGAACATACGACAGCTGGCTTGTTAGACCAGCGTCCTATGCATTGAACCGTCAACCCGGGACTAAACCACGGGACTCCTGAACCAACTAAGCAGCAATTAAAAACCTTCTTACTGACAAAACAAAAATCCAGTAAGCGATTGTTGCTATTGTAAAACCGGTTGAATTGAACTCAAAGTCGTCCAGTATCCTCAAAGAATTCAGTCAAAGAGCCTACAATTTTTACTTGAGAATCCATTTGAGATTTTTCATTTTATAATCACATTTCGGGCATTTCTAAGACACAGTAGTACTTACACAAACATACTCGCAGACATTTTGCGATCTCAACGAATCCCGCCGAATGGTATATGACACTCGTCCTTCTTAGAGTTAGTAGAGTTGAATTCAAATATTTGAACCCGGAATCCGATTTGAAATCGAAATCATTTCATCAACCAATCTTTTTCTGTCGGTTTTTTGTTCAATGGTGGTGATCAGAATCCAACAGCCTCATTTTCAATATTTTACTGTCTCATTCGTAAATGACCAACATCAGAACAAACGAAGAGCGACGAAGCATTTTCGTTTCTCATTGAAAAAATGAGAGAGAATAATTGCCAACGTCACTCTTTCCTCTATAAAAAAAAGACGAAACCAAACTAACGTTTTCAGGGAGCATCAGCAGGATTTCAATTCTCATTCTTTCATCGATGTATTGAAAATCTGTGACGCTTGGCTATAAATAGTGCCTGAAATATGACAAATCGAAGTGATTACATCCCACAACCTCTTTGGAAACCAAAACTACTACAAATTCGAACAACAACAGGTACAAGTGATTGTGAAACCTTTTTCTGTCATTTTCGATTCTCACAGCTTCGGTTGAATATTGACACTGCATACTATGGGATTTTCACTGAAAACTGCAAATGACTGAAAGGGCAAATGAAAAAAAACACAATTTTGAAACTACTCTCCCGCTTATGTCATTGACTGGACATGGATTACGTTCTCATAGTTTGCAAGCGAGGCTGAGAGTAATTTCTCGACACTTTCGTCTATTTTGAGTCAATGAAAATGACTTTTATTTGCTCTGGTGGTGATAAAAAATGAACAGTTCGTCTGCTATAAACTCGTCAAAAGATGAGAAAACTACCGAATGAACAGTTGCACTATTTATGTACCATTTAATTCCACTATTTCACTGTCACGTTATTACACTTTCACAATGTCACTATACTTTAATGAAGCATAACAAACGTTACAATACAGATACGCGTATTTCGGAATGTTATTTACATCCTTCTTCAGTGTATCGAAAGCGAGAAAGCGTTTTCATTACAATTCAGTGGGGGTTTTTCGTCTTTGATTTTATTTGTGTTATCGGAGATGTCGTGTAGCGGCATTTTTGCCTTCTTAGAACTGTTTGGAGTGTTGAAGAGGTGTTAATTGTAGCATTGTATTGTTTTAAAAATGGTTGTAATCGATGCTTTAGGAGATGAAAACAGTTTATGTTCGGTTATCTCATTGTTAGAACAGTTCTGGATATACTGGTTGCTTGTCCTGAACAGTTGTTTGTTTGTTTGTAATGAATAGATCTTAGAGAGCTTATATCAATGAAAATTTTAATCTACCTTCTGGTATAATGAGGCATTTCTCATATCCCTAATATTTATTTATTTATTTTATTCATTTCAACATAATTTTCTTTGATTATTAAAAGATAATGAAAAAGTTTGTTTGTGCATCAACTATTAATACCTTTAAAATGAAACGTTAGCGTTAGGCCAGACCCTGTCAGCTTGGAGCAAAATCATTCTTCAGTTCAGCTACGCCATCGCACGGAATCACATTCAACATATCATGTCAGTTGTATGGGTGCACAATGCTGCTATATTGGCCCGCACGAATTTGACATTTCTCTTCCCTACTTCTTTGTACGAGATTTGATGCGGACTCGCATGAGGGCGCCATGCTCGTATAAAAGGATGTTGCCAATGATTTGTTCGGAAAATGTGAGAGCTGCATATCTTGTTAATATTATGTCTTTGGTTAGGCCATCACTTATGAAACAAAGTAAGTTGAGCTATTGCATGTGCTTCCGGAACCGGTACAATCGAAGTCGGTTCGTATGGCCATCAAAAAACATGACATACATACTCTATTAGTTTTTAGTTAAATTTAGAAGATTGTATATGATATTGTACAGAACCAAAGGTGTTGATCTTTTTAAACCTAATTTTGTGGGAATTTGTCTAGTCATCTCTGAGAAAAGTGAGTGAGTTCCATTTTGGAACATGTGATCACTATCTCTGGTACTTCCGGAGTCGGAAACCAGGAGCCAATATAGCCGCCCGTCTACAGACGGAGTTATCTTTACGATTCATAAAATTTTTACCTAAGTAGCTGCTTATAGCTATATCACTAAACTCACAGATGGTATAGAAATGCAACAAACGACTAAAACTCCTAAAAGGGAAATCACCAGCAAAATGTTCACATGGATTTATGAAATTTATTCTCCACTTGTAGAATGGCTCGCTGGAAAGGTTTTTTTGATTCCGTTTTCAGAATGTTGCTGGTAAGCCTAAGGCTACAGATGCACTTTCAAGAAAATACAAATAGTACCACTTCACTTTAGCAGCAAATTTTTTAACATTTTTAATTACATTGACATTGTAATTGGCCGAAAATACATTACTCGCAAATGAAATTAAAACATTTATACCGTAGGAATATCTATTTAATACATGGAAAACTAAAAAAAAAATCTAAAAAGAATTAAAAATTCTTCTGCATACTTTCACTTACATGAAACGGTCACTGCGTGACTGACATAAATGAGGTTTATTTGCCATTGAAAATTTTTAATATGAAACGTTTCTGGTGAAATTAAGAGGATTTTTGTTCTGCGTTTTGCTGTTTTCGTTATCCGCCAAGTAACAGCATTTGAATACAGCAAAATCGTTTACCTGAATGGTTATGAAAAAATCTACAGATATGTTAGTTAAATCAACAATATTTTATTTGAAACAACCGGGGTGTGAAACAACAATTGCAATATTGTATTTTTGTGAACTGCGGCTTTTCCCTGCAATAACCCCCAAAAGCAGTTTAACAGCAAATGTAGCATAAGCAGTAATTCGTTGTATTTTCAACGGTTCGAAATTCAATGAACGAACGCGATTTGCGTATGGGGATTCGATTCACGGGGTCTCGCAACGGTAGCAGGCGCGAAGCGTATCTCAAAAATTTTCGTTGCACAGTTTTAATCCTAGCGTTCCAGTGAGCATCGTAGTGGCACCATAGCACCGCGATTGACTCCAATATTGAGCTTTGTAATAACGCATCACGAAACTTTGTGACAATCTCAATGATGCAAGTTGACGATTGGCTTTAGCTAAAATTTCGTCATTTCTTGATTCAGAGTAACAGTGTCTTGAATGATGCAGCATTTCTTTTTTTTTGTTTCGATTATAGAGGTTGTAACCTTAAACTTATCAAGCCAGAAAAGCTTTCTGACCCGGGGTTCGAGTAATCCATTCCGCTATACCCTCATCATTTCTCGATACTTACACAAATAGTTTTTAGAACCCCAAGCAATGTACGTTAGTATCATTTGTTGAAGTTCAAAACAGTTATGAAGGAATTTAATAACTTTGAAGATTTTATTGTAATTGGCATTGGAGTGTCTGTATTCTGGTCATGATAGTGGAAAAGCTTCGTTGAAATCCAGACCTATTTGAGAAAACTTCTGAAGTAGAATGACTGAGTCTTA
Organism: Malaya genurostris; assembly: GCF_030247185.1. Taxonomy (NCBI): domain Eukaryota; kingdom Metazoa; phylum Arthropoda; class Insecta; order Diptera; family Culicidae; genus Malaya; species Malaya genurostris. The sequence goes on along the minus strand of NC_080572.1, from coordinate 167,677,987 downwards.
CTCTTACTATACGGTTTGTCAGGTAAGATCTGTACTACTCCACGCTCTTCGATGAGACTCCCAGTAATCAAATTTTCGAAAGAAGTATTTCATGAAACACTTGGTCGCATGCTGCTTCAAGATCCATATACGTTGCATTGATTTGCCATCCAGACTCCAAACTCTGCCAACAATTAAAAGATAACAACATACGATGACATAATACGTAATGAGTTTTGATATCTGTTAAAGGTTTTTGTGTATGAAATACATGTGCTTCATCAGTTATATTTTGATACTATTACATTTCGTCTTAGACACATAAGTACACTAGCAGTTCATAGTGGAACACTGCTAATGCCACCTCGCGATTCAACATAAACCGATAAGCATTTTTTTTAAATTTTTTGCCATTTATAACTTATTTGAGATTTACACCGACGAGCCGGAAGAGCAAAACCAATTGATGGCATTCTGTTTGCAGACGTTTTGGTACCTCAAGCAGGTCAGTTTCTGCAAAGTGCACATGACGTTTCGTCTTAGACTCGAGGTGGCTTGCTTTGGCCTAAACTGCTAACGTCCAAAAGTCTTAAACGAAACGTAAAAATATATCATGTGCATTTCGCACGAACCGGCTGCCCTTGCAGTATCAAAACCCTTACATGAGTGAATTGTGTTTGCTAGCAAAAACGAGACGTGTACGTATTCTTTGCCATCTTTCGATCTTTGTGAGTTATGAACGGTAACACACATTGCTCAATGACAGGAGGATAGGTTGCAATAAAAAAATTCTGCTTGACAAATTCCAAAATAATGTTTCAATCACAATCAATATATTTTTAATTAGTCAAATGTGGTACATACTTACTTTTCGATTCGATGAAAAAATCCGGCCCAGGAGAAGAAAAGCCAACTTCCAAATTCCAATTCAATAAAGCATATCGGAATAAGTATTTGAATTTAAATTAAATGTAACCAGAGCCTGGTTGCATGTTGGTGAAAGGTCGAATATGTGGTTCACCCGTTGAAGCTCGTGGTTCGAGAAATAAATTATTCATTCCGTCGTTTATGTTTCCGTTAAATTATTTATGATAAGATATGTGTAATGAATATTCGAAAAAAGATAAAAATCCTCTGGCTATTAATAACTTCGAAAGGCTGGTCGAGCTTTAATCTCTTACAAGATTGATGACAGTTAATCTTTTTTGTCTTTCTCATATAGAAAGGTTATGCAATCACTGTGAAAACTGACTTCTTAACCGCGGCCCGGAGGGCCGAATGTCATATACCATTCGACTAAGCTCGACGAACTGAGCTTTGTTGGATGTTTTCTTAGGAACGGCTGAACCGGTTTTCATATTCTTTGATTTAAACCAAAGGTCTAATGTATACAAAACAGCAGTGTGTTTAAAATTTTATACGATCACTTGAAGGGGCGAAACAAAAGACGTAAAAAAAATCTAAATTAGTAGACGATCAAACAAAGCGATTCCGGTTATATTCAAGAATCGAAGAAAACTATTTTGAAGAATACCACAGTACTATATATAATAGTATGATTGATAGGAGAAAGGCATCATTACACCACTATGTGAATTAACATTGGTTTTATTATCTTTGAAAAAAAAAGATTGATGACAGTGTATTTTAACCATGTGTAGCAGAAAATCAACTTTTCAATATATATTCCTATCTTGGGAAGAATATAACAGCCGTTCTTATTCAATAGACTGCTAAAGCCGAAACCATAATTATTGCAAAATATATTCCTATCTGTGATACCATCTTTAATGTCCCGGACGCCACTGGTGGAATTCAGGATCACCTATGCTTGATGGAAATTCCTAAAATATTCTCAAGTAAGTTTAGGCATACTAACTCTGAGAAAATGTTTTACACGGACGGATGTTACCCGACATTCGAAAAATTCAAATTCGGCTACAAAAAGCGATTTCTATAAGCGTTCCTTTTCTTAAATATTTAGGATTATTAATAGATTTTGTTCATTTCAAGGCTCTTATAATATTGTAAATATAATTAATAAATTGTTTTTGTAAAATTGTTATTTAACATAGGATAAGTTTACTAACGACTAAAATTTTAACCCGATAAATCATATAAAACCAAATTTGAAAAAATATCGTTATCTTGTAACTTGTTAACGTTTGCATAATTGCGGGGTACTGTAGAAATGAACCGGTTCGACATTAAAAGAGGCCTTTTGTGCCCATCCCGGAACGTCCAGACCAGGCGTTGGGATTTTGGGCAAGTTCCCTTCAGGAACCGCCAAAGCCATTGTAGAACCCATTTACAGCCGTAGTTCTTCAAACGTTAACAAAAACACTCAATAAAATGTACCGGAAAAACCGCAACGGTAAAAGACGGCAAAAAGTCCGCACTAAAAATTTAACCGTTAATAATTACAACCCTGAACAGCAGTCCTCATCAGTCCCCAAAGGATTTTCGTCACCTCAGAACCACAGTATCCGGCTTAGAATTTAGAGAGAGAGAGAGAGAGAGAGAGAGAAGATGCACTAAAGGTGGAGGGAGATTGATAAAGGAGATAGACGAGACAGTTGATAAAAGATAGTCGAGGCGAACGGATTGTAAAGTTAAAAGTTTCAACGGAGTGAAAAGTAAAAAGTGAAACGTGTTGAACACGAAGTCAGCCAGAGTCCAACGTTATACATTTGAAGTTAAACGGGGTCCTCCGTCATCCTTTCTGGCCAGTTTAATTGGAGAATTGGTCTCCCGGAGCAGCGCACTGCGATATAGCGCCGGCCTGTCGGACTAAAATCTACATCGTGAGCGAATGCCGAACCGGGTAAGCGTGCATCGAGTTACGGATTACACCACTGTTCCCGACCCAGAAGGGCCACACTCGATTAGACGGTCAAACGGCTTACATCCTCCGACCGAAATTCGACGTAGTTTCAACCGCCATTCAGCGCCATCTTACGGTCAACATAGCTCCTGATCACCGTTACACCACGTGTACCGCAGGTATGTCTCCAACTCTGTCTCTCTCTCGCCCACCTTACACGACGATCATCAAAGGGCCCCACCGAACGACGATTAGCGTCGCCACAATTCAGGAATTAGAATTTAATAAATTTTGTTAAACTGATACTAGATTTTCCTTCACAAAAAAGAGCCAGGTTCCCTTGAAGATATCTCTTTTTCAAGCCAGAAAATCCAACGGGTAAGTGTCGTGGTGACCGTGTCCTCCCAAGGTCGGATGCACATAAGGGTGACTTTCACGGATCACGAATGTATACCCTGTAATTCCGGAACCGATAGTTGGATCTGGATGGCGTTCAGTATATTTACATGGGATCAGAAGACTATTCATTTGAATCTCAGCTTGTGGTAATCGGTACAGGCATCTCCGCGATTCCATTACGAGATTGATAACATTTTTTTCTGGACTAAATCAGCTTAGAGGCCGTGTGGTATTCAGGGGCTAAAATATTCTAACCAAGAATAGATATACCTTGTTGTACAAGGTGATAAAATCCGGTTTTTCTTTTCTTTCACATTCAAATCTTATGTGATTCTAATCTTTGTTTAGCACATTCCATTTGAAAATTTGTTCTTGAGGCACGGGCATAGCATAGTGGGCAAGACAATCGCCTTTCACGCAGCCTACCTGTGTTCGAAGCTCAACCGATGCTAAGACCTCGACTTAATCGAAATCAAAAACCTGTTTTAATCCACCTAATGGTGTAATGCTGCCTTTCTCATGTATAATATTGTGGTATTTTATTCAAAAATTTTTTCTTCGATTTTTGAAAGAAACCAAGAGATTGTTTGTGCATTAACTAGTATAACATACAGAACTGCACTGCTTTGATTGCGTAGGTCATCCTTAAGAAAACGAAGTGGGTTCACTATTATATGCACTTCCGGCATCGGAACCCGAGAACCGGTATAATCAAAGTCGGTTCGTACGACCACCAACTAATAGTCATAGTTTTAATTCAAATTTTGAAGATTTTATACAATTTTGTCATCGCACTCTAATGACGATTCAAATGTTTGTTCTATCCGAAATTATGCAGTTATTTTTGGTAGGACCATAAGACCTTTCAATTGACCCTAAGATTGGAAATAACAATTTATAGTCCAGTTTATAACATTTTGTACGGTTTTAGTTCCGCCAGTTTAGGTGACGGTGTACAATATTGAACACACTTTACCCTATAAGTCCGGAACCGGAAGTCGGATCCGGATGAAATTCAGGAATTCCGTATGGAACCGGGAGACCTTTCATTTGAATCCAAGTTTGTGGAAATCGGTTGAACCATCGCTGAGAAAAGTGAGTGAGATCCATTTTGGTATATATGACCACCATTTCCGGTACTTCCGAAACCGGATACCGGGAGCCAGGGTAGCCGGAATCTGTTTGGTTAGTTGCCTACTGATAATGACTATCGATTTGTGTAGTTTTCAGACCAGTTTAGAAATTTTTTTACGTTTTTTGTTTCGCCGGTTTAAGAGACGGCGTACAATATGTAACACACTTTAACCTATAACTCCGGAACCGGAAGTCGGATCCGGATGAAATTCAGGAATTCCGTATGGAACCGGGAGACGTTTCATTTGAGTCTAAGTTTGTCAAAATCGGTTCAGCCATCTCCGAGAAAACCTAGTGAGATTATTTGATACCTACGCACACACACACACACACACAGACATTGCTCAGGTCGATGAACTGAGTCGAATGGTATATGACACTTGGTAAGCCTACAATTATGACAAGATTCTTTCGTTTTGCAGATTGAATACAGCATGATGAATAAAAATTAACTTAGGTCAATAAAAGGTTCTTTTGAGAACAATGTAAACGTTAGATATATTTTATCTTGAACATTGTTATGGACAGTAGAGTCGCTGGGGCGGGCCCTTCTCCCCACCTACTGGGGCTCCCCCTACATGTAAATATATCCATATGTGCGCAAAACGAGATTAAAATTGAAGAGAATTATTAGCAGAGATGCAGAGTCTGCAGATTAGTGCAGTGAATCTGCAGATTTCTTAAATAAGCTGCATACATGTTATTGTTCTAAATTTTTGGAAAGCATGTTTTTCACAGACATTTGTTTAAAATCGTCGCGGTCTTTGTTTCTGATCGACCAATCAATTCCGTGCATCATACTTAATAGAGAGCTTGAAGTCCGCAGACTTTTTTTTTCGAGTGTAAACACTTTAATTCTGCCTGAAGATATTTGAGTTATTTGAAATTTTCATCTGACCTTTCTATTTATAAGATAGAACTTATAAATTTATCAAGTCTTTTTTTCTCGGTGTATCTTGGACCTAGAATAAATAGAATATTAGGTGTGACGAACAACTTAAACAAAACGTTCTATGTGGTTTGGACGATAACAGAATTAAGGCTTGTTTGTAACGAAATCTGGGCACCTCTAAATACCTATATCTCTGGAAATACTTCATCAACTCGTAGAATATTGTGCAGACTTTCAGATCGAAGATGGTGTCGAAATAAGAGCAAATGCTAGAGGCAATTGTGTGGGGTCGCAATAAAAATCCGAATCTGTTAGTAAGAAAACTTTAAAAAACCTTTCTTACCCACCTAGTGGTGTAATGATACCTTTCTCATATTACTTATATTTTCAGAAACATCACTTAAAGATTCTGTCAAGATTTTTTCTTTCAAACTTGAATAAAATCAAAAATTTTCTTTGTGTATAAACTACCATAACCTTTTCAATTTGTAAACAGTTATGTCAAGTAAATATAGATCTAAACATGGCAACCCTGCACGCTATACAAAATTGAACAAAGTACACTGTGTTTTTTTCTTCTGTAGTAATATGAGTACGTACCGATGCGTACCGGTTGTGCATCATTTTGTATGACAGTTTGAAAGTTTTGATACTTATCGCCCTATAATAATGGATCTGGATGAAATTGCATAGTATTTTTTAGGGGACTGAGAGCTTTAATTTGAATCATGATTTGTGAAAATCGGTTCAACCGTTGCTTAGAAATCGAAGTGAGTTTACCAGTAAATTTTATAAAAATTTGCACCTCGTTTCGATATCGCTTTAGAAAAAATACTCATGAAATTGAAATTTTTCATTTATTGAACTGTAATATCGGAACCGGTAGTCTTGATCAACTTTTCTGGGACTTTTTAAAAGATTTCAAGACATTTTTTGCATCTTAGTTTGTAAAAATAGATGGAAAAATTTCGAGAAAGTTTAGTGCGGTCACGCCATGTTTGAGAAAAGTGAATGACAATTTTATTCATTTTTTTGGTGCATATCACCCTGGAATTCCAGATTCGGAGATCGGATCGGGATAAAATTCAATAGTGATCTATGGGACCGGAAGACCTTTCATTTGAATTTAAGTTTGTGAAAGTCACTTCAGCCATCTTTGAGAACATCGAGTGACATTATTTGTCACATACACACAGCCATTTTGTGATCTTGATGAACTGAGTCGAATGGTATGTTACACTCGGCTCTCGGGCCTACGTTCAAAAGTTGATTTTCACAGTGATTACATAGCTTTGGTCGAGTCGTCATATTCGGAACGATAAACAAGGAAATATACCGTAAAGATTGCCTAAAGTAGCGATTATTACCTTTTCTACGCAACCATGACGCTCCCTCGCTATTCTGGGATGATTTGGTATCTTGTCACTACTCCAAAGATGTTTTGGAATGATATAAAGCGCATGCAGTCCATGTTGTACCGATAGAGGCGAATTCACTTAACTACCAAGAGTTACGACATATCGAGCAGTATTGGGCTCTCGTAAAGAAACTCTCTCAATATAACCAACAAGCTACAACTTTAGAAAAGTTTCGAAAATCTCGGACAAAAGCGACAAAATCGGTTTCAGAGAAATATGCACATACCCTAATGGCTGCGAAACTCCAAATTTCGTAATTTCTTCATGCAGCTTAATTAAGTAACTGTAATTAGTTTTAAGATAGCTAATTATGCACAGTTAAAAGGATAAAAAAATGCGTCTTGAATTGCACCAACAGTACATTAGTTTTATTCCAGATTTAATCTGCCCGGATTTTGTCGCGAACAAGCTTTTATAAACAATGCTAACAATCCTTTTCGATCGAAAGAAACCAGAAATTTTGTATACTTAAGTCCATATCACACATTAGCAGGACATCGGAATACAACTCTGATGAACTGGTTTTCCAGTTGCTGTCTACGGATATAACTTGCCTTTTATGGCAGCTTTCCTTCTTTGAATCGATTTACGTAGAGTCTTTTTCGAGAAAGCCGCCATCAGATTGATTGCAGTAATTTGGTATCCAACATTTTGTCACTTATACTTACTCCACAAGCCGACTTCGTTCACGCAAACTTGTTAAAATTCTCACAAAACAACGATGGTTGATTGGGAACTGGACCCGAGCGACAGGACAAAGAAATGGTCTTCCTGCTGCTGACAAATGGTCGACATTAGCTGAAACATGCTTTGTAATAAATTAATTTCGCAACATTTACTTCTCTGTGCGTGTTTACGGCATATTTTATTCAGATAAAAGTCTTTCTTCCTACGCAACAATAGTGACTTTTATCCTTTTCCCAGTGATTCATTGCTTGGTAGTAGCAGCAGCTGCTGCAAACTTATTGGTTATTTTTCCTCTCTACAGCTTTATCAATACTGGTTGGCTTCGAGAAATCCCGAATAAGAACGAGTTTTATAGTCCAGAAAAAAACCCTTACGGAGGAATATGGATAGCGATTTCTCTTTTGAGCAGTTCATGGATTGAATTTTTCAATACCAGCATTTGATCAATCTGGATTGAACATTAGCACTTCACCGAAACGAATCATTTCTGTTTCCATTCATGGTCTAACACTCAGAAAAGTTTTCGATTCGTTCTTTAAACTAATGAACCTAAACGATTCTTTTATACTTCTTTCGCATATATAATACGAAATATCTTGAAAGGCTATAAAGCGGCTTTTCTTCGCTGAATTATCCTTTGCAAAGAAAGAAAACAAACTTCGTTTCGCATTAGCAGGGAAAATGGTTAAGGTAGTCTTCTAGTGTTTATTATTATGCGAATGAAACTATTCGATCGTTACTATTTAAATTCATACAGTATCTACACGGATACAAATCCATTGCCGGTACCATGATGAGGACATCATGAAAATCATGAATCATACTCTCTTTCGAGATCATGCCTTTCACTGATGATTTATGGATAAATTGATTCATATCATGAGCAAGAACTCATCTCCCATAAAAATTTTCACGATTTAATTTTACTCATAATGTCATCAATAATAGGTATGATCTGTTTCTGATGACATGATTCATGATTTTCATGATTTCTTTATCATAGTACCTGTAAAAGATTTTATACAGGTACCACTTCAAGTTGAACTAACAGAATAAAGATTGTTCCACTATCCGTTTTTAGTAGTTATACCAAAGAAAGGGAAGATTTGGTTTCTTTTCTCTGAGGTTTTCCAAAAAAATGTTGTTACAATACCTTTCTTTATTTTAGTTCTAAGTACAGTCTAAAGTGTCGCGAATAAAATATCGTATTTTTTTTTGGATTTCATATAATCAGCATCATCATGGCAGCATCTTTGAGAATATTCTGTGTAACGATTTCAAAAATATTTCAAAGATTGTTCGAATGTTTTCAAAAAAAGACATGAAATATAATAATTATTTTGTTTTATTAAACAAAAACAATATCACAAAATCGTATTGAAAAACGGCCGTCACACTGGATGAACCCCTTAATTCTTCCACAAGAATACTTTGTTTGTCAACTAGTTTATCGGATTCCAATTTCATGCTCTACAATAACCGATCGCATTTGCTCGACAGTAATACAATTTATAGGTTATGTCCATTTCAGTAAGCAAACCGCAATGCAAAGTTTTCCGAACCGGTTTGTAATCGGTATGCAAATCCAAATCGGCATGCTCGAATCTATGTTCGAATCTTCGATACGAGAACACAAGCAATATTATTGAGTTTGAGTAACTATTACTATATGTATCTAAAGTTGTAGATAAAATGAACGTGTTGGAAGGAATATTTTTTTATGGGTTACTCTGATATCTTTGTTATTCGGACAATTTGAAAAACTAATAACAGAAATGATATTCGATTCAGGATCGACATTTCGACTCTAGACTGATTTTCGAAAAGTATTTTGAAAGCATTCAATTCAGATCACTCATCGTACCACAATAGTGCCCAAGGAGAAGTTGGAGGAACTTAATTGGACACTCCTGAAACATATACATGGAAATAAAATTTGATTGCTTTTTCATGCATTAGAAAATAAACCGAAAAAAATCCTACCTATCTTTTCGATTTTAGTTAGTTCCATTGCACAATTAGCCGAAATCTATCTATTGGACGAAACTCGGTGATGTTGATGTTGTTTCCTGAACTATTTTATCATAACTCGTGTGCTTTTGATTGAATTGTAGTTACCGGTTTCGCAAACACTCGTTGACGTTGACTTATTGGTTAATCGTACTTGTAGTTATGCATATTTTGCTCTCTATACCACAGCTACAAATAGCTTTTCAAACCATGTACTAGTGAAAGAACTTCGACAAATCTGTGACTTTGACTAGAAAGTTGCTAGAAGTTTGCTTTCGTCATCCATTACCAGAGCTCCGCTCATGAGAACAAGATCCATGTCCAGTCAATGACGTAAGAAGAACAGTAGTTTCAAAATTGTGTTCTTTCTCTCATTTACCCTTCCAGTCATTTTCGGTTTTTAGTCTAAAAAGTGAGTACTGAGTTTGGCATCAGCGTACTGAGCTACTGAGAGTGTATGTTAACACTACAGAGCTTCCAACACAACTGAGATTTTCGGTTTTGTTTTTGCTGGTACTCAAAACGAGCACGAGCATTTATGTACTAAAACAAAAACCGAACCGTTGCGTGATGGATACGGCACACGATTGAATTTTGCTACTGAAACCGATTAGCAGGTGAGCTGATCTCAGTGATGATGGAGTACAAAAGTTATGATTACCAGCCTTAGTCGTATGGAAACGAAAGACGTTGGCATTGATACTCTCTTTTGGTGATTTGGTTATTACCATTAGGACACTCTGAGATTCTGTGACTGTTTGTAGGGAAAATTATAAACCTACTTGTAATACGTAATGGGGGAAAAGAGCTTACCCAAGCAATGAGAAGTTCCACAATTACTTAAACATCCAATTTCTTGCTGTTGAAAAGAATACTCGGAACTTTTGAGAACTTGAAAGTACGAAACAAGCGAAATATGCAACTTTATACAGCAGATTTTTACATAATTTATAGGAAAAGATATTTCTAATCCAATTCATTTTCCAATGAGAATATCTTGAGTACTATTCGTTTGACTCATTTTTACTACGGCCATGCTGAAACCATTAATGGTTAAGAAACGGAGGGCGTCTGCTATTTCTGTAACTCACTTTTGCAGCAACCGTCGCACGATCAACATCTCGTCTTAAAAATCGTGTTGCTTCGCGATAACTCAATTTATTTACACATTTAAACATGGAATCTCTTCGTAAAGGTTTGTACTTTTACAATACTTCATCATATTTTGTCCTGTCCGATGCATTTGCTCCGAGGGTTCATTCGTCGCTATAAAAGTAGCTGATTTTTGTGAGGCAGTAGTGTTGCCCTTTTTAAATGGAATGATCAAATTCCAAGCAAGGAATGTAATATCAAGGCTTTGCTTGATGATCCGAAGTACTAGGGTCCGAATCCAAAGTAGAATGTATGAAAGGCGTTTTGCTACCCAGCGCCCCGCTCATCCCATGTTTTGTTTTGTTTAATTTATTCAAACCCAACTTCCATTTCCGGAGTTGCAAGTTGAAGTTTTTAATAATCTCATGCCATCATAGAAAGTAATGAGACCTACAGTTTAAATAATTTTGAAGCACAATTCTAATTTGTAGGTTCTGTTATTGGGCTCTCGTGAAGGAAGAACTCTCTTAATAGAAACAACAAACTACAACTATAGAAAAACTTCGAAAATCTTGGACAAAAGTAGCTACCTATCGGTTGAAAAGAAGTCTTCACAGTCTGTAATGGTTGAAGTAAATTAAAAAATTTGTAGTTTCTTCATGCAACCTCATTAAGTAACTGTGATTAGTTTTAAGACGACTAATAATTCAAATTTATTCTATTCAGATTTTGCCGCGAACAATCCTTGTTTGCCAAACGAATCCAACTGGTTCTCATTTCACGTTCAAAATTTTTTTATTGTTCCTAGTCGTATGAGAAAAGTCTTAACACCATTAAGATGAATTAAACAGATTATCTGAACTCATTTTTCCATTTATCAGCTTTCACCTCGGAAAAATTGAAAAAATAACCCATTACTGATACTCATTAATTCCTCACTCGAATAAATTTTAATAGTCACTGATATACACAAACTCTAATTGGAATCAGATATGGGTACGAAACTGAGTTACCAACTGCTTGCTTCGAAGTTGTTGTTTGTGTGATAGTATTACATTTCCAATGCGATGGAAAAGAGAGATTGATTGAAGCATGAGTTATGATTACCATGATTGATGATTTTCGATGAAAAATATATCACGCTTTTATCCATACATTGTGTTGGAACAATCCGTTTATTTTTTCCTATGCTACCAGAGGATCAAATTAGGTATGATTTAAATCAGGGCTATTGTAACTTAATCATATCATTTCAAAAGGACAAAAAGTTCCATATTATACGTCTACAATGAGATTTATTATACGAGGGCCATTTGATTAGCGACACTCTCCAGGTTTTATGAATATATTTGTTTTTCATCAAATCGGCTTAAAATCGTTCGTGTGTCTCAATAATAAGGGTTCATTTTTTCTATTGTCGATTTGCTTCACCTTCGCATGCAAAAGATCCAGAGGATTTCAGGAAACCGGCAGCAAAACAAATAACCGGCTTTTGCATTTATATTGAAATGAGATTCAACATCTGTTACAGTTTTGCGAAAAGAAAAGTCGAGGGGTTTTTACTACGAAATTAAAAAAAAACAGGATAATCGCGAGGGCGAGGCCTTCCCAGAATTGTTTACAGTACTAGAATTTGTTTTCTGAGATTATGGCAGGCTTTACAAAGCGTATTAACTCTGAAGATTATGTGTGCATACGGTATGAGTAATCGACTGAGTTTAGTGTAATCTCCATTAACTATCGACAAGACTAAAGCTATTCCTTTATTAGACAGTGCTTGTAAAGTAATAGCGTGTAGAGTGTCATAAGGATAAGAATGAAACCGGTGCGAAAAAAAGCTGAAAAAAATAATTCAAATGAAAGATCTTGTGGTATTTTGGCTTGGATTTTACCTTAGATCCTTGAATCTGTCTCCAGAATTTCAGGATAATGAATGTAGGAAAACAGTAATCTAAAGAGCATGTTTTCATAACGCTTCAATTTAATACAATATAATATAATATAATATAATATAATATAATATAATATAATATAATATAATATAATATAATATAATATAATATAATATAATATAATATAATATAATATAATATAATAAAATATAATATAATAAAATATAATATAATATAATATAATATAATATAATATAATATAATACAATATAACATAAACAGAACCTGACTCAAGAGTTGAAGATGGTATTTGTTATCATGCGCTCAAAAGATTTATTCTACTCTAAAGGTGGAACTATTTTTTATTATTAATAGGAGCGAACCTTGCAAATAAATGAGTTGAAGCTTGTACGATGTATTTTTGTGATTCTTTTTTCCATGTCAGACAGCATCTCTATGGATTGAAGAACCGTTCAAATCATGATCTGTTTTCGTAAGAGGAAGCAATATTCGTTTGTTCCTAATCCCTATATATAAGAAGAAATGTAAGTTTGTATGTTTGTAACGGCACAACTTCGGAACTACACAACAGATTTCTTCCGAACTTAGCACTTGTACTTCTTGCTCTTCAGGGGTGGTTATTTTTGCTTTTCAGGGATGGTTCAGTTAGTGAGCGGTAGTGAGGTCGGATGGCACACGAGCAAAACGATGTGGCGAAGCCCCATGCGATTTTTTTTTCATTTGCACTCAGTTATCAGGCAATACCGCAAACAATTGCCTAGTAGTCAACAAGTTTTTTTTGGGAATTCCGTTCTGAAGATTATGAAATAAAAATAAGATAAAAACCTGTTTTAATCCACCTAGTGGTGTAATAATGCCTTTCTCATATATATATATATATATATATATATATATATATATATATATATATATATATATATATATATATATATATATATATATATATATATATATATATATATATATATATATATATATATATATATATATATATATATATATATATATATATATATATATATATATATATATATATATATATATATATATATATATATATATATATATATATATATATATATAATACTGTGACATTCTTGTCAAAATGTTTCTTTTTGAAAGAAACCAAGGGATTGTTTGTGTATTAACTCGTATAACATACATAATGAAACAGTGCTTTGCTCGCGTAGGCCATCCTGAAGAAAACGAAGTGGGTTCACTATTACAGATACTTCCAGCACCGGAATTGCGGAACCAACTAACATGACGCGCAAACTCTACTAGTTTTTATTCCAATTTTGAAGATTTTATACGATTTTGCCATAGTACTTTTTTACGGTTTTTTTCGCCGCTTTAAATGACGGTGTACAATATTTAACACACTTTACCCTATACCTCCGCAACCGGAAGTCGGATCCGGATGAATTTCAGGAACTCTGTATAACACCATGAGACCTTTCATTTGAATCTAAGTTTGTGGAAATCGGTTAAACCCTTGCTGAGAAAAGTGAGTGAGGTCCATTTTGGAGCACATGACCACTATTTTCGGTGCTTCCGGAACCGGAGACGGGGAATCAGGACACCCGGAATCGGTTTGTTTAGTTGCCTACTGTTAATCGCTATCGATTTGTGGAGTTTTGAGTCCAGTTTAGAAATTTTTTTGCGGTTTTTGTTTCGCCGGTTTAAGTGACGGTGTACAACCGTCAGCAATGGTTTACCTTATAACTCCGGAACCGGAAGTCGGATCCGGATGAAATTCAGGAGTTTCGTGTGGAACCGTGAGAGCTTTCATTTGAATCTAAAAAATATATAAAAATTGGATGAGCGGTCTCTGAGAAAATCGATTGCACGTTTTTAGTTCATTTTTCACACTTTACCCCATAACTCCTGAACCGGAAGTCGGATCCAACCTATGAAATAAACCTTAGTTGAAAAAAATCGGTTGAGTGGTCTCTGAGAAAATCGAGTGCACTTTTTCTTCATTTTTTTGCACATTTTACCCCGTTATTCCCGAACCGGAAGTCCGATCCGAGTAAAATTCATGGGAATCAAGAGAGCTTTCATTTGAATCCAAGCTTGTGAAAATCGGTCCAGCCATCTCCGACAAAATCGGGTGTACATTTTTGTTATATACACACACACACACACACACACACACACACACACACACACACACACACACACACACACACACACACACACACACACACACACACACACACACACACACACAGATATTTGCTCAAATCGTCGAGATGAGTCAAATGATATATGGAATTCGGCCCTCCAGGACTCGATTAAAAAATCAGTTGGTCACAATATGAAGACTATTAAAGAATTCGGCGAAATGATCCTTTCGGCGAAATGGCATTCGGCGAAATGACCCTGATCCCACGCTAATTGAGTAACACTGCGAAGCGATAATTTTTGCATTGATGTGTTTAGCAATCATCGAAATGATCTCTTCACTTGACAATTGACGTGGAAAGATATGATGATCGACCTGGAGTGCACAGTTTTTAATTAATGTTGATAAAAAAGCAGTTCCGACATACAGCTACTTACTGTAGTAATAAGTCCAAATGTATCAAATGTCAAGGGCCTCATAAGGATAATCTTTGCGATAAAGATGTTGAAAAATGTGTTTATTGTGGGGAAAGCCCTCATGATGATCTTTCAGTGTGCGCTGCATTTAAGCTGCGTAAAGACAAAATGAAGCTTTCTTTAAAAGCACGGTCTAAGCGCACATATGCAGAAATGCTCAAAACGGTCATACATGTCTCCCCTTTGGAAACCGAAAACGGTTTTTCAAATCTTGCGGAGCCAGAAGAATCTGACTCTGACGGAAATAGTGAAGATACCTCGTTTGTCACTCCTCAAGGGTCTGTTAAGAGGAGATTAACAAACCAAAAAATACCAAAAAAGACACCTAAAATTATACCTTCAAAAAAAGATCCCCGTGTTAAAGCTAAAAAGCCAAATTTAAAACCAAAAACTGTGCCTCCTGGTTTGTCAAATTCACAAACCAATCCAGGAACTAGCTCAAGAAAAGACAATAATCCAGTGGGCTCCATTTCACATTCACCAACAGGATTACTGAAATTTTCGGAAATTGTAGAATGGATTTTCGCTGCATTCAATATTTCTGAACCTCTAAAGACCATCATAACAGCATTCCTTCCAATAGCTAGAACTTTTTTGAAACAGTTATCAGCTCAATGGCCAGCTCTTACAGGTTTTGTATCATTTGATGGATAATTTATCATCCGCCGCAAATGATTCAATCACTGTCCTGCAGTGGAATTGTCGAAGCATCATGCCAAAACTTGATTCATTTAAAGTTTTGTTGCATAGTCAAAAATGTGATGTATTTGCTTTGTGCGAAACATGGCTTACATCAAACATAGCCTTAAATTTTAATGACTTTAACATTATACGTCTCGACAGAGACTCCCCGTATGGTGGAGTGCTTTTAGGAATTAAGAAATGTTATTCCTTTTATAGATTAAACATTCCTTCGACTTCTAGTATAGAAGTTGTTGCTTGTCAAATAAACATTAAAGGAAAGGACATTTGCATTGCTTCGGTATATATTCCTCCAAGAGCTCAAGTTGGACAACGACAGCTTAATGAAATTGTCGAAGCCCTTCCTGCTCCACGTTTGATTTTAGGAGATTTCAATTCGCACGGAATGATGTGGGGTTCCGTTTACAATGATAGCAGATCATCTCTAATATATAATATTTGCGACAATTTTAGCATGACGGTACTAAATATGGGTAGCATGACACGGATCCCAAGACCTCCTGCACGTCCAAGTGCATTAGATTTATCTCTTTGTTCGACTTCAATTCGACTAGATTGCACCTGGAAAGTATTTCCTGATTTACATGGTAGCGATCATTTACCAATCATTATCTCAATTAGCAGTAACAAAGGCATTGCTAATTCAGTTAATATTCCATATGATTTGACAAAAAATATTGACTGGATTAAATACCAAAGTAATATTTCAAGTGTCTTAACTTCAATGGAAGAGCTTCCCCCACTTGAAGAATATGACTTCCTCGTTTGTTCGATTCTGGAGGCCGCAGAACAAGCCCAAACCAAACGATTTCTTGGTCCATCGTCTAACAGAAGACCTCCAAATCCTTGGTGGGACAAAGAGTGCTCAGATGCTAAACACGCGAAACAAAATGCTTTCAAGACGTTTTTAAAACGAGGAGGAGGAACTCCTCAGAATTTTGAAAAATTCTTGGTTTTAGAAACCAAGTACAAGAACATACTTCGGGTTAAGAAATGCAGCTATTGGAGACATTTTGTGGAAGGTTTGTCAAGAGAAACCTCAATGAGCACTCTTTGGAATACGGCCAGACGAATGAGGAATCGTAACGTAGGAAATGAGAGTGAGGAGTACTCGAATCGATGGATATTTGATTTTGCGAGGAAAGTTTGTCCAGATTCCGTTCCTACGCATAGCATTGTTAGGGAGTCTTCTTCAAATGATGATTCCATTGATAGCCCCTTTTCAATGATGGAATTTTCCATAGCACTCATGTCTTGTAACAATAACGCTCCTGGATTGGACAGAATTAAATTCAACTTGGTGAAGAATCTGCCCGACCTCGCAAAAAGACGTTTGTTGGAATTGTTCAACAAGTTTCTTGAGCAAAATATTGTTCCACCTGACTGGAGACAAGTGAAAGTTATCGCCATTCAAAAGCCGGGGAAACCAGCTTCCAATCACAACTCATATAGACCCATTGCGATGTTGTCCTGCATCAGAAAATTGTTCGAAAAAATTATTCTACGACGTCTCGACACTTGGGTCGAGACGAACGGTTTGTTGTCAGATACTCAGTTTGGCTTCCGTAGAAATAAAGGGACGAATGATTGCCTTGCATTACTTTCGTCTGACATCCAAATTGCCTTCGCTCAAAAGCAACAAATGGCATCTGTATTTTTAGACATTAAAGGAGCATTTGATTCAGTTTCCATTGATGTTCTTTCAGACAAGCTCCACCAACATGGACTCCCAGCGGTTATAAATAATTATTTGCACAACCTTTTGTCAGAGAAACGCATGCATTTTTCACATGGCGATTTGGCAACAATCAGAATTAGCTACATGGGTCTCCCGCAAGGCTCATGCCTCAGTCCGCTCCTCTATAATTTTTACGTGAATGACATTGACAGCTGTCTAGTAACCCCATGTACACTAAGACAATTGGCAGATGATGGCGTGGTTTCAGTTACTGGATCCAAAGCTATTGATCTGCAAAAACCATTGCAAGATACCTTAGATAAATTGTCCGTTTGGGCTGTTCATCTTGGTATCGAATTCTCTGCGGAGAAAACAGAGCTGGTCGTCTTTTCAAAAAAGCATGATCCCGCGCAACTTCAGCTTCATATGATGGGAAGAATAATCGAACAGGTTTTGACTTTCAAATACCTCGGGGTGTGGTTTGATTCCAAATGCACGTGGGGAGGACACATTAGGTATCTGATAACGAAATGCCAACAAAGAGTAAATTTTCTTCGAACAATAACAGGGTCTTGGTGGGGTGCTCATCCGCAAGATCTAATAAAATTGTATCAGACAACGATACTTTCAGTGATGGAATATGGATGCGTTTGTTTTCGTTCCGCTGCAAATTCTCATATTATCAAACTTGAGCGAATTCAGTACCGTTGTTTGCGAATTGCTTTAGGCTGCATGCATTCGACACATACAATGAGTCTTGAAGTTCTGGCGGGAGTTCTTCCATTAAAAGATCGATTTTGGGAGCTTTCATCACGCCTGCTAATAAGATGTGATGTGCTGAATCCCATGGTAATTAATAATTTCGAACGACTAGTCGAGCTTCGATCTCAAACAAAATTCATGACAGTATATTTTAACCATATGTCACAGGAAATCAACCCTTCAAGATATATTCCTATCCGTGTCAGCCTCCTAAATGTACCTGACTCAACTTTATTTTTCGACACATCCATGCAGCGCGAAGTGCGTGGAATCCCGGACCACCTACGCTCTATGGAAATCCCAAAAATATTTTCAAGTAAGTTCAGGCATATTAACTCTGAGAAAATGTTTTACACGGACGGATCGCGAATGGAAGAAGCGACAGGGTTTGGTATGTTCAACAATAATGTTTCGGCCTCATTCAAGCTTCAAGAACCTGCATCTGTTTATATAGCAGAGTTAGCAGCAGTTCATTATAGCTTGAATGTAATCGTCACATTATCTCCAAACCATTATTTCCTCTTCACAGATAGTCTGAGTGCAATTGAAGCCATTCGCTCAAACGCTGCTGGCAAAAATGAACCGTTTTTCTTGGGTAAAATAAAACAGTGTCTGAACGACATATTGAATAATAATTATCTAATCACAATAGTTTGGGTTCCGGCTCATTGCTCCATTCCAGGCAATGAAAGAGTCGATATTTTAGCCAAACGTGGTGCTATTGAGGGTGAAATTTATGAGAGACCGATTGCTTTCAACGAATTCTATAGCGCGTCTCGCCAAAGAACACTTGCCAGCTGGCAAGCTTCTTGGGATAAAGATGATCTGGGTCGGTGGATGCACTCAATTATTCCTAAAATATCGACAAAGGCATGGTTCAGGGGACTGGATGTGAGTAGAGATTTCATTCGTGTGATGTCCAGACTCATGTCCAATCACTACACGTTAGATGCACATCTCCTTCGAATTGGACTTTCCGAGACTAATCATTGTGCTTGCGGCGAAGGTTACCGCGATATTGACCATGTTGTTTGGACATGCGTGGAGTTTCGTGATGTCAGATCTCAACTAATAAATTCCTTGCGTACCCAAGGTAGACTATCCAATGTCCCAGTTCGCGACATTCTTGCTTGTCGTGACCTTCCATACATGAAACTTCTTTATCATTTCATTAAATCCATTGGAGTTCCAATTTAAATTTTATTTTATGTTAAACTGTTTTCTCTTCCATGAGTTCAACCAATAGCCAACTATAGGATATTGAATATAAGTGGTGAACTGATACAAACAATCCTGAAATAGTTATAAGATCATGTACAAAATAAATGTATTTTATTTAATGTAATTTAAAATAGCAACTCGCTTGATAAAAACAGTGTTTAGATTAACTAATGAGTACCAACATACTAATATGATATTCGAAATGTATTAGGTTTAAACTACTATGTATTGTGGATGCCACGGCGAAGAAAAACTTATGTATATTGCCTATGAAATAAACGTATTTATGAAAAAAAAAAAAAAAAGCAGTTCCAATGAAATATTACCTTTTCCTTTGTAATCGTAAGTAGAAATGCGTGTTTCAATAAACGGATCAAGTTTGCTCAACAATTCAATCATGCCAAGAAATTGCCATTCTGCTTTGATCCAAGTGTTTGATTATCACCGCGAAATGCGAGTCCTTTTGAACTCAACAATTTTATCACTTCAACGATTCTCTAGAGAAATCCTACGTCAGTATTTCATTTCTGATTCAGCACTGTTCGTAAAGGATGCGTTACTTGAGCTTTCTTTCTTAACACGTTGTCTGTAACTCGTAGCACACAGTAAATGACTTTTTGATCGTTCATGAGCACGTGACGAGTGTTTCTGGTCGTTAAAGCCATCTAATCTAAAAGAACGTACCTTTTCTTTTGGTGATCCAAATAATCGCAAACAAAACAGAAACTTGACAGAAGCAATGGAGAGTTAATAATGCAATTACTTTCAACTGTCGAGCCATTTACCAGAGACCGTTTGAGATACTATTGTGAAAAATTTTTCGCACAGGTTTTTTCTTTTTCTGTGAACAATATATCGAAAACATTAAATTGTTCCGATCCTGTATACGAAATACACAGTATTTAATATTAGATTTCAAAGCTGATAATAAAAACGTAAGTTAGTCTAATACGTACGCAACCTAAATTGATTAGTTTGAATATTACACAAACGTGGATCATTTCCTATTCGATTGATGTTGACAAAAGTGATGAGAACTTTTGACCAATCGAGGAACTGTTATCTGATTCGGAAACATTCAACGTGCTTGTTTGCGAGTCATTTTCTTCGATCGCCTTCGAAACATCGGAGCTGACGGAAGTATTGGCGTATTTTTCGGGAATGTGTAAGAAACTCGTTATATTTGCGATTTTTTAGAGTAATTTTAGTTCGGATTCATTTTTCTCTGTTTGTGTTTATGTTGTGCTCCACTTAATTGTTTTTTATTCATGTTTTGCTGTACCACTCACACAAAATATTGTCCATGCAGATAATCAACCAGAAAATGTTATTTCATGCGCAGTGACACAAGTTTAAAAAAACCAGGAATGCCAGGTCACGTTTTTTTAAATGAGAAAAAAAACACGACATCGCCTTTGTGAACGATGACAGAAAACGAAAACCTACACCGAAGCTCGGTTTGGCAAACACAACAGATTACATTAGCACACACACATGTGAACGAGATTTTTAACTGTACATCGGAACCGACCCAATGTACAAGATCAACGACCAGGTCGAAAGAAAGAAATTCATTCTCGATCAAACCACCGTTACGTTCGGACGTGCTTTTCCCGGTCTTATCACCACAAGTTTTTCTTTAACCGTTAATTCGTTGTAGTTGTTGTCGCGTTGTCTCGCGAATCTGTGGAACCCGATATGGGTAAAAAAGGTCTTTCTAACGGCCATTCGAAAAAACGTCCCAATGATGGGAAAACTGACGACAGTAGTGCCAAGAAGCTGCTTGGTAACAATCCTTACGCGTTACTCCCGGAAGAGGGGGTAGAGAAGAAGGAAAAATTACCGCCCTTTTACGTTGAAGGATTCCCGCCGACCCTTCGATCGGATTTTAACACCTTGATTAGCAAAGGTTTACAAGCAACAATTCGCTTATGCTCGGATGGGTACAAAATTGTTGTACCGGCAATAAACCACTACAAGGCAGTAGAGTGCTATTTAAAACAAACAAAGGCGCAATTTTTTACGCATGATATTGCTGCTAACAAACCGATGAAAGTGGTTCTTCGCGGACTACCGGATATGTTGGAGGAGGAGCTGAAACTGGCACTGTTGGAGGCTAAGTTAAAGCTAATTAACGTCTACAAAATGAGAAGACACAATAAAGAACACAAATACCGTGACCAACTCTATTTAATCCATCTCGAGAAAGGCTCTGCAACTATGAGCCAATTGAAGATGATTAAAACGCTATTCCACATCGTAATAGAATGGGACAAGTATAAACCAGTTCATCATGAAGTAACACAGTGCACAAACTGTCTTCAATATGGTCATGGTGCCAGAAACTGTCACATCAAAAGTCGCTGTTTGAAATGTGCCGGGGCTCACAACACAGGCGAATGCCTCGCAGAAGAAACTACAGAACCGAAGTGTGCCAACTGCGGAGGTGGACATCCCGCTACGAGTAAATCGTGCCCGCAACGAAAGGAGTTCCTGAAGATTCGGCAGCAAGCTACCACCCGTAAACAACCGAGCCGAAAAACAGCTCCTAAGATGGATGACGAAAACTTCCCACCCCTACCGGGAAATTCCGGCAGAGGCACACGAACCGAACCGGGCCCATCCTCACTTCCTCCACCTGGATGGGGCAACCTCAATAAAGGGCCAGTTAATAAGGACCTCTTCACTGCCTAGCAGTTATTCACCATCTTCGAAACGATGACAACCAAACTTAGGAGCTGTAAAACACAGTTCGAGCAAATAAATATTCTTGGCAAATTTATTATTGAATATGCCCTGTGAAATAATAAATTTGCTAAACTGGAACGCTTGCTCACTAAGGAGCAAGACTATCGAACTGAACGAGTTCCTTCACGAGAAGGAAATTGATATAGCCATCATCACGGAGACACACCTAAAACCAAACATCTCGGTGTATCTCCCAGAACATCGCATTTATCGGCTTGATAGGGCAACTTTTAGTGGAGGAGGAGTTGCCATCGCCATCAAGAGGAACATCAAGCACAAGATCCTACCAGCATTCAAACTGCGACTACTGGAGGCCGTCGGGGTAGAGATCCAGAGCACGAGAGGCCCCATCAACATCATTGCAGTATACTGTCCCAAGCAATCCAGCACCCGGGATGGTACTACTGCAATACTACACAATGATCTGTCAACACTCACCCGACGGCAGGCCAAGTACATCATCGGTGGTGACCTGAATGCGCGCCACGAAAGATGGGGCAACAGAAGGCGTAACCGGAACGGTGTTGTCCTCGCCGAACACCAAGAAGCAGGCCAGTACAACATCCTGGCACCGGATTCTCCAACGAGACTGTCTAGATCGGGAGTCCATTCCGTTCTAGACATTTTCATCAGCAACATCAGCATAGACAACGTTCCGGCCGTCTTCAGTGAACTGTCATCAGACCACTATCCAGTGGTTTTGTCCTTCGGAACAGCACCAGTGTCATCACCAACCGTTCGCAGAAAATACTACCACCGGGCAAACTGGCCACTTTTCCAGCAACTAGCCGAAGAGAACATCAATGTCGATATGCCACTGGACACTCCGGTGGAAATCGACATGGCCATAAGTAACATCGAGGAGGCAATCACGATCGCCAGAGAAAGATCAATACCAACTGTTCAGAGGGTGAGTACTTCTCTCCAAATTGACTGCACTACTAAACAGCTTATTCCGGAATATTTACCGGAGACAGTACCAACGTACAGGTGGTCTTGAGAAAAAGACCACCTACACCAACTTGACTAGGGTTATCCAGGGAAGGTTGGTGGAAATAAAAAATAAAAATTTCGAACAAAAAATTCAACAAATCCTTCCCCATTCGAAACCGTTCTGGTCGATGGGGAAGGTGTTGAACAAAAAACCAAAACCAATCCCTCCACTGGTTCCGCCTGAGGGCGCAGATGAGGGAATCATTTTAGTAACACCTGCCGAAAAGGCTAACGAACTGGGGCGGCAGTTTGTGTGTTTACACAATCTGGGACTCAACATTGTTAGTCCACACGAAAGGGCCGTTGCCGATGGCGTGGCCGAGATTGAGCTATCAGACAGCTTAGTTTCAGAAGAAACAAGAGTTACTGCAGATGAGTTGATGGCTTTTGTGAAAAAGTCCAAAAACATGAAGGCCCCCGGTTTCGACAACATTTTCAACATCGAACTAAAGCAATTGAGTTTCCGCTCTTTTGACTTTATTGCAAAAATATTCAACCGGTGCTGGGACCTTGACTACTTCCCTTCAATGTGGAAGTTAGCTAAAGTCATCCCAGTACTGAAACCGGGGAAAGATCCTTCCCTATCCAAAGGCTATCGACCCATCAGCTTACTCTCTGCCCTGTCTAAGCTGTTTGAGAAATCAATTCAAAGCCGAATCCTTGCATTCACCGATCAACATGGGGTCTTCCTGGAGGAACAGTTTGGGTTCCGGAAAGGAAGATCTACCATTCATCAACTCACGAGAGTTACCAACATCATTCGACGGAATAAGTCGGTGTCCAAGTCGACAGCAATGGCGATTTTGGACATCGAAAAAGCGTTCGACAATGTGTGGCACGATCGACTGGTGTTCAAGCTGCATCGATACAATTTTCCGATGTATCTTATCAAGATCATCAAAAGTTACCTTTCAAATAGAGCTTTTCAGGTTTCTCTGCAAAATGTTCAATCGGACAAATTTTCCATCCCTGCAGGTGTGCCCCAAGGAAGTATCCTGGGTCCCATCCTGTATAACATTTTCACATCAGACATCCCACCTCTTCCGGGGGGTGGTGCCTTGTCACAGTTTGCTGACGATACGGCCATCCTTTATGATGGACGAGTCGTCAGTATTCTGAAGAACAAATTGCAGAGGGGTCTGGATGCTCTAAATGAATATTTCACCAACTGGAAAATTGTAATCAATGCGGCGAAAACTCAGGTCATCCTGTTTCCGCATTCGAGATCGACTAGACTTGTTCCGTCTGACGAATGCAGAATTCGGTTCGGTGGCGCTGACGTGCAGTGGTCCGACGAGGTGGTCTATCTAGGACTAACGTATGACAGACATCTGATCTTCAGGTCACATGTTGAAAAAATAATCACCAAATGTAGCATACTCATCAGGTCTCTGTTCCCGTTGATATGTAGAACATCAAAACTGTGCCTGAAGAATCGGATGGCTGTCTACAAACAAATCATCTACCCCGCAATCGAATACGCAGTCCCCGTTTGGCGGGGTTGTGCTCGAACACACAAGCTAAAGCTCCAGCGAGTTCAAAATAAAATCTTGAAAATGATCCTTAAACTGCCCCCTCGGACGAGAACCACGGAGGTACATGAGCTGGCTTCCCTGGATACCCTAGAAACAAAATTTGAACATCAGTGCAGAAAATTTGGAGAGAGGTGCTCAGCCTCAGGAATTGCTATAATTCAAACTTTGAATGTATTAGGTTAGGGTTAGACATAAGTAGGTAGGATTTTATAATAATTAAAACAAACGAAAGTTCAAGCTTTGCAATGTAAATTACAACTTATTGAAAAATTCACATCGGTACAAATTACTGTAAGAAGAAAAATTAAAGATGAAGAGCCATCAGGCTGAAACACTTGATATGTACAAAATTAATGTAAAACACATAAACTATTAAATAAACACAATTAAACTGCAAAAAAAAAAGAAAGAAATTGCATCAGGATACACTTAGCATATTACGTTGTGTCAACCCATGTCTCATAAGCCTATCAACAATGTCATAAGCAGAATGTTTGTTAAATGGGAATGTATATTTACTCATGTTAGTTACAATATTAAGTTGATACCAAAATTTACTACCATGTTCAGATTTAGTGTAACTTTATAAATCTGACCATACTATTCAAGTAATGTTGTTCAGAATACTTCCATTTTTTACATTATGTCAGTTCTGATCAAGCGTTGGGATATTTCTGCGTCAGTATCATATTCATATTCATATTTCATCATATCCGCTACGAGTTCCACGCACATGACTGTTTTACGTTTTTCATTCAGTTCATCAGTGCATTAGCAGATAATGTTGAACCTTGCGGATCAACATAAGACGTTAGGATAGACGCGGATCAACGCTTGTAAGACCAGCGTCTTATGCATTGAACTGCCAACCCGGGACATTTTCGCATTCAATTCAATTATATAAATCAAAATGTTCAAAATAATTTAAAGAGATCTGACTCCATTTTACGCGAATGTATGTGTGATGTAGCAATCAATACTTTGATACTTATTGACGAGCACAGATATTTTCAGCACAACTCAAAGGTCATAAGGGTTATAATGGACAAGAGCTTTAGCGAGTTTGACTGTAAAGGGGAGTTGATACAACGAGAAACGATACTTGATGAATACAGATACTACCTTCGAATTAGAGGTAATTATAAGGATATTTTAAATGATAGGGAGTATAGTAAGTGTCCCAAATATGAGGGATGTTATAATAATATTCACGAGAAAGAGAGAGAGAATAAGTGTTCGCAACAAAAGAAGGTAACATTGATCCGAATTGACGAAATATCATACAATCAATGTGCGCTTTTTTGTAAATCAAGATGACTGCCGACCCAACATGAATTTAGCATATCCTGGTTCCCGGTTTTCGATTAACGACCGAAGATAGTAGTCTTATACGCAATAATGAAATGGAAGGTCTTATGATCTATAAAAAGTACTGATTTTTTTTTCACGGATGCAAGAAAAATTTACTCCGTCGTTTAAAGTGCGGTATCAAAATCGTATAAAATCTTCTAAATTCGAATAAAAACTAATAGACTTTGTACGTCATGTTAGTAGATTGCCATACTAACCGACTTCGATTATATCTGTTCCTGGGTACCGGTACCGGAAGTACTTGCAATAGTGGAACTTAGTTTTCTTATAGATGGCCCAGCCGATCTGAGAATTTTTACTTTCTGTAGGTTTTACTAATTAGTGCACAAGCAAAAATTTTTGATTTCTTTCAAAAATCCGCTCTGTGAAATTCGTTGGTCGTCCTCTTCCCACACGACGTTGGTACTCCTTTGATTTCATAATTTCCTATGTGAAAATCAAAGATGTGTTCCACAGAAATTGCAATTCAGTATCAAACTCGATACCTAAAGGAACCCCCTACAAACTCAGTCTAAACAATCCGTTTTCCATTCGCATATTTACATACTATTGGAAAGTTTGATTTTTATACACACTAAACAAATCATCAATCCAACCTGGTTTGTACGAATGTAAGTAGGCTTGATTCGTATGTATCACCGGGTGGATACATGCTATCAGTTTAGTATTGTATATAAGACATAGCAAATGCATTTCACGTAGACAAAATAAGCTCATCTCCACATACACTGCATAGAGGAATTTATCTCACATTGATGTCTCAGAGATTGATAGCTTGGTTTTCTCAAACTCAAAAAGATTCAATGATGTTCTCGCTTGAGAGAATGTCAAATAAACAAAAATAATACTTGCAAATCTATCAATATTCAAAATCGTTGTTTTATTTATACATCCTACATTGAAGTGTGCTTTTTTACCAATAATTGACAAACTCTCTAAATATTCGCTACCTTAGGATGCTTTTAAATACACTGCTATGCTAATGGCTTTTCTGGTTCGAGGTTCGATCAGACAAAATCTCATCATTGCACTAATGCCTTCTGGATACGTAGAGTAATTATACATGAAAATATATCGTTGAGAAACTCATTTTAAACAGGCAATAATTCAACTTTACTCGTTTGTTGCGGTACATATCCATAATGAAACCCATAAATTACAGGTAGGATCGTTACCAGTAATTGGATAGAGATTAACGCACAAACCGCATCAAGTTGAAGATTGATTGTTCACGTAAAGGGGAGATTTTGTGGATTACTTCATTGAAAAATAGTTTTAATGTTTTCTCCTCAAAGCATTTAAAATCTGATTTATGGACCGATAAATATTTTAAAGATCAAATAATTGTCAGGCTGGTGAATCTGTAATAAAATAATTGTCAGGCTTGGTGAATAACATTATTTATAGCGAAAGTAGAATAGTAGAGCACGACAACGATGACAATAGCTTTGAGAAACGTAAAAAAATACATTATTTCAATACTTATATTGAATAATAAATCATAGCTTTCAAGGGAATTTCAGTCTGCTTTTCGGTGTCATGCACAGATTACGTCACGCTTTAAGGGAGGGGGGATCTGGCAAAATGCATCGTCATGAAGGTTATATTTTGATTACTAACCAATTTTTCGGCTCTTATATGTGATGTAATCTTAGAAAATGGTGCTGCAACAGACTTTTAAATGAGGTAGCAGATGACATTGACGTCTGGATACTTTCGAAGGCCAAATATTTGGTATGAACACCATCAGAATTCGTACCAATAACAATGAATAAATACAATTTAATTCTACTTCACGACGTAACATAGCGAAACAATTTCTCATCGAGAAATGTTTTTCGAGAAAACCAAAAAATCAAATCAAAAACATGAATATAACCTGACTGACGTCAAGCATGTTTTGTGCTTCACAATTCTGTAAAGGTTATGATAATTTCAAACTTATTTAACCAGAAGATGGATGTGGTCGGTAGTGGGTACAAGTAGGGTAAAACCGGGTGAGATGTTACACCTTTTTGAAATCGATATTTCTTCAAAACTATTCACTCAATCAGAACTTAACTTATTGTTATTAAAAGTGGAAGGGTCCTACTATATATATTGAAAATGATTTGCGTTGAAAAAAACATTACTCTTGATATTCATATTTGAATGACAAATGCAAATCCGGGTGAAATGCCACACCTCATGGCCGTACGTATAGGAAACGTTGAAGAAAAAAGGCTTTTTGTCTTTGTATGTTAATGAATGCTCGATATTTTTATACATAAAGATTATTACTTATTGTCATGCTTCAACCCAAGAGCGAACATAATCATAAAGTAAACAAAAGATAAATTTCCATACACATGATCGAAGAGATTGTTTATGAATTAGTTTTTACTGCATTGATATCATCTCAAAGGGTGTAGCCAGGTTTGCATATGAAAACTGCCCCCAAAAGAAATAAAGCTGTTTGGAAGGGTTTGTATTGCAGATGATTTTTCCAAAATTTTAACCCTTCAACTGCCATATTTGTGGAGTTAGGGTGGTTTTTCTGATTTTCATTTTTAATAAATTTTTCAAAAACCACTTAAGAAAAAAAATTGAAAAAAATCTGGAATATTTTAGGAGTTATGGGAAACCTTTCTGATTTTTTTCAGATTTTTTCAAAATGTATTTCATGTGAAAAAGCATGTTCAAAATTTTCGACTATTTTTCAATGTAAATATGCAGTAGTAAACTTTAATCACTTATTCTTGCTATATTTAGTGAAACCTCTAAGGAATATTAAAAATACACTGGAACATCAACTGGGGGTGCGTAAATTAAATAAAACATCGTGTTATTTCAAATTTTTCGCGTGATAAATTCATTTGATTTTAGTGTAAATAACATAAACAATCCTACTACGTCTGATGCTTTAGCGCCTGAGGATCCTCTGAGTATGTTCTGAGACTATGGAAATGCTTAAGAGATGTTCCAAGATCCAAGAACTATTTAGAGCATTGTCGTTAGGGACAAAACTGTGTCAAAGCAAGAACTAGAACGGCTAATACTCTTTTGTTTGTGGTTCAAACTTTTAGAGCTACACATTGCTTACTTGTATATTTATAGCTGTTCCAGGTAGGTTCCCAATATAGCCAAAATGTGAGACTAAATTGACTACAGTGTGTTTGTTGGTTTATTTGATTTGAATATAAATGTAAAATAAATGTAAAATGACATCAGTTCATAAATAAAAACTTTAAACCGTATGTTCAAACCTAAATATTTGTCAAAGCATTCATGTTTCTCTCACTTCTTATGAAATACAACCGTCCGCTGGCAACATGTTTACTACGAACTGTTTCCCTATATCATTACTAGCTAAACCGAGACAGACGTTCGGGCCTGTGTAAATAACTTTATCAATGAAATGCTTTTTTAAGGGCTGAGACAAGTAGGTGCGTAATATCACGTACCTCGCTCTGCGTATTACATTTCTCTCCATGCTCTCTCGATGGGCCGGGTGGCCAAGTTTTGATATTTTCGGTTACAATTTTGACTACATCACATAAAATCCAATAAAGCTACCTTGGCTACCTAGCTTCTTTGGCAACCTTTCTGAGCCGATTTTATTTCTCTCTCATTTCTCGGTACGTTACCAGCAAACTGGAGCAGATAAAAAGCGCGTGCATAGAAATCGACTTACTTTCACAAAAATAACATTCACTTCATTTTTGTCATGACAACATATAAGTTTTTATGCACTAATTGCATCTAAATTAAATTATCTAGACATTGTCAGGATAGACGTTTGATCCATGCTTTTGAAGGCGAGATATTCAATGAACAAGTTGAAAGACGGCGTTTTCAGCTATGCAATTCTTCCTTCAGAAAAAAGAGTTTCCCGACCGCTAAAGTCAATGAATAATTCTGAAGTTTTCACAGCATAATCCAAACTAATTTTCTAAGAGATTGGCAGTTGGGTTTTTTTGATTTTCGTCACCGTTTCTAAGAAAATCGGATTTAAAGCGTGAAATTAGCCCTCTAAGACACCTTAAAACACACTGGCCTCAGACCTTAAACTAAGAACTCAAGTTGTAGATGGAAACGCTTGGTATTTAGTACTAAGGGCGTGTTATATATGATTTTAGAACTAAATACCATGCGTCCCCATCGTATGACAATTTGATGGAGACGCTTGGTTTTTCGATTGATTTATTGTTTAAAAAGTCAGATATTATACCCGTCCACATTTTTTAAAAATCTGAAAAAATACAGCGTAATGTACTCATAAATGATTTATTTTTGATGTAAAATCTAGAGTGGTACTAAAATTATAAGTGCGAACATGAAATACATTTTGAAAAATTCTGAAACAAATCAGAAAGATTTTTCATAACTCTTAAAATATTTCTGATTTTTTTCAATTTTTTTGCTAAAGAGGTTTTTGAAAAATTTCAATAAAATGAAAATCAGAAGAACCACCCTAACTCCACAAATATGGCAGTTAAAGGGGTAAATTATGGAAAAATCATCTCCAATACAAACCCTTCCAAACAGCTTATGTCAATATTATTTTTGTTTGGGGGTAGTTTTTATATGCAAACCCCGCTATATCCTTCAATGCATGATTCGTATACTGAAGAGAAACATGTGAAACATTGTTGTGTATTTTACTTTATTAGCAACAATATCTCATTGGAGTATTTGTAGTAGGTAGGTGAGGCATCTCACCCTGATTTTTTGCACCATTTTTTACTGAACATCCCCCTTAGCCACAATACAAGATAAAGCGTTCTTTTCTAAGCATTTTGCACATTTAAACAAAGTAGTCATGACATGAGTAACGCCGTAAGCGCTTTTGAAATATTTTCTCACCAACTCTTATTTCAATGTCCGATATGGTGTCTTTTGTTTACATCTTATGATTCAGAAAACAAACCAATCCGCCGACACAACGCCATAGGGAAAATAAAGAAATGATAAAAACAATAGAAAAATCATAAGCATAAGCTGCCACTGGGTAAAATATGGCTGGTAGTTATTCAGGTGTCTGTCTGTCTTGCTGCTGCCCGACCTATGCCTCAATTGTGACCACCGTATCCAACAGGATTCCGCCATTTGAATTTTGAGGGAGACCTGGCTACCATCCGTTTGTCCTACAGCAAACCGTGAGTGAAAATATGCAGTTTTATTCTTATAATTTTCGTTGTAGCTCAAGAAACTGATTTCAAATCGAAAAGAAATTATGTTTGTTGTAGGGGAGAGTGTTCGGTTACCGACACCTTTTTCTTTTAAGCTTATAACTTTTGACTAAGTGCACATTATGCGGACATTTATACATCAATGGAAAGCTAAAGTCCCTAGCTAACAACTGAATAAGAAACTAAGTTGATTTAATCGATTGAAAAAACTTTATTATCAATTTAGTAAAGTGATAAATTTTGGCCATTTCAAAAAAGGTTTTCGGTTACCGGCACCACAAGAAAAAATGGAAAAATTTAAATAATACTGCAACTATTCAAAGACAAAATGAATTTTTTTATATCATTTATTTTACCCCGGCTTTAACCATTTTGGTCGTTCACCGGGGACTGGAATTGATTCTTTTTGGAGGCGTTTTGGGCAAAAGCATTCATTGCCTGATGGAGACTTCGCCTTGGCTCTCTTGGTCGGTGATTTGGATGGTGGCGCCTTTGGTATTGATTGATTGATTGATGGTCTTCCACCGGCTTCGCGGCATTGAATACGTTACTGCAGTCAAATTTATTGGGTTCTTATCCACTAAGCAACGTTTAATGGCATTAATCAGTTAATTAAAGTTCATTTTCCTTGACTTGGACAATTTGTTTGAAGTCGCCATGGCTAACAGAACCAGAAAACGAAAGTTTTTACTTATATGACGGATGTATTGAAGCCGTCAAGTTGTCCACATGTTGCATATCACCAGAGATGCCTGGTAATACAATAAGTTTAGTTAGCAACGAAAAGATCGCGTCAATTTATGAAAGTCTGTAATTTCTCGAATCGAAGCGTCAGAAGTCTGTAAAAAGTCTTTTGCCCAAAAAAAGCTTTACATGTTAACTAAGAAATCTGATAATTTACAGATAAATTTGCAAACTTGGCATCTCTGCATATCACTGACAATTTTTCGCGATTTTTCTAAAAAAATGGGGTGCCGGTAACCAAAATCGGTAGACATTTTAAAAATGATGAAAAAAAAAACTTTGATTGCGAAAATTTTGATAGCATCTGGTATTAAATCACGAAATAGATCGATTTCACCTCATAAGTATGCAATTCACTCACCTTTTCGATTGATGCTTTTCAAATTTTATACCATAAAAAAGTCATAAAAAACTTTTGTGTTGATTTTCACGCAATTAAAATTTGTTTTGAGCGCAGCAAAAAGTACAAGCGTCTGTTTGCTTTAGTATTCGGCACAAATAGAGCGTGCTGCTGTTACACGCAAATGACATTTGTCGGAATGATCTGCTTTCTATCAAAAGTTACGGTGGGGTGCCGGCAACCGAACATCTTCCATTACATAAAAAATATTTATATTATATTTATTAAAAAATGAAATCTACTATAAATTTTAACGTTTATTGTTACAGTAATCCTATCTGTTTTTTTATAAATCGTATGATTTGCTACGTTCTTGAACACGATACGCCGGTTACTAGAAGATGAACGAATGTTTTATGCTATCCCGCATTGACGTTGCTGGCAGGCCCGTACCCAGGATTTCGATTCGGGAGGAGCTAGGTGACTTCACCTGAAGCATCGGAAAAGCGGTCAGAAACGATGGAATGGAACTCGCACCGATTTCTCAGATATTGCTTTACCTGTTTTACGAACTAATAATCAAATGAAAGGTGTTATTATTCCGTATGACATATTTTTCATAGAGATTCAACTTCTAGGCCCCAACTACAGAGTGTTGAATATTTCAAACTAGAAGTAACGATGCAATAAAAATAGAAAAATCTTCTCCCTTTTGTTCAAAACTGTTTCAATTTCAATTTTGGTTTTTGCTTCAATATCAATACACGCTAATTCTTGCATTTCTCAATAATTAGTTTTAGTCTTGTTAAGACGTAGAGCCGTCACAAGCCAGTTGATCAGTATCTAAGGGGGAAAACAAATAGGAAAAAAAGACATGCAATTGCAGCTATGTAATGAAAACCGCATAGACGAGACTCGAACCCATAGCTAACTCCTAACCGAGGAAATGATTTTGCCAGTTAAACTACCATGTATATGAATTGCATTTCTGTTTTGAAGTTGTCCTTCAAAAGAGTACTTTGACAATCTCAGAAAACCGACATCATGATCTTTCCGACCCATTGAGCCTTCTTTGAGGCACTCGTGCCGCTTGTAAGAACTCGTGCTAACTTCAGTCCACTGTCTTGTAATCATTCTGCTCTGGCGTATAATAATAGACCCTACCAAATATGTATTCGAAGTGCGCTGGCGTTTGTATTTTAAGTATAAGTATATGCGAAATCCTACGCCAGGATATCTTTCTCACCTGCAGAATCTTGCCCAATTGTGCAAGCGCACCTTCTCTTTCCGGTCCTCCATTACAATTTTACGTATTTTTATTTGATTGTCGTTTATTTTACCCCGGTTTTAATCTTCTGTCAGTGGAGTTTCGACTATCACGAAACTGTAAAAACCACTATCCAAACTTTTTTATTATTTCTGTTTCTGATTTCAGAAGGGAGCAGGGTCCCTCGGAGCCCCCTTTGGGTACGTGCCTGGTTGCTGGTAGTCATTCTGGTGTCCGAGTTCCTCACCGCATCTAGACCAGGAAATCTACTATAAATGGCTGTCAGTCGTTTACCTACTGCTTGGACCAGACCCACAGCGCTTGTTATAATAAAAGTTGCGTACAGAGTAAAGCCACACAATAAGATTTTATTCCGCTGTTCAGTAAGTTTTTGACGGAAACTTTCGGTTATCATCTGATATTTCAGTACGTCGACTCTATTTCTCATAATCCTGGTCAAACAAGACATGAAGACGCCTTTCGAAATATTGTTTAAATAGTTCTAGGTGCTCAACATAGTATCGTCTGGAACCTATAAATATCTTTTGATGTGGAACACATCTTTATTAGGGGTGCAAATCACAAACTACACGTAGAAATGTGGTCAGGTTTTAAACACTTACAGCTCAGTCTGTTTTGTATCAATTATTAATATTATTTCATCATTTGATAGGAAATATTTCTACGTATTGATTTGAGTGTTTATAGCCATGTGTTTTGAATTGTATATCATTGAAATGTTGATTAATAGCTAGCAGTGTCCTATTTTGTCTGCAAAAAATCTCCAGCATACCGGATTTCCCTGCCATAGACGACGGTTTTGAAGGAGTAAGCGATGTATCAAAGAGAGAGCATCGCTCTGATTGGTCAATCGATGCAAAAGCGAAGCTGTTGGAAGCACGCGAATCTATAAATAGAAGCGAAATTAAAGCTAACGTTTCAGTCCTATTCCTAGCATACTAGAGGTAGGTTGTTGCTAGACAGCAAGACAAAAACGTGCCATAAAACGATTTGAAGCTTTAAGGGCTGATGCCAGTTGTTAGCGTAAAACCGTGTCGCTCGCTGTGCGTATTACATTTCTCTTCATGCTCTCTCGTAAATGTGTAAAATTACTCTCGATGTGGCCGGGTGGCCAAGAAAGTTTTGATATTTTCGGTTACAAGTTTGACTACATTACATAAAATCCAATAAAGCTACCGCTTGTTTGGCAGCCTTGATGAGCCGATTTTATTTCTCTCTCATGTTTCGTTACGTTACCAGGGAACTAAAATGGCGCCGACATAGAAATCGACTTACCTCCACAAAAATAACTTTCACTTAATTTTCATCGCGACAACATACATGTTTTTATTAGAGATGGTCGGGTATCGGGTATTTTACCCGAAATCCGACCCGTACCCGTACCCGACGGGTTTTTGGTCGGGTACGGGTAAAAATTTTTATTTCCAATCGGGTACGGGTCGGGTACGGGTAAAAAATTTTACTGCTCACTCGGGTACGGGTCGGGTACGGGTAAAAAAATTTACTGCTCACTCGGGTACGGGTAAATTTTTTTTTCTGATCGATTACCCGACCATTTGTACTTCACATAAATATGTTTATACGTTGACGAGAATTTTTTATTGCAAAACAGTTCTTACGAAAAATAAACAATTTGATTCAAGGGGTTTTGACATTTCCAGAAAAAAAAAACATTTCTTTTCTTCATTTAAAAAAAGCGATCAATCATAGTTACGTGAAAAGTTATGTGATACACATTCAGATACAAGAAAACTGTTGTTTTAAATATTGGTTGGAGATTTTCAAAATTTTCATATAAATCATTAGGGTTTTTACCATAAAAACATGAACATTTATTTCAGAAAATCTGCATAGTAGTTCTTCTTATTCTTCACTTCTGGGTGGTGTCACCTCACTTGAAATGACACCGATTGATGGCACAGCAAGTTGGGCTATATTGCCAGTTAATTTTCGTTTCTTTTCACTGGACTACAAGTGAAAATCTCGATACGTGACAACGTAGAGTCGCAAAAGTACGGGTGAGAATCTTTTCTCGCGAAATACTCAAATTTTCACCGCGTTCACTCGTTGAGGGTTCCACCGGAGGTGGCAAAAAAGTTCAATTGCTGTAAAAACCACCAGCTACCGTTAACATAGTGGGTGTGGGTTTGTGAGCCTTACACAGTTGACAGATTAATTTAAATCAAAATCATAATTCATTTTGCTTTGTAGTAAAAAATTTTAACCAAAACAAATTTCTTGTGAATGTTTAAACTACTTACACTTGAAGGACTCACTGTTCACCATTTTCAAAATCGAATACACGTACATTGTTTGATGTTTGGTCAATACACGTAAACGAACTGATGATACTCTATTCATTTTAGGGAATCCTCGCATAACATTAATTTTCGTCACGTATAATATTCAATTAGACATTTGGAACCATTTTACGTGATTTTCAAGTGATTTGAATGTGAATTTTGATTTGTGTGTCAAGATAATGAGCACGCTTACTTGTGGCTCTAAAGAATCGAATCAAAAGTCACACTGTTTCGTAAAAACCATACCTACCCAAAATTGAATACAACGGGTATTACGACATATTGGCTAAATATGCTTCTTGAAAAATTTGAGTAGATATTACTCTCTTTTGTTGACATTTGTAAATGAGTATAAAGTACCAAAGACATTGGAAATCTACACGGTCCGCCATCTAACATTTATTTTTGAACTAGCGGTTATTTCGACATTAGTAACCTAAATGTCACTTCTGATTTGACAGAAACTTAGTTGTATCCTTCCGCTGAACGAAAATGGTTGTGTATACGTGGTTGAGAAACGCGTGAAAAAAGTGCAGTTTTACTTTGAAAATCATGGTAATGTTGCGGAATGTGTGCAAAAAAATCATCTTCTCGGATGAGGCGCATTTTCATCTCGGCGGGTCTGTTAATAAGCAAAATTGTCGCATCTGGGGGACGGAAAACCCGCATGTTATCGTGGAGAAGCCGACGCATTCTCAGAGAGTGACGGTTTGGTGCATCATTGGCCCATTTATCTTCGTAAATGAGGCAGAAGCCGTCGCCACGGTTAATAGCGAGAGCTACTGCACCATGATTAGCGATTGGTTCTTCCTGTTACTTGAAGAGGAAGACTTGGACACCATTTGGTTCCAACAAGACGACGCTCCGAACCACACAGCTAACGCTACGATCGATCTTTTGCGCACAGTCCTCGAAGATCGAATTATCAGTCGAAATTCGAATGTCGTTTGGCCGCCTCGGAGCTGTGATTTGCCGCCGTTAGACTATTATCTTTGGGGAGCTGTCAAAGATAAGTGTTATGTGGACAAGCCAGAGACAATTCAAGCCTTGAAGGACAACATTCGTGCAGCCATAGCTGAAATAAAGCTGCATACAATCAAAAATGTACTAAAAAACTCGACCGACCGTATGGCGTACTGGAAGGCCAGCCGAGGCAGCCATTTGAATGAA
Organism: Malaya genurostris; assembly: GCF_030247185.1. NCBI lineage: Eukaryota > Metazoa > Arthropoda > Insecta > Diptera > Culicidae > Malaya > Malaya genurostris. The sequence continues at coordinate 167,641,009 of NC_080572.1, read as the reverse complement.
ATTATATTCCACAATTAACCGATGGATTGTACTTTAATATGAAAAAAAAAATTTGAAATCGGATGAACCGTTTGTGTTTTATAGCATGTTTAAAAAAAAAAGTTACATGGCGGTATTTATATTTTTAAATGTAAACAAGCATTTCAATGTATTTTACTTACCAACTAGAGCCTGATATGGCTCGATATCTAAAACACTTTAATTTTTCCATACTGAATTTTGGTAAAATTTTTACTACTCATTCGGGTCGGGTACGGGTACAGGTAATTTTTAATCGGGTACGGGTCAGGTACGGGTAAAATTTTTTATTTTTTTTCGGGTACGGGTCGGGTACGGGTAATTTTTTTTAATCATTGATCGGGTACGGGTCGGGTACGGGTAATTTTTTAAATTTTTGATCGGGTACGGGTCGGGTACGGGTAAATTTTTTTGCTGATCACTCGGGTACGGGTCGGGTTCGGGTATAAGAATTTCTATACCCGACCATCTCTGGTTTTTATGCACTAATCGCATCCAAACTAAATTATCTAGACATTGTCAGGATAGATTTCTGATCCATGCTTTTGAAGGCGAGATTTTCAATGAACAAGTTGAAAGTTGCCGTTTTCAGCTATGCAACTCTTCCTTCAGAAAAAAGACTCCCGACCGCTAAAGTCAAACAATCATTCTGAAATTTTCATAGAATAATCTAAACTAAATTTCTTAGATATTGTCTGTTGGGTTTTTTGATATTCGTCACCGTTTCTGAGAAAATCAGATTTGAAGCGTGAAAATAGCCCTTTAAAACGCCTTAAAACACACTGGCCTCAGCCCTTAATTGGTATGCTCTGATCTTGTGTCATGCAAGCTCGGAATGCCATGTTATGTCGTTTCCCCATGAGAAATTGACAATTACACCTGGATAAATTTTGAGTGCTTAAGATTAATTTCTAATTTATATTAGATGAACTCGATTGATAATGAGAAATAGTTTATCGCTTCAACCGAAATCGCAGAATGGTAGAGAAACTTAACGCTAAAAAAACTGCTTGCATAAAAAACTTGAACACAAGCTTGGCGAAGAGAAGTTTAATTATCGAAATCGCAAGTATGTAAAAAGATATAATTGCATATATTTGGGATAATGGTGTAATTTCGTCGGTCATAAAACAAATGCAAATCAAGACAAATGATGTTCGGTGTTGGTTCGGATTAATTGAATTATTTTGATTGTAGATCATTAGAAATTTTGGTTGCCTTGTTCCACATCAACGGCTCGAACAACCCCATGGGGCTGATCCTTGCAGTTTTTCTTGAACATTTAGGAGTTTTGTTGGTTTCGCCTTCGGCTCGTCAGTGCTTAAGCAGTTCAAATTGAACTGCCATCTCGTGCCTAGCAGTTCAACTTAAACCGCTAAGCAGACGCAAAGTTTGCACTACTTATGCAACCCTCAAACAATATTGCACAAGTGCTATATTATTTCTGACATCTCAGGCGTAAATGAGTGACGGCTTATTACTGGCCGTCGCAGAATGTGAACATTTAGGGGTTTTATTGGTTTGTGCAAAAAGCACATATTTTGTTTCTATTTCTTCGCGTTTCGCCTTCGGCTCGTCAGTGCTTAAAGCAGTTCAAATTGAACTGCCATCTCGTGCCTAGCAGTTCAACTTAAACCGCTAAGCAGACGCAAAGTTTGCACTACTTATGCAACCCTCAAACAATATTGCACAAGTGCTATATTATTTCTAACGTCTCAGGCGTAAACGAGTGACGGCTTATTACTGGCCGTCGCAGAATGTGAACATTTAGGGGTTTTGTTGGTTTGTGCAAAAAGCACATATTTTGTTTCTATTTCTTCGCGCACAAAGCACATATTTTGTTTCTATCTTTTTCTTATTTCTTGGGTTTCTATTAGCCAACAACTGGTAGCAAATCAATTCACTCGTTAAAATTTATAAATTACCGAACCGTTCGTTAGCTGTTACCATATAATTTCGCGATTGTTCGATAGTGGTTTGAAAGTTTACTGTAAAATTACCGAATTTGTAAAAAATATCGAATTCTGTGAATGTCTAATTGCCAGAGCAAATAACAAAATTGCCGATAAGAGCACAAGTTTAAAATATTTCTCTGTATGTATTTTTATATAGAGTAACGGAACCATCATTCATCTCAGCACGGCGCAAACCATTAGCTAGAGAGAGACCTGCTGTCTCTCGATAGATTGATCTTAAGAGTAAGATGAAAATAGTAGCATTCGCTTCGAATTTTTACAATTGCTATAACTTTAGCTCTGAAAATTTTTTCTCCGGTATTGCTTCTTTGAGCCGAAGCAAAGATATTGTATCTGATTTTATCACAATTTGTTGATGGAAAGTCGACTAATCGGCAACATAATATGCTGACTCTACTGATGAGATGAATATTGCAACAATAGCTCTATAAAGACTCTGACCAGAACCTTATGTGAAAATGTGCTTTCTTCTTCTTATATTTTTGTTGTTGTTTTTGTTATTGTTCGGGAAATTGATAGTGGATCGAAAATAAGGTTTACCATTAGTTCCTATTTTTTATTTATCTACTATTTGGCCAGTAATCTGTGAAACACATTAACAAATATTTTTTACTCAACTCACCTTTATCCTGCAAACAAAAAATACGCCGCACTCTGCGGCATCACCACGTTAAAAAAAATCTCGGAACTGACCCAGAGATGACGTTTGTAATACTAAAAGCAAAGTCCTGGCATTACATTCCTTTTGTGGAATTTGGCCTTTCTGTTTCAACAGACTTCGCAGCCGATTCTTAGTGTACAGAATCATTGCATGGCTAGTACTATGGATCCTACTGACACTAAGAATCCTTCCAGGTCGGGGCTCGAATATACGACAACTGGCTTGTCAGACCAGCGCCCTACGCATTGAACCACCAACCCGGCTTTTTGTAATACTAAACAAACCTCATTTTTCAAAAGCATATGAAAGATGACATATGTCAATTGAATCACAAACAAACAAAAAACTACCGACATATAAGTGATACTACTTTTATAATTGAAAATAAAATGAAAAACAAATGAACTCCGAAAATGAGTAAATATTGATTTTTATTGGGGATATATAAACCGCGTTAGCCCAAAAATGGCGTGAAAAGTGTTACTCAGACTCTTTTCCGGTGGAATTCTGATTTTAAACATAATCGTACTGATACAAATGACGCGGAACGCTCAGGTAGACCAAATGCAGCAGTCAATTCAGAATCAAACAATATTAAGTTCAAAGCTTTCTGTTTAGATGGTTGGCACATTGACTGAAAGTGCTTTTACAATTTAAGGCGAAAATCGGGACATGACAAAGGGTGCAGCGTTCGCACACAATCGATCAAAAACAACATCGCATCTACAATTTAGAGAGCTGTTTGGCATTGTTTATTCGCAATAAACAGGATTTATTGCGTCGGTCTGTGATAGTAGATGATATATGGAACTACAATTTTACTCCGGAGTCGAATCGATAATCGGCTGAGTGACGTGCAGCCTGGGAAAGCCGTCAGGAGCATCCAAAAACGCTACAGACTGCTGGAAAAGTCAAGGCTTCCGGTTTATCGGATGGTCGTGGTATAATTTACATCGATTATCTTGTAAAGGGAAGAACCAACAAATGTGACAATTGCATTGAATTATTGATGTGTTTGATAAACGAAATCAGTCTCATATGAAGTAGAAAATAGTCATCTTTCACCAAGGTAATGCATCACGCCTCAAGTTAATGAAAACAATAGCCAAACTGATCAAACTGGGAATTCGATCGGCTTCCTCACCCACCATAGTTTCCAGAGTAGTGGAGTAAGGGAAAATGATTCAGCTATTCAGGGGCAACGGACAAAATCATCCTATAAGCATGGCTTCGAAAAGTTAACAAAACGCTGAATAGATTGTATAGCACTTGAATGTAATTATTTTGATGAAATTATTACAATGTATTAGTAGTGTACCTAGGAAAGTTTGCACCCGGGGCAAAATGTTGTTTTCCACCACATTTTTTTGCAGTGTTTACTTTTTCCATGTAGACCCATTAGTTACCTCAAATATTGCCAAAAACACCAAGTCAATCTAACAAACCATTTATGAGATACAGCTCTCAAAAAATTTTTGAGGAATTTTTGCTCAGACCCTTCTCAAATGTAACGCTAGAACTAAAATGGCAAACGGATAATGCAAGCTGGTTATGATGATTAATTAAGCAAAATTCGAGCCAAAACCAAACGAAAATGAAACTTTAGAAAGCAGAGTTCCGAATGGGACCATAGGACTTTTCATTTGAACCTAAGATTGTGAAAATCAACTCAGCCATCTCAAAGAAAAAGAATCACATCCGGAACCGGTTAGTGAGAACTAAGTAACAAGACATGCACAACATAAGAATTATATTGCTGATTCAAAGTTCTACTTATCATCCTGTAATCTCGGAACCGGACCATGTATCCGAAGAAAATTCAATAGCGTTTCTATGCGGAAGTAAGGCCTTTTTATAGTTTGCTTATTATTGTTACGTATACACTGACAGACATTTTGCGATCTCGACGAACCGTTTCGAATGGCATATGGTGCACGTTTTTTCGTGCTTTGGTTAAGAATCGGTTTTCAGAGTGGTTGCGTAGCTTTTATGAGAACAATTTTGCATTGAATTGCTCATTTTTTGCTATTTCATATTATATTTTTATTTTGAATATTTTGCTTCTGTTATTTTCTTACAAAAAGCTTCGTTCCTTCGATTTTAGAACATTCGACAGTTAGTGTTTGCCATGCTTGATTAACCAGCGATTTGGATTCTAAATGTTTTTAGATTTTTTTAAGCTTTTATATATTCGGGTTATAAAACATCTCGACAAGCAATTAAAACTTTAGTTCATTAGAAATGTAAATCTTACACTTCTTTACTAACGATTACATGTGAGCAGTACGAACCAGTTTGTAACAAAAAATAGAAATACTTCGAATTGCAAAGAGAACGGCTTGATCATTCATGGAAATCCCTCATAAGCACCGAAACCTGTGAATAACACCCTAGGACAGTTCTACTAAGCTTTGTGATGACAAAAACAATTCAAATTTATTACAGCGAGCACAATGCTTTGTCCCTTCTTGGTAGTTTAAAATGAAATATTACTCCCAGTTACCAGTATGATGTCACTATAATGAATAAAGGTACCGTTTTCTGATGATCCTCACTATCCAACAGGATTCGAAGAACGATTGTGCAGAAGAGGTAAATGGATTACATTCAGCTTGTTGAGAATCGTCATTAGCGCTAATGTTTGATATTAGTTCTGTCAGCAGCAGGCAAAAAGGCCAATCTCAGATATATTCTGGTCGCAGTTGGTGCTATGGAAGTACCATCTGGCAGACTGGTGCGAAAGATAAGGATTCAACAGCGCATTCATTCATGATTTCAATTACGATTTATTCGGGCGTAATAGATGTGGGAAAAGCTTGAGTGCTCATTTAAGTCAATCTGTATAGGTATTATTGGCATTGTGTCAAAATGTCGGCTTCACACATTAAACATTTTCTTGTATCTCTGAATTATAATTCTCGTTGTTTTATTCATACTATTTGAAAAAAAGAGAGTGGGTAATGTCACAGACATAACTGGAAGACGTGAATACAAAGTTTGAATTTGTTGAATAACTATATAATGCGGAACAAACGGGAGTAAAAAAATATAACTAACCAAAGCTGTGTTTTGGTAGAATTACATATTTAGTGGAGGAAAACTATGCATAGTTCTTTGGGAATATTTTGATGGTTCTACAAAGAACCCATTTGGATCTATACCAGAACCTACATTCTGGACCACGACTAAGCAACTAGAACTGAATTCAGTAAAGAACCTGGACAGGGCCAGAATTCAGTTGCCAAATTCATGTTAGGACTACAGAGCAAGAATTCAATTCAACAATTTAGTTCTAGAATTCTGGAACTGAACTCATTTTCAGAAACCAGCCTCCGAATTTTGTCCTAGAAATTAATTCTGAACTTGAATTTAGAACTTGAATTCGAAACCTGAATTTAAGAACTGAGTTCAGATTAAAAATTTAGTTCCTGAATCCGAATTTAGTTTCAGCATTATGGTTTTGAATTCTGAAAATTAAGTTAAGAATTAACTTCAATAATCAAATTCTGGTTCAGAAGTCAGTTTTAAAATTCTGGTTCAGAATTCAGATCTAAAATTTTGTTCCAGAATCTAGAACTGAAATTTAAGATGAAATGTTGCGAAGGCGCGTCGCGTGTTTGATCAATTATTTTAAAACTAGATAGAATTTAGAAAACACTTAAGTACTCGTAATTAAATTTATCACAACTAAGTGTTCTTAGATATTTGAAATTTTGCCTTACCGAACCGTAGTTGGTTTTTGAAATATATAAACGGTACCTGTACGGAACATGGATGATTTTATAACTGAAAAATAGTGTTTGAAGCAAAATTTCACGAAGAACCTGAAAAGATTACTGAAAATTATAAAATTTTTACCGAACCAACCGTAATTTGCAGAAGTTTCAAGTGAATTTTATAAACTTTTCATCATTTTCTATATTGATTGTGCGCTACTTTCTCGTATGGTGCAGTTCTAGTGTAATAGTAATCAAAAACAATAAAGATTGAATGGGAATACATCCAAATTGTGAAATATTCACAAACCTATTACGAATCAATAAGAACCAACAAAACGTGGGATAAATCCACTGTGCTCAATCGCAGAAAATATTCCTGGTTTCTATGTGCTTCGGTTTTGCTTGTTGTGCTTTGTGTCAACACGGTCAACACAAGGACTACATCTCACGTTAAATCTTGAATTTTATTCCAGAATTCTAAGTTGATTTCCTGAATCAAAATTCTGGATTTGAGCTCTGATTAGGATTAGGAAACTAGATTCAGGGCCAAAATCTAGTCAAGTAATTAGTTCCAAAAATCTAGATATATAATCCAAAATTGGGAATCAGTTCCAGATTCTTAGTTTTAAATTGTGAACCTGCATTCAGGAACTAACTTCATAAAATGATTCTGAAACTAGCTCCATCTAACGCATCAGTAGAAAGGATCAATTTGCATCTCTTATACTTATTCAGTTGTACATCGGGACTGATGTGAAAAGCTACCTCAAAACCGTCGTCCGAGTGTGAAAAAGGCAAACGAGCGTGATAAGTTTTCTTCATTGTTTCCAAAAGTTTGAGAAAAACTTCTTTTGGAATTATTTGTCACCATATTTCTGATGGCATGTCGAAATAATTACGTTGTTGAGTTTACTACAACTTGAGATATTCACGATTGAGTTTTACCCATTCTACTAAAAAGTGAATTTTGAAAAGGTACCCTATATTAAAGTGAAACATATTCACATCAACAAATGGATTAATTATGATGACTTTCAACAAGAAGTGTTTCGAAACAAAATTTGGAAAACCAGTCTTATAGGTAGAACAGTTGGGCATCGACAATTCAATCGTGCTCCGAGTGATAAAATCGTTAGAGGAGACGCAGACGACACCGCAGTGAGCTGGCAGCGGAACAAAACCCTGTGAACGCAATGAAGACAAAGAATTACTTCAAACACATTTCGAACCTTTTGATTCCGGACGAGGCCAGGTGATTTCGTCCGTCTTTTCGTGTCTTGGCAGAAGCCAAGCAGATTCCTGGCCTGGAATTCCGGAAAATTTTCGGAAGAAGAAAGTCGAACAATTTGCCAAGAAATACTCGGTATGGCAGGCGATCTGTGGGTGCGGTAAATTCAGCAAGTTGTACATCTCATCCGGTCCCACAAAGAGGACACTTTGATTTGGCTAGATCTGGCATCGTGTCGTTACGCGAGACGGATATTGAAGTGGCACGAAGAAAATTTAATTTTTGTACCTAAGAAAGCAAATCAGTCAACGTTCTGGGCGGTTATATAGGGAAAGCATTAGAAAACAGGGAAGGACTAAAAAGTTGACAAGAATAAGTTTCCAGAGAGTTTCAAAACTATCCTAAAATGAATTTTCAGTTTTGTTGTATTAGTGCTTACACAGGAATTCAAAAACTGGTCGAAACCGATTTCTCAGTGGTTATAACCACTGCAATCAGGCGAACTTTTTATTTACTTTGTATTTGTATTTACTGATTACTCTTGGCATTAAAAGAGTTATGTACATTTAGCATACAACCGATGACAAAGCGGTACCAAAACCTCTAAATAACTACTATCTTTAGACGACTAAAAGTTCGTCAATTAGTTTCGATCTTTTGGCACTTCAGTAAAGACATGGCACTTCGCTAGCTTAGCTTAAATGAGTCGACCGCCCATGAATTTCCCGTGCTTGATCAGTTGAAATAGCTAGGTGAACCAAATTCATCATACTTGGGAGTAAAAAGAAGTGTATCGAAAATAAGCTATCCACATACATTTGTGTTGTACGCATGTATTTGTGATGGTTTTTTATGCTCAGATCACAGCATGCTGTGCGTTTGGCTGTCAGCTTTCGTTTGTTTACATGTTTGTGCGGTTGAAATTCTGCGTTTTCAAAATGTCACGTATCGAAAAGGAAGTAAAAATTAAGGTTCTGGACACATGGCTAAGTGAGAAGGGTATTACTATGCGAAAATTTGGGAACCGGTTTGGAATTCATCATGCCAGTGCACTATTGTCCGAAACGGGAAATTAGCGTGACAAAAATATTTTCGCTACTAAATATTAGTTTTTTGTAGTTGGTGTCTTCACAAAAGTTGTTTGTAATCAAATGGCGCTCCTTTTGATGAAAAATGTTACTAGGGTGGTCCTCATTTAGATTGAAATTTGAAATCTAACTTTCTTAATTGAACTCAGGAATGATTTTGTTGTACAATAAAGTTGTAGGAAATTTTAGGCTGTAGTTTTTGTGTGTCTCATTTCTCGAAAAGACAATGTATGAAACATTTGTAGAACTAATTTGATACTATTGTTTTGCTGAAGAAAGTATGAAGAAACGTCAAGGCGTTTAAAAGTTATACAATGTTTTTGAGTTTTTTTGATGGTATTTTTAAAGCTAATTTAAAAAAGTTTAAAAATAACACCCTCTCAATTTTCTCTTAAATTTTTACTTATATTATGACCTTTCAGGATAGGATACATTTTGATCGATCTGGCATCTGATGAATATTGATATTTGAAGCTTGACTAGTTTTTGATGAAAAGATAATCATAACTTTTTACTGGTAGCTCACATGAAAAACCTTGGTTGAGCAAAATTGTGCGCAATTAGAGCAAAATTGTGCGCAATTACAACAAATCTTCTGAAGACAACTTTGCCATAGAACGTTTCACAAAAAAGTTAGAACAATAAACGTGAATTTTCAGGAGCCACCCTACTTTTATTCGGGAAAATTGATGTAACTCGATCAAATGAAAAACTGGTGCTTTTCTCAGCAAAGTTGCCCAAAATAAAATTTCCTACAACTTTATTGTACAACAAAATCATTTTTGAGTTCAATTGAGAAAGTTAGATTTCAGATTTCAATCTAAATGAGGACCACCCTAGTAACATTTTTCATCAAAAGGAGCGTCATTTGATTACAAACAACTTTTGTGGAGACACGAGCTACAAAAAACTAATATTTAATAGTGGAAATATTTTTGTCACGCTAATTTCCCGTTTCGGACCACTGTGCAGTGTTAAAACCATCATTAATAAGTTTGGGGGACTCTATTCTAAACATGAGCTACCAGGAAGAGGCAGAAAACTCGGTTCTTCCAATCCGAAACTGGACCAGAAAGTGGTATCTCTAATCATGAAAAACAAATCAATGTCAATACGTGATTTGGCCAAAAAATCAGGAACGAGAATGATCCAGCGTATCAAGAGGCGAAATCACCTGAAGACCTACAAGAAGCAGAAAATCTCGAAACAAAGTGTAGAGCAGTAGAAGCGAGCAGCAACAAGGGCCGGAAATTTTATTCGCATCTTTTGCAGTGTCCGGATGCATGTGTTTCGATGGACGATGAGATTTATGTAAAGCAGGACTCAAAACCCTTCCAGGTCCACAATACTTTACTGCCGTCGTTGGAGATGATGTGAGATATGCGGACAGGTCGATTCAAGAGGAGAAATTCGGTCGGAAGGTACTCTTATTGCAAGCAATATGTTCCTGTGGTTTGAAGTCAACCATTTTTCACACTACCGGAACTATGAATGCAGAAATCTATCGATCTGAGTGTCTCCAGAAGAGATCGCTGCCTTTATATAAGAAGCATAGTACACCTCCATTGTTTTGGCTGGATTTGACGTCGGCTCACTATGCCAAAACCACTTTCAATTGGCTTGCGGAAAAGGGTATAAATTTCGTTGAGAAAAATATCAATCCACCAAATTGCCCTCAGCTTCGACCCATCCAACGTTACTGGGCAATCGTGAAGAGGGTTTTCAAGAAGACTGGTAAGGCAGCTGGGAACATGCAGGAGTTCAAAAAAAATTGGGCTCAAGCGTCCAAAACATGCGACGCAACACTTGTCCGAAACTTGATGAAGAGCATTCGATCAAAAGTTCGAAAATTCGTGAAGGAATAACTTAAATTTCATCCGGTTTTCATTACGCTCAAGTTTAACCTCGTACAATAAAGGGTCAATTTTTAGTTTAAAGAAAATATCGTTTTTCATCATAATTTGAAAGAAAAATTTGTGGATAGCTTATTTTCGATACACTCCTTAGATGAAATTCAACGTGCAACCTAAACTGACTTTGAGCATGAATTGATTAATATTTTAATATATGTAATATTTCCATTTAGAAGTAATATGCATCAAATAATCTACTTTTTTACTAGAATAATCTACGACAATAGAAATGACAACTTATTCATACTAGGCGTCTGCTATTTCAACTAAAAATATCTAAGACAACCATCACGTCTGAAACAAAAAAAAGCCAGACCATTCGAGTCTATATAAATCGTATTTCTCCCGGATAGATTCCTAGAGGGTCATACAAACACTAAAGCATTCAAACATCTTATTTTGTCGATACAATTACGCAAATTATTCTAGTGGAGTAGGTTTTTTTGCTGGCGCATCGCCATATCGACTTGACAAATTGGGCTCACTACCATCCAGATGGCTTAGAACATGCATTAGAAAATTAAATTCGTAATTTCATCTAAGCGCTGATGTGTTCCACCAAGAGAAGGTTTTAGAATTTCATCCGAACTGGGGACTTTAAGACTGGTGAGATTTTACTAATTATAGGTTAATCAGTTCGATATATTGATACATTATTAATGTCATACAACAATGGATTTTACTCGATCAAAGTCAGACTGCCTTGAGACAAAGTTGAATCATGCATATCACCTACTTCTATCTACACACGATTCTTTTACCGAAGGAGCCATCAAGTAAGTTCGCTCTCTACTGCTGCAAAAATTTACATAAATCTTGCAGGTACTCCGACCGCTGGTTGGTATAAAACTGATGTACATTCCGCGTAATACGACCAGGGAGCAAGGTTTGGTATGAATAAAATATGAGTCGCCAGAAATGTGGAAAACTATTTCTCGCCTATGGCGATTGAAAGTTTCCATTGTACAAGTTTCAGACAACTATTCCGCAAAGGTTTACAAATCTGCTAGCTGCTGGCATGGAAATATTTCAGTGTGCGCTTTGCTAAGAGAATACATTTTTGATTCGATAGATTTGACTTTCTGGGACTGATACAGTAAAGTAGTGTTATGTGTCCCACGTTAGTAAAGCGCCTTGTATTTTTATTTAAGGAATTCAATATTTTTTTTAACCATGATTCAATCACTAACTTTATTCTTCGCAATTCCGGTAGATATTTCGTACATTTATAATTTTCCCGTTCAGGGCTAGTCCGGAGGTGAATGAAGAGCGACTTTGACATCCTTTTCTCGCTGATTGTCAACCACAGCAGCACCTTCTTGGGGTAATTTCACCTCGAAACTTACTTCCTTCGTGGGGAAGATACTTTTTCACTGTTTGGCCAAGATGTTGTAGATGCTGGAACGGGCAAATCCGGTGTCCACAAAGTGCCTTACGAAGTCCGTTTTCGACGTGGCGAGGTGCCGTTCTTTGAACGCGCACACTTCTGAACGGAATTTGCCATCACGGTTAGAGTTGGACTGATATAGCTGTCAAATTTTGTCTGCTGACTCGTGGGTTACTATGATTGATGCTTCATAGGTAGTTTCGCCAGTGCGGTTGTAGCAAAACCCACGACAAAACGGCAATTTTCGTCGCGGGCCGAGTGTTAACCTTTCTCATATAGAAAAGCTATTCAATTACTGTAAAAACCGACTTTTAAACGGAGGTCCGGAGGGCCGAGTGTCATATACCATTCAACTCAGTTCGTCGAGATCTCAAAATGTCTGTGAGTGTATGTATGTATGTGTGTATGTGATAAATAATGTCACTCGATTTTTTCAGAGATGACTAATTTTTATTCGCATCCAACCTCTGGTGCTTAATGTAAAAATGTGAGTTTTAAGAATTTTTTTTTCATAACTTACCAATTCTTAAAATTGGCTAGTAAATTTATCAACTTTGCAGATCATAGTCATAGAGAATCATAAAAAAAAATTGTAGTCCATATTAGTTTATGGTTGAATGAACCGATTGTCACTATGCCGATATCCAGTTTTCAGTTCCAGAAGCTCCGACAAAAGTAATCAAATGTGATAAAATGGAGCTCACTTCACTTTCTCACATATGATTGAATAGATTTTCACTATCTTAAATTGAGACGAAATATCAATGTAGTAGTATTATGCAACAGAAATCTTCAAAATCCTTCTAAACTGTTTTCAATTGTAGTATTTTTATGAGTTTATGCTGATAAAAATAAAATCCTGAATCAGGTCGTCATATGGTGAGATAACTAAGTCCTCACAAGTTCCTATCTCACGCCTCCCCGAGCGTCTATGATGACATTTGGTCAATAGAACGGCGTCGACTGGGTGCTATCGCCTTCTGCGTTAGTAACAGAATTGTAGGGTGCGAAAAGACTTGTAGTTTGAAGCACATCCTAAAGTGCAATATTTATCATAGTATATTACAACATGTGGTTCTGTTGTTTGTTGCATTATTTGTTATATATTGAATTGAATTATATTACATTGTATTATATATTGTTGTTATTATTATTATAATCATTATTATTGTTATTATTATTATTATTAATATTATTAATATTATTATTATTATTATTATTATTATTATTTAAAATGAAATATTATATTTCCTGCAGTACTGCGACGAAAGAGCATAACTTATACATTGTATCATCGCATATTATTTCATATATTATTTTCTGTTATGTTATATTATGTTGTATGGTATTATATGGTATGGTTTCTTTTGAATTTGTTTCCGTTGATATAGGACTGTATAGTTGAATGCCGCAGTGATCAGGTACAGCGAAGCATGCTTGGTTTCCGTCTAGACAATTGTACTTTCTCTTCATGTATTTTCATATGCAGGGTAGTTTAATTGGTAAAACAATTTCACCATTTAATAGTTAGCTCCGGGTTCGAGTCCCGTCTCTGCGGTAACATTTTCGTGGTTTTCTATTTCTCAATCTCTTTCCCCGTTAAATACTGATCATATTTAACACTATCTCAAGACGGCTATACGTCTTAACAAAGACTAAAACACAAATCGTTGAACCAAAAGTGGTTGATTAAGTTCAAGCTCACTATTTCGGCACAATAATGACCTACATATTGAAACAGTTTTAAGCTAAATTTAGAAGAATTTTTCCGTTTACTGCATAGTCGCTTTAATGGTTTGAGATTTTAAACACACTTCACCCTGTAATTCCGGATTCGGATTTAACATTTTTTTTGTGAAAATCAGTGCAGACATATAATAGAAAATAAGGGGAACTCAATTCAAAGTGTGTACTTTTTATTATCCACATACACTAAAATTCATCCGTTGGATAACTAGAAATAAACAAAAGAATTTCTTTATGTTGGGATGCTTTATTTTCTTACATACTCAATGTATGGCGTAAATTCGATGTATTGTAACAAATAGGTAGGAAACGGCTGTAACTGTTCACTAGTAAATGATTTTGTAGTATATTTTCTCTACTATTCGATAATCTATTTTTCAGATATGCGAACAGCCTAGGAGCCATCTTGCGAATACGATGGATGTGGAAGCAATTCGAAGTTTAATTCATGTAGTTTTGCCATTGTTTGGATTGGCTTATGACATGGTGCTTTGTCTTGATGGCGAAATGATAACGCGTATGCACGGGTTGCATAAGAACGCAGGTTTCAGAGCGTAGCTTTTTCCAAAAAATCATCTTTTCTGTGAGTTTCTCATTCATTTGGCTTTTCCAATATATGTTTCCACTCCGTCATTGCAAAGCCATATTTGTAATAAAAAGTTTTTTTTTCATAACTGTCACTCTACGGACATAATACCCCATTCTCGATTAAGCAGCATGCTTCAATGAGTGAATGAGCATATTCGGTAGTTCGGCTGTTCTAAACTTGTCAAAAAAAGAAAAAAATTCTCGAATGAAGTTTAGTGTGTAGTGTGCGAATTTACTTCAATGTTATAACAACAATATTCGATTCTGGCTTTTTTAAAAAATGTAAGGAATTTCGAACCACTTCTTAAATTGCGACAATTTGTACTAATATTGATGTAATACATTCTTTTTTTGCTTCATAATGAGAAAAAGAAGTATTTAATAAAAAATAGGAATGAAAATCGATGCTATTTTTACAAAGGCAGTCTTTCCGATCGGTCATGTTTTGTAACGTAACGCATGTCGCGTTGGCGATAAATCACAACAAAACAATTCTTTGTGGTTAAGGAGCACAAAGATGTGCACAGTTGTGTGAGCCAATGAGTCAGAGAACCAATATTCATGTATTGATTTCTATATTTATTATCAACAGGGAAAAGCTTACTGAAGCTGAAACTATCTAAGCATTTGTCTTGAACTGAAGTAGTCTCTCTATCCATGAACGGTGGCTTGAGGGGCGGGTAGGGACTAACACTTTTGAAAAATCATTTATTATTTTCTTTATATTTTCTTATAGTAAAACATTTCAAGAATATTCTGTGAAATTTTCAAGCCTATTGGAACATAACTCTGGAAGTTATAGACCTTTATCTATGGCTATCTCATTCTGCGAAGAAGCAAGAGCTCGACGCACAGGCCCAAGATTTCTACTTCGATAGACTTCAAAACTTGACAAAACATTCTTGAAATGTTTCATTATAATAAGTTATAA
This sequence comes from Malaya genurostris, assembly GCF_030247185.1. NCBI lineage: Eukaryota > Metazoa > Arthropoda > Insecta > Diptera > Culicidae > Malaya > Malaya genurostris. Next base: position 167,625,754 of record NC_080572.1, on the reverse strand, counting down.
AAGACAAAATAGGATTGTTTGAAAATGTTAGACCCTACGGGCTCCTTGGAGTAATAAATTTTTTCTATTGATTTTATAGACAAAACACTTTAAACGCGTTTTCCTCGAAAGCAGGTTTTAAAAGTCCGTGTCCATCGTCATTCAAAAACTACTGCACCAATTTTTTCAAATTTTGCACACACTTTCTACATATAAAATACTAGACGCCAACGTTTTCCTTTTCGTTGTTTGTTACTTTGGGGAGGTTTAACAGCTACAAAATGGTGGATTTTTTTCGTGAAAAATCAAAGTTTTCACTTTGAACAACCACCAAAAATAAAAAAAAATAAAAAAAAATCAAACCGAAAAGTTGGGGTCTAGGAAAACTTCTACTATACCTATGCTGCTTTGATTTGTTGACTTCTGGTTAGTCTACGCTGAGATACAGCGGACACCGCAAATCATGATTTTTAAGAAGCGTTCTCAAAAATACTTCTGCACCGACTTATTTCTCAAAATTTTTCAACGAAAAAATTACAAAATGTTGTTCGAATGATGCTTTTTATCATGCAAAACATTGGAATTGTTTTTCGTTGAACGATAATTCGGGAAAAAATTAGCAAAAATGATTTTTTTCATCATTTAGACCCTACCCCCTTAATGATTTGCAATACTGAAAACGTGTCCAAAATTGCATTCAAATCTTAGAAAGCTGATTTTGTGATTTCTTCACTGTTAAATTCCAGAGTTGCTCGTAGTTCTCACTTTTTTATTCAATACACTTTTCAGATTGCTCATTTAAAAAATTTACAAACTTCCACAACTATGAGTAGTTCGCCAAGTAGACTAAATTTATGAACATAATAAAATTCTAAATTAACATTGAAAAAAGTTGTGATAGAATAACTACATTACCGGTCACGCAATTTTTTTTCGCAAAACCCTTCGTTCGCCAACTACGTATAGCATAAAGCAACACCTGAAAATCGATTCATTAGTTTTTGAGATATAGTGCTTACCGCAAAATCAATCAATCATCTTCCACATATAACGACAAACATATTGCTTGAGTGCAACAGTGACTATACGATAGAAAAATTTTGTTCACGTGTAATGCACAGCTTCAATAATTACATAACAATTCCAATCAAACATATATTCTAGTTATTCCATAGAGATCGTTTTTCTGCTTGACTGATTACATGTGAACCGACGTCAATCCGAAGAATTCGCATAAATGTTTGCTCAAACGTTTATCATTATCATATCTTGCAAATTATAGATAGCAAAATGCACGTTAATTATTTAAGAATCTAACCCTCAAATATAATTGATCTATCGTGATATTAGTATGAGCATCAAAACCCTGAAGTTATTTTGAACGATTCAATAATTGCTATCTCGATGAATAATGAAATTTCGGGTGGGGCTCACGTCGGTTCCATTGATTACTGTTTCGTTGTATAGCGGATATTGTTGCTACAAAACCAATCTCATTAAAACTATTTGAAGGATGAAATAGTTGAAATCCTGTGGGTGATGAAATAATTACATGGTTTTGTAGGATTGTAGCACACGGGTGAGTAATTTAATTGAAAAATTCTTTTGGATTCATTTATATACTGCGTTACATACCATTACAGTACCTAATTTTAGAAACTTTACAATTTCCCTGCGCAGCAGTTCGACTGCAAAATAAAATGAAAATAAGTGTTCCCTTTTTACCCTTTTTTATGTATATAAAAAATAGGTATAGAATTCGCTCAAACTTTCGAAAAATTTTCCGAGGCCCGGAGGGCCGAATGTCATATACCAATCGATTCAGCTCGACGAACTGAGCAAATGTCCGTGTGTGTGTGTGTGTGTGTGTGTGTGTGTGTGTGTGTGTGTGTGTGTGTGTGTGTGTGTGTGTGTGTGTGTGTGTGTGTGTGTGTGTGTGTGTGTGTGTGTGTGTGTGTGTGTGTGTGTGTGTGTGTGTGTGTGTGTGTGTGTGTGTGTGTGTGTGTGTGTGTGTGTGTGTGTGTGTGTGTGTGTGTGTGTATGTGTTTTGTCAACTAAGAGGTCGAGATCTCAGAGATGGCTGGACCGATTTTGATCAAACTAGTTGCAAATGAAAGGTCTCCCCGTCACCCAGAACGCTATTGAATGGTTTTGAGATCGGATGTTTGCTTTTTGAGTTATACGAAGTTATATGTCAAAATTTTCAGTTTTTTGACAGTATCTGTCACAATTGACCTTGAGAACAGAATATGTTTTCAGACTTAGATTCCGCACGGTAATAGCTATCCAACAAGCCATAGATTGTTGAAATCCGTACATTTTTAACGGAGATATCGAAATTTTTGTGTAAGCTACTTTTCCCCCATATTCCAGCAGTAGAAGTTCTGAGCGCTGTATGGCAAAGGAAGGCTTGGGAGCAACGTAAAACACGATTTTTTATACTGTTACATACAATTGTATCTAAGTACCAAAAAAACTGTCTACAGCATCCTTTTTCATGACATTTAGCCTCGGACCGATTTTAGCACGGTTCGTTTTTGGCAACATAATCGTTCGAATATGACATATTGAAAGGATGGCAGTGCTTCCGAATTCAGAACATTTTCATAATTATATGAATTTAAACTGCTTACAGCAATAAATGCTGGAAGAACATAACACCCATATATCATTCGAATCAGTTCGTCGAGATCAGCAAATGCGTATGTGACAAATAATTTCACTCAATTTTTTACCTTTTTTTCGAAGATGACTCAATCGTTTTCTACAAACTCAGATTCATATGAAAATTCGTATGCTCCTAAACAAAGTTCCTGAATTATGTTTGGATCCGACTTCTGGTTCCGGAACTACAGGATGATATGTGAAACGAAATTAAAATTGTGTAACTCATTTTCCTCGTAGATGGCTGAACCGATCTAAGATTCAAATGAAATCTAAGAATCATCTACGATTTGCTGACTAGAATAGTCGACAACCAAATAAACGTATTTCAGTTTTAGTGGTATTCAGTTTTCGATTCGGAAGGCACCCAACAATTTAACTCGTACTACGATTTCTCAAAGACGTCTACACTGATTTTTAAACATTTTGAAACAAATGTAAACTACTCAGATGAATTTGTCTGACTTCGGCTACACCGATTTTCGAATTCCGGCTCCAGTATCGAATCGTTTCTCAAAGCTCAATCGTTTTCTCAAATAAAGCCAAGTCGAATTTCAGAATCAAAAATTCAAATTAAAATAAACTTATAGTCCCACACAAAATTATTTAATTTTATCTAATGCTGTCTTCCGATTCTGGAATTACAGGAGGATGAATTTTTAAAATTCAAACCGATATAGAAGATGATAATCCCGAAAAGCTTGAAAGTTGGACTCAAAACTATTGCAATTTATTCGTCATATGGTCATACGAATCGGTTTGGGTTATGCTGGTTCCTGAATACCGGCTCTGGAAGTAGCTTAAATTACCGTAAACTCTAAAGTGGAACTTACTTCGACATATCATGGAATGTTTAATCGATTGTCCCACTTCTAGATAGAGTAATGAGTGATTAAAATGTCAAATTGCAGCTTAAAACGACGGTCATTAAAATAATGTCATGAAAACTGAAACACCGAAGAATATTCATGCAAAAAACACATGCGGATTGATAAAAAAAGGTATAATCTCACTGCTAGGTGGATTAAGCACGTTTTTCATATAGAAAAGCAATGCAGTTACTTTTAAACCCAATTTAACGTTTTTTGTGCAGAGTCGTATTCGGCATATTTCGCGTTTGTTTGAATGAGTTGCATAAGATGATATTATAGTTGATTTTTGTGGGTCTTCATGTTCAGATAAATGTCTTTGTCTTGCAGATCCCGTGTACGGTCATATACCATTCGACTCAATTCGTCGTGTACGCAAAATGTCTGTATGTGTGTGTGTATGTATGTATGTAACATTTTTTTGCACTCACTTTTCTCGGAGATGACTGAACCGATTCAAATGAAAGGTACAGTCGTTCCATATAAAGTTCCTGAATTTTATTCTGATCAGAATTCCGGTTCCGGAATATATCATTACTTCTTATATAATATTCCTTCTCTACTTTTCTCAATAAAGGTGTGGCCGATTTCAACAACTTAACTTCAAATGAAAGGTCTCATGGCCCTATACAAAACTTCCAAATTTCCGACTACCGTCACTTAAAGCAACAAAAATCTCAACTGGCCTCGAAACTATTTCAATCGGTAGAAATTGTCAGTAGACGACCAAACATTAATTTCGCTTTCCTTGGTTTCGGTTTTCGATTAATGACCGGAGTTTGTAGAAAATTGATACCAGTCACTTATGGAACTCGCGTCGTTTCCTCAGAGATGGCCTAACCGACTTGAGTACTGTTTCATGCTGTAGGTTATAGTAGATCATTGACAAACCTTTTTGTTTTTTCAAGAATCAAAAAAAAATTGATATACTTTGTTTCGTCTTTAACTCATCAGTTCGTAGCAATTAGAGTTGAACTGCCCAATGCAAAACTCGGCAGTTCAATTTGAACCGCTAAACAGACGTAAAGTTTCTGACCGATGCAGGCTTGGTCATTCAGGGGTTAGCCAAATTTTGTGCTAGGGCACATAACCGATTTTGATATGTTTACATTATTAAGTGATAAGTTGTAAAGTAGTTATGGTGTAAGTTCTTCAGCAAGAGTTTTTCTACTGACACTACGAATCCTTCCAGGTCAAGGCTCAAATATACGACAACTGATTTGTAAGAACAGTGCCCTATGCATTGGAAACGTTTAATTGATCCTGTTATTTATGAGCGGGCTTTTCGTGCTTAATTCACCTGTTAGTACATACGCTCAGTTCCATCATCCTAAACCCCGGGATCACTGGTCATGGAAGAGTTTTAGAAGAAACTCAAAGTAACAATTACGTAAGGGAAAGGCTTGATTGCACTACTAGGATAATTGAATGGCGATTTTCCAGTTTTCTTACAGTTCGGTTAAATGTTATGAAATAATTAACTTCTCCATTATTCCAATGACCTCACGGAATATATTCGGAATTTGCATGCCAAGCTCTATGGATGGCAATTATGGATTTTGCGTAAAATATTCCTATGCATTTCCTGTCAGTATTTAAGCGAATGCATATAGGTGCAATTTAAACTGATAACGTTTATTTCTCGTCGAATGTTTGTTTCCTAAGGGATTTGATGCCATAACAATAACAATATCCGTTATAATCCCCTTACTTCCGTGGGGTTATGTACAGTTTGAAATCAATTGTTCTGACAAGTTATTTGTGTTTTCCTGCAGAGTAAATAGTTCACATGTGCGCTTATCGAGGTGTCAACATTCCACATTATTGTAGATTAAATAATTACGAGTGTTCCGATGTTGGAAAAAGGGTTTAGCTATTAAATTGAATTCGAAATGGTTGCATGAATCGCTGAGAATAACGATTGAGTTTTGTTAGCATGATTCTCTTATATCGAGAAAAAAAATTAAAAGTCGCTAATGTGTGAGAGTTATGTAGGTTGTGATCTTTGTGTTATGTAAGAAGGTACTAATATACTAATCATGTGTCATCAGCTGGTGCTTTGTAATGTATAAGCATATTTTTGTGTTACTCGGATACTATGAGACAATGAGACCTTTATTTTGAATCAAAGTTTGTGGAAATCGGTGCAACCATCGCTGAGAAAAGTGTGTTTCATTTTTGGATTTTTTCTTTACTACTTTCGGTTATACCGGAACCGGAAATCGGAGACTAGTAGTACCAAATTAATTAAATAATTAACATATGTTATGCATTGCAATAGTTTTAAGTAAAATTAGTCTTTTATTACACGGAGAACCCGCAGATCACAAAATTACAATATTGCAATTGTTGTTTCACGCCCTGGTTGTTTCAACTAAAATGTTGTTGATTTCACTAACATATCTGTTGATTTTGACATAACCATTCAGGTAGCCGAAATTGTTGTATTCAAATGCTGTCACTTGGCGGAGAACGAAGACAGCAACCCAGAACAAAAAACCTCTTCATTTCACCAGAAGCGTTTCATATTGGTAAATTTTCAATGAACGTCATTTATGTTAGTTACGTAGTGGTCGTTTTATGTAAGTGAAAGTATGCAGAAGAATATAACAGTTAATTGTAAAACAAGTTTTCCATGTGTTAAATAGATATTCCTACAGTATAAATGTTTTAATTTCATCTGAGAGTAATGTATTCTAGGACAGTTCATGTCAATGTTATTAAAACCGCTTAACGCTTAAAAATTTGCTGCTAAAGTGCAGTGGTACTATTTGTATTTTCTTGAAAGTGTATCTGTAGCATTAGGTTTACCAGCGAGCCATTCTGCAAGTGACGGAAAAATTTCCTAATTCCCTGTGACCATTTTTCTGGTGCACGGAGAACCCTTCTATCATAAAATTGCGATATCGCAGTTTTTGATTTTTGCGATAGTTGATTTAACTAATTTCTTCTTGATTCAATCAATATGGTTTTTGATTTGCATATATTCAAGTAGTTGAAAAATATGTTGTTTTGAATGCTGTCAAATGCCGAAGACAGTTGAAAGCAAAACAATAATCGCAATGCAAAATCAACAACTTTTTTAGTTGAAAGCTGTTCGCGTCGCTTCAAAATGTGAATGAAAACAACATCGATGGTTAAAGCGTTTGGTGAAAATGTATTCATTCGATTTGAGAAATTTATGATAACAAGTGTTTATCTAACAGCGGTGTTGTTATAAAGTTAACCTTGTTTAAGATGAAAAAGATTTGGTGACAAATTAGAAAATGTTAATGAATGATCATCTCGTAATCTTTCAGGTATGCGCAAAAATTTTATGCTTCAAATTCGATCATTGATTTACTTCCAGCAGACTGTTTTACTTCCAGCTGTTTGATTAGCAATAAAACGCTTTTTGACATGAATTTAATTTATAAAAGTAACAGGAGCGAAGGGTTTCAAACACACAGAACGCGCTGCGATTGAATGGCGCGTTTGAATTGCCGTCGCAAAATTCCAATTCCCAGCGGTTGATGCACCCAAGCTCATATAAATTGACTAAAATTATCAGTGCATAACTTTAGTTCAACCGTTTGAAGGCATCATCTTTCAATACTCATTTTAGGTAAATTTAATAATTTCGTTAATTGACTCGCTCCTCCGGGCACTTTTGCTGATTAAAAACGTTTTCTACATCAATCATTTTCGATCGAATCAGAAGTATTTTTTTAGAATTTGGATCTTTACTGATCTCGACTTGACATGATCATGATCATACAAAAATCAAAATCAGTTCTGATTTCGTAATGATAATTTATTCCTTGGTTAAGATGAATTGAAATCAGCAGTGATCGGTGGTTTTCCCAGCCCTAATGATATTACATTTCAATATAAAATACTGTTTATATTTTAACGACGATATTTATTTCATGAATCTCAACATACCGAACTTATTACAAATAGATCATGACGTGTATCAGTAAGTATATTTCGATTATTTTCGCAAATCAATAACATTGTTCGAGTTGATTCAACTATTTGCAATGTCTAAAACAAATAAAATCGATTTATTTTACAACTAACAGAATTTTGTTTCAATAACAACAATAGTTATTTCAACTAAAATATTTATTGAAATTAAAAGGTATGTGTCCTCACTAATTGACAGAATTTTTTTTTTCAAACAGTTAAATTAGTTGTTTCAACCATCGTTTCTGCTAATCGAAAAACAAAAATGACAGTTTAGTAAAAACAACAATCGATTAGTTGTACCAAATTTTAACCAATCGAATTCAGAAAATCAACTAATATTCTAGTTGAAATGGGATCGCAGGTGGTTCCGTGTGAGTTCCCTTTTGAGAGTTGTAATCTTTTGGTTCATTTCTATATCCTTTGTGAGTTTAGTGATAAAGATATAAGCAGTTAATTAGGTAAAATTTCGTTGTTCAAGCAGTGAACGATTAGCTGCCCCCGAAGAGGCTAACAGTAAAAAATATTTATTGCAATTGGCGTTTTAAGTTCAAATAACTGAATAATTGGTTGAAATAACTGAGACATTTTTTTGCTTTCATGCATACAAGTAACTTTGCTGAGATTGTGTCTTTGCTCAATTGCACGAGTGACATTGAAACGTTTCATTGTTCGCTCAGCGTGTTTGGCATTGCTCAACTGAAACGTTTCATTACTTGTTGGGTGTCGTTGCTAAGCTGCCAGCAAGATAAATCAAAAATGACAGATTAGTTAAAACAACAGTCGATTAGTTGTACCAAATTTTAACCAATCAAAATCAGAAAAACAACTAATATTTTAGTTGTTTTGCGATCGCTGGCATAGATGCATCGCTCTAAACGATTATTTAAAATTTTACACACATTTCACTCTGTATTTACGGAAGCGGAAGTCGGTTTCGAATGAAAGTCAATAGCATTATAGAAGACCGTATGATCTTTTATTTTACTCTAAATGGAAATCGGTTGGGTTTTCTCTAAGAAAATGAAGTGAGATCTATTTCTGAGTTCTTGATAACTGCTTCCGGTCTTTCCGGAACTGGGAACTGGAAACCGGTATGTTTTAAATAAAATTTTGGGTATCAACTGATAAGATACATGATGTAAGAATAGAAGATAAAATTAGAAGACATTGTTTTATATTCCATTCTTACATCATGTAAAAGAAGATAAAATAAGAAGACATTGTACGAATTATGTCCCGGGTTGGCAGTTCAATGCATAAGGCACTGGTCTTACAAACCAGTTGTCGTATGTTCGAGCCCCGACCTGGAAGGATTCATTGTGTCAGTAGAATCGTAGCACCAGCTTGTACCAGGTTCTGTACACAGGTTAAATTCCATTACAGGAATGTATAACCAAGGCTTTGTAAGAATTATGCGGCTAGTTCAAATGACTTTATTCGTTTTTGTATCGCCTTGTATTCAAAACACGCTCTTGAAATTGATTATTTTACGTATCACCTTGTTATTCCGGAACCAGAACTCATATGAAAAGCCCATTTTCATTTGAATCTGAATTCAATTTGAATGTAAGTTCATTAAAGCCTATTCGCACTATACGCCGACGGTGCGAAAAACTCGGCGAGGAATATCGGCGGCAATAAAATGGATTTTATCCCGGATCTGGGATTCCAGTACATACACACGCCGACAGCTCAGACATCGCCGATGAAGAAAAAAAAACGTCCCAGATAGTCCCGTCCCGGTCGTCCCGGTATAGTGCGAAGAGGCTTTTAAGATCGGTTTCTCAGTAAAAATTGTAGTCATAATTTTGTAATTTTTTGCATATATCACCCTGTAATTTCGTATGAAATTTAAAAGCGTTCGATGGGAAATTCTGACCTTTTATTTGAATCTAAGGTTGTGGAAATAGGTGCAGCCATCCTCGAGAAAATTGAGTGACATTATTTGTCACATACAAAGACATACCCATGCACATACACACACTCGCAGATATTTAGCGAGCACGACTAACTGAGTCGAATGGTATACGAGGTGTGTCCAACAGCACTTTTTAGACGAAATTGAGCAATTTTAGTACGAATTTAGCGGCAACCTGTATCATGCCCAAATTATTGGAATTAATCGAATGGCACAAGCTAATCGATATATTTATGTCCTCAGCACCTTCTCTGACGGTGATTCGTCGATTGGCCAATACTACTTTCTTTACTTCATCAATATTTTCATCTGTTATTCACGTGGGGTCGGGTTCGGGTACAGAAAACAAATTGTTTGTCTGGTTCGGGTCGGGTACGGGTAACGATTTTTTTCATTTTAAACTGGTATGAGTCAGGTTCGGGTTACGGTTTTACTAAATATTACGATGTTCTGAGAGATCGTATATCTTTTTCTTGGTTGACTCAATTTCAACTCCTAAAATATCGGTGAAGGCAGGGCTTTGAGTGGGTGTATGTATTTCAGGATGTCGTGTGATTTCCATAATCATACCGAATCATTACACGTTGAGCGCTCATCTCGTTTGGACAAGCTTTGAAAGCCTGTTCGCACTATACCGGGACGACCGGGACTATCCGGGACGTTTTTTTCCTCATCGGCGATGACTGAGCTGCCGGCGTGTTCAAAGTTACTTAAAAGATCAATTTTGGATACGAACAACCTCAAGATATATTGACAGATACTCAGTTTGGTTTCCGTAGAAATAAAGGGACGAATGATTGTCTTGCATTACTTTCGTCTGACATCCAAATTGCCTTTGCTCAAAAACAACAAATGGCATCTGTATTTTTAGACATTAAAGGAGCATTTGATTCAGTATCCATTGATGTTCTTTCAGACAAGCTCCACCAACATGGACTTCCACCGGTTATAAATTATTATTTGCACAACCTTTTGTCAGAGAAGTGCATGTATTTTTCACATGCCGATTTGGCAAAATCCGGAAGATCTAATAAAATTGTATCAGACAACGATATTTTCAGTGATGGAATATGGATGCGTTTGCTTTCGTTCCGCTGCAAACTCTCATATTATCAAATTAGAGCGAATTCAATATCGTTGTTTGCGAATTGCTTTAGGTTGCATGCATTCGACACATACAATGCTTGAAGTTCTGGCGGGAGTTCTTCCATTGAAAGATCGTTTTTGGGAGCTTTCATCGCGACTGCTAATAAGATGTGAGGTACCTAATCCCCTGGTTATTAGTAACTTCGAAAGGCTAGTTGAGCTTCAATCTCAAACAAGATTCATGACAGTATATTTTAACCATATGTCACAGGAAATCAACCCTTCAAGATATATTCCTATCCGTGTCAGCCTCCTAAATGTCCCTGACTCAACTTTAATTTTCGACACATCCATGCAGCGCGAAGTGCGTGGAATCCTGGAACACCTACGCTTTTTGGAAATCCCAAAAATATTTACAAGTAAGTTCAGGCATATTGAAAAATGCCTGAGAAAATATTTTACACGGACGGATCACGAATTGAAGAGGCTACTGGGTTCAACAATAATGTTTCGGTCTCATTTAGGCTGCAAGAACCTGCATCTGTTTATATAGCAGAGTTAGCAGCAGTTCATTATAGTTTGAGTGTAATCGTCAAACCATTATTTTCTCTAAACCATTATTTTCTTTTCACAGATAGTCTGAGTGCAATTGAAGCCATTCGCTCAAACGATACTGGCAAAAATGAACCGTTTTTCTTGGGCAAAATAAAACAGTGCCTGAACGTCATATTGAATAATAATTATCAAATCACAATAGTCTGGGTCCCGGCTCATTGCTCCATTCCAGGCAATGAAAGAGCCGATATTTTAGCCAAACGTGGTGCTATTGAGGGTGAAATTTATGAGAGACCGATTGCTTTCAACGAATTCTATAGCGCGTCTCGCCAAAGAACACTTGCCAGCTGGCAAGCTTCTTGGGATAAAGATGATCTGGGTCGGTGGATGCACTCAATTATTCCTAAATCATTGCCGTTTCAACCTTCCGAGCGAACGGACGTGCTTTGTGTTTACTGCGAAAAAAACCAGTGCCGTGTGTGATAACGTGACCGGACGATCAAAACTAGATTATATCGCTATTGTGTAATAGACAATAGTGCTTTTTTCTGTGAGAGGTTTTTTGTACATTATACACTGAAGCAGTGCATTGTTGTGAGCGGACGATCGAAACAGTACCGTTAGCCGGTGATTGTTTGATCGATCAAGGCCAGATTTCAGTGGCCATTGTGATTATACTGTGCGGATTATAAGTGAGTGTGCTTTTTCCTCTCGGAGGTTTTTTGCACACCCTCGAAGCGGCGATACGCCGATCGACGAGGGCTTGGCCTTGGTGGCCCCCGTTGGATTAAAAGTTAAGTACTATTATTTTGTATATTTTTTTTTCTTCTTCATTCGACCGTTCATTACCCCCCCCCCCCCCCTTCGAATCATTTATTTCTGCGCGGAGGTAGCTCCGCGACATGTCAAATTTGACTCCCGACCCCTCCGTTCTCGATGATCAGATGGAGACTTCTGTTGGCAGCAATAAGTCTCGCATAAAGAGTTATCCCGAATGGCTTGCACTCTCGGCCGGGCCTTACTCGGTTTATTTCCGGACCAAGGCTAAAGAAAAAAAATTGAATGTTTTGAAAATATCGCGGGATCTGTCCTCGCGATACAATACTATAAAAAGTATTGATAAAATACGACCAGATAAGCTCAGGGTTCTGTTCACCAGCTCAAAGCAGGCAAATGAGCTCGTTCAAAATGACCATTTTACGCGGGAGTACCGCGTCTACGTGCCAGCTCGCGAAGTAGAAATCGACGGTGTGGTCACCGATTCGAGTTTGACTTGCGAGGATATTCTTAAGTACGGGGCGGGTTGTTTTAAAGACCCCTCACTTAAGAATGTCAAGATACTGGATTGCAAGCGATTGCATTCAGTATCGATCGCCGGGGATGGAACAAAGTCTTATCCCCAATCTGACTCTTATCGTGTGACCTTCGCCGGCTCTGCTTTGCCCAACTACATCCTCTTGGACCGGGTTCGTCTGCCTGTTCGTCTTTTTGTACCTCGAGTAATGAATTGTACCAATTGCAAACAATTGGGGCATACAGCTTCTCATTGCTGCAATAAGCCCCGGTGTGCTAACTGTGGGGAGGCTCATGCGGATGGCTCTTGCGGTAAGGATGCTGAAAAGTGTCTCTACTGCAAGGAGGGTCCGCATGACCTAATGGCATGTCCTGCGTATAAGCTGCGAGGAGATCGGATGAAGCGTTCCCTGAAGGAACACTCCAAGCGTTCCTTTGCCGAGATGCTTAAGAGTGCCACCCCTCCTAAACTGACAACGAACCCATATGCCTGCTTGTCAACTGACGAGAGCGATTCTGACGACCCTTTGGAAGGTCCATCATCGGCGGTCCCTCATAGCTGTAGGAAAAGAATGAATAAATCCTCTCATAAGCTACCTAGTAAGGGCTCGAAGGTGTCTTCCGAAGGGCTTCGAAAAGTTACAGCTAACGGGAATCGGGACAAACCACCGAAGCAAAAGGCTCCTGGTCTCGGAAAACTCAGTTCCGAGATGGAATTCCCACCACTTCCCGGGACAACAAAATCCCCAAACGTCCCTGAAAATCTATCAGAGAACCAACTAGGTGCTGGACTTATCAAGTTCTCTGATGTTGTGGACTGGATTTTTACAACTTTTAATATTTCTGACCCTCTTAAAAGCATTTTAATTGCTTTCATGCCAACAGTAAAAACATATTTAAAGCAGTTGACTGCAAATTGGCCCCTTCTCTCAGCGATTGTATCCTTCGATGGCTAAATCATCCATCGAGGTCACGGATCTAATCACTGTTTTACAGTGGAATTGCAGAAGTATTATCCCAAAAATAGATTCCCTTAAATTTCTAGTAAATAATCTGAAATGTGACGCATTTGCATTGTGCGAAACTTGGCTAATTTCTGAAATATCCTTAAACTTCCACGATTTTAACATTTTTCGCCTGGATCGAGATGATCCCTACGGAGGAGTACTTTTGGGGATCAAAAAGTGCTATTCTTTTTATCGAATTAACCTTCCCTCGATATCAGGTATTGAAACTGTCGCATGTCATGTTACAATCAAAGGCAAGGATCTTTGCATTGCTTCAATCTATATTCCCCCAAGAGCCTCGGTTGGGCATCGGTGGCTCAGTGATATCATTGAGCTCCTTCCCGCACCGACGTTGGTTTTAGGAGACTTTAACTCACACGGTACGGGATGGGGCTGTCTTCACGACGATAACAGATCAGCTATGATCCATGATATCTGCGACAACTTCAATATGACAATCTTGAATACGGGAGAAATGACACGGATTCCTGCACCACCAGCAAGACCAAGTGCGCTGGATTTATCACTTTGCTCGACATCGCTACGGTTGGATTGCACGTGGGAGGTAATTCCTGATCCCCACGGTAGCGATCATCTACCGATCGTAATATCAATCACCAGCGGCTCAAAACCATCGAAGACAATCAATGTTTCCTATGACCTCACACGAAATATTGATTGGAATAGCTATGCGACCTCGATATCTGAGAAACTTGAAAGAACTCAACAACTTCCTCCGGAGGAAGAGTACACGTTTTTGGCTGGCTTGATTCTCGACACCGCGACTCAAGCTCAGACGAAACGTGTACCCGGCGCAAAAACTAACATCCGTCCTCCCAACCCGTGGTGGGACAAAGAGTGCACAAATTTAAACGCGGAGAGAGCCTCCGCGTATAAAATATTCAGAAAAAATGGAACACCTGATAATTACCGGAATTACGCGGCGTTAGACGATGGTTTTCGATGGTAGAGCTCTCACTTGCGCTCTTGTCATGTAACAATAAAGCCCCGGGATTAGACAGAATAAAATTCAATTTGTTGAAAAATCTGCCTGACCCCGCCAAAAGGCGCTTGCTGAGTTTATTCAATAAGTTCCTTGAGGACAACATTGTTCCACATGACTGGAGACAAGTGAAAGTGATATCCATTCAAAAACCAGAAAAACCAGCCTCCGATCACAATTCGTATCGGCCGATTGCTATGCTTTCCTGTATCCGGAAATTGTTCGAAAAAATGATTCTGTTTCGTCTAGACAATTGGGTCGAGACTAATGGCTTACTTTCAGATACACAATTTGGTTTCCGCAGGGGCAAAGGAACGAACGATTGTCTTGCGTTGCTCTCAACCGAAATTCAAATGGCATTTGCTCGTAAGGAACAAATGGCGTCAGTTTTCCTAGACATCAAGGGGGCTTTTGACTCAGTTTCTATAAATATCCTATCTGAGAAGTTGCATCAGCATGGTCTTTCACCAATTTTGAATAACTTTTTGTACAATCTATTGTCCGAAAAATACATGTATTTCGCGCATGGTGATTTGTCGACAATACGATTCAGTTACATGGGTCTTCCTCAGGGCTCATGCTTAAGCCCCCTTTTATACAATTTTTACGTAAACGACATCGATAAATGTATCAACACATCTTGCACGCTGAGACAACTTGCCGACGACAGCGTTGTGTCCATTATAGGACCCAAAGCTGGCGATCTGCAAGGGCCGTTACAAGATACTCTTGCCAACTTATCCACATGGGCTCTTCAAATGGGTATCGAGTTCTCTACGGAGAAAACTGAGCTGGTTGTATTTTCAAGGAAGCGAGAACCAGCACAACTACAGCTTCAACTAGGGGGTGAAAACATAGCTCAGGTCTTCACATTCAAATATCTCGGGGTCTGGTTCGACTCCAAAGGCACCTGGGGATGTCACATTAGGTATCTGAAACAAAAATGCCAGCAGAGAATCAATTTTCTTCGTACAATAACCGGAACTTGGTGGGGTGCCCACCCAGGAGACCTGATCAGATTGTACCAAACAACGATATTGTCCGTTATGGAATATGGATGCTTCTGCTTCCGATCCGCCGCGAACACCCATTTCATTAAGCTGGAAAGAATTCAGTATCGTTGTTTGCGTATTGCCTTGGGTTGCATGCAATCAACTCATACGATGAGTCTTGAAGTGTTGACGGGCGTCTTACCGTTGAAAAACCGGTTCTGGGATCTCTCATATCGTTTGCTCATTCGATGCGACATTTTGAAACCTCTGGTGATTGAGAACTTCGAAAGGTTAGTTGAGCTTAATTCTCAAACCCGTTTTATGTCCTTGTATTTTGATTACATGGCTCAGAATATTAATCCTTCTTCGTTTGCTCCCAACCGTGCACATTTCTTGGATACTTCTGATTCTACTGTGTTTTTCGACACATCCATGAGAGAAGAGATTCGTGGAATTCCGGAACACGTACGCCCTCGAGTGGCCCCTAATATATTTTATAATAAATTTAGAACAGTCAACTGTGAAAAGGTGTTTTACACTGATGGATCAAACATCGACAGGTCCACAGGCTTCGGCATCTTCAATCAAAACATCACCGCTTCTTACAAACTCAGTGATCCGGCTTCAGTTTACGTCGCAGAATTAGCTGCTATTCAGTACACCCTCGAGATCATTGAAACATTGCCCAAAGACCATTACGTCATTGTCATGGACAGTCTAAGTTCAATAGAAGCTCTCCGGGCAATGAAGCCAGGAAAGTATCCCCCATATTTCCTGGGGAAAATACGGGAACACTTGCGAACTTTATCTGAACGGTCTTATTCAATATCGTTAGTCTGGGTCCCTTCGCATTGTTCCATTCCGGGCAATGAAAAGGCAGACTCATTGGCTAAGGTGGGCGCATTACAAGGTGACATTTATGAAAGACCAATCTGCTTCAATGAATTTTTCAGTATTTCTCGTCAGAAAACTCTCGAAAGTTGGCAAACTTCATGGACGAATGACGAACTGGGACGATGGCTACACTCCATTATCCCTAAGGTATCGACGAAACCTTGGTTCAAGGGGATGAACGTGAGTCGTGATTTCATTCGCGTTATGTCACGACTCATGTCAAATCACTATACATTCAACGCACATCTCCGGCGTATCGGGATCGTGGAGAACGGGCTCTGCACCTGTGGCGACGGTTATCAGGACATCGAGCATGTCGTGTGGTCGTGCGTAGAGTATCGCGACGCCAGATCGGAGCTATTGGAATCCCTCAGGGCCCGAGGTAGACCGACTGAGGTTCCGGTTCGGGATGTGTTGGCGAGTCGGGATAGTTCATATATGCTTCTGATATACCAGTTCCTCAAACACATTAATATACAAGTGTAATCTGTTACATCTTGCTTAGAAAGTTCCTCCTATTTATCGACGTTATTTCAACTGTGGCTAAGAATTATTTTCACCTGCAGGCTCGACACTAACTTCCGCCGATTATCCCGATTCCTCATCTGTCCACCATCTTCATCGGAACTAACAAGATCTTTTTGCTGTCACTAACCTTTTCGCTTCCCCTCTCCCCGTCTCTTCTCCATCTCGATGTCAACTAATTAGATCTCTGTCGTTCTTAGTCATTTCGTTCCCATATCCCCATTTTTCTTCGTTTTCCGCAATATTTACTTCTCTATATTTTTTCGTTATATTTACATCACCATCATCGCCCACGGAAGGTCGCTCTAGTCATGCGGGCCACCCGCCGGGTATTCGTAGCCTGGGGGTGTTTCCCGCGGACCCACACAGACCGAGGGATGCGGCCAACGTCATCTGGAAGACTCATGATATATTCCACCCACCGGCCGGTGCCGATCGCCAGCTGAAGGTTGGATCTGCCAAAGTCGACCACTGCGACCCCAATACAACATTATCCAATCATACTATCCTAGTTTTAAGTTAGTCGTTAATAAAATTAGAAAAAGTCCTTGGCACCTTAGAGCTAAAGCAGTGTGCCTTAAAAATAATTATATTATTGAATAAAAAAAAAAATTATTCCTAAAATATCGACAAAGGCATGGTTCAGGGGACTGGATGTGAGTAGAGATTTCATTTGTGGCGAAGGTTACCGCGATATTGACCATGTCGTTTGGACATGCGTGGAGTATCGTGATGTCAGATCTCAACTAATAAATTCCTTGCGTACCCAAGGTAGACTATCCAATGTCCCAGTTCGCGACATTCTTGCTTGTCGTGACGTTCCTTACATGAAACTTCTTTATTATTTCATTAAGTACATTCGAGTTCCAATTAAAATTTTATTTTATGTTAGACTGTTTTCTCTTTCATGAGTTCAGCTATCTTATATTCAATAGAGGTGATGAACTGATACAAACAAACCTGAAATAGTTATAAGATCATCTAGAAAATAAATGTATTTCATCTAATGTAATTTATAATAGCAACTCGTTTGATAAAAACAGTGTTAAGATTAACTAATGAATACCAACATACTAATATGATATTCGAAATGTATTAGGAGTAAAGTACTATGTATTGTGGATACCACGGCGAAGAAAAACTTATGTATATTGCCTATGAAATAAACGTATTTATGAAAAAAAACCTCAAGATATAAATCTGGACAAATGAAACGATTTTATATCATAATAATTTTCGAAACAGAGAACGTACAAACTTAATCATTTTATAAACCGCGATTAGAGAAGATTTTAAATATTCTGATGGAAAATGTGGATGAGGAAAATTTGAATAACCGTCAACCAATAAACTCAGTAATAGTGTAATTTAATTGATCCTTCGTTAAAAAGCGTCGATAATCTTCGGAAAGTGTCTGAAAATAGAATGGCAGCAATACAAGGAAGAAAATATGTGACACAGTCCGCAGAACATAGTTTGTTACTTTAATTGATTTTCACTTTTGCATATTAAGAAACCAATGCATACGCAACCAAATTCCTTAATTTCGATCATATTGTAACTTGATTTCATTAATACATGAACGAACATTATCATTGCTACAACGCATGTAGTGATAAGACACTTGTTGTTTTGATATAAATGATAATTAAACTGAAACTATCGGTAACCCGAGTTTATTATTTATTTATTTATTTATTAGGACAATGCTCATCTGACGATAAGTCCTAATGAACTAAACTATAATCTAATAAAACTAATTAAAAATGGTAATAAATTATGCTATAGCAACCGACGATGGAACTGTAAAGAGGTCATAATGAAGTCAAACACATCGCTGAACTCGTTGAAACGGCGAGTCATTGCTAAAATCGGGCTGTTGCTAGCATAGTTGGTATTGCGTAGATCAGTGTGCAGTAATGATCGAGGCCGAAGAACACGTGTTGGAGCATACAGGTTAATCTGTGATAGAAGATCCGGAACATCATATTCAGTCAGTAGTAGCTTAGATACAAATGTGGCTTGTGAAGCACGTCGACGATCTGCTAAAGAATTAATCCCCAATAGTTGACAACGATCTTCTTACGGTGGAAGGCTCAACGGGTTATTCCACGGTAGTTCCCGTAAAGCATAACGCACGAATTTACGTTCCACAGCTACACTGGTGTAGTGCAAATTAAAAACGAAAACGTGATTAGTTTTTCATACAGAACAACACCTAGATCTTTTACGTGATAAACGCGTCGCAGCTGAGTGCCAGCGACGGTGTAATTAAAATTAAACATGTTTCTCGTACGATGATAGTTTATGACGGAACATTTAGAGATTCATTTTGTTTCTTAAACACCATTCGTAAAACATATTAATAAGATGTTGGAACTGGGAGCGGGTCATTGCACCGAAAGCCATTTCGCCGAATGCCATTTCGCCTAAAGTCGTTTCGCCGAATAGGTCATTTCGCCGAAAGTCGTTTCGCCGAAAGGGTCATTTCGCCGAAAGGGAAATTTCGAATACATCAAGTTATTTTTAAGCCTCCTGTATAACTGATGTGGCGCAGCCACATAACCGAAGCCAAGATGGCTCGGCGGCATAAAGCTGAGTTGGCCGCCGACCCGTCGTCGGAAGCGGCGGCCTCTTGCATACAAACCTGTAACCGCCTCGTTAGCCCGGTCTACTCAAAGCTAGGTTTCTTTGCTTTAGTTAGATCCGAACGAGCGGTAGCGAGGTCGGACAGCACACGAATCAAATCGATGTGGCGAAGCCGCATTAAATATTTTTTAGTAAACGTTTTTAGTATTTAGTAAACGGAAAATACAACATACATTTGCTTGGTAGATACCTATGGAATTGCTTTGATGATTAGTAGTCAACAAGTTTCTTTGGGAACTCCGTTCTGAGGTTCATGAATCAATTTTTATTCAAGAAGTACAATTGTAGGTCAACAAAACGGGCGTTAACGTTATTATCTTCAATTTGTCTTTATTTTAAATCGATTCCCCTTACGATTTTAAGACATTTGTAGGAATCGGAGAAATGACCCTTTCGACGAAATGGCTTTCGGCGAAATGACATTCGGCGAAGTGGCCCATTCGGCGAAATGACTTTCGGCGAAACGGCTTTCGGCGAAATGGCTTTCGGCGACATGACCCTGATCCGTTGCAACTCACGGCAATCAGTTTCTTTGCAAATAACGAGAAATATTTTCAAATCGTCAGCAAAAAATAATTTACCACCATGTCTTAAGACAAATACAGCATCGTTGCTACACTTAGTCTGGATCCCTTTTATAAGATTCTCGGAAGCATGATTAGACCAAAATATTATGATTTATACGACTAAATCAATTTCTAACTATTCAATTAGGTTACACGATTATTGTTTGGTTTAATAATAGGGTCTGAGGGATTATGCTGAGAGATAGTTCTTTGTATTTAGCTACATTTAATGAAGAAGAATTGTCTATGATTATCATCATAACACAACTTTATACTGAATTTATTTGTGCGCCTCCGTGTTGTTCGTATGTAAATGGAGATTGCAGTAGCCAATCTCCCCGTTGACAAATTAAAACAATTTAAACTTTTTCGAATCAAGTGAAATGAGGAAAATTTATCAATCAATCACAGAGATACAAGCGCTTCAAATTAGGTTCGAAAAATCTATCGCCGATAATTCTTAGTTGGCCTGCTAGTTACCGGAGAATCAAGAACTAAAACTAAAGGTAAACTAGTAGGAATGTATTCGGGCATATATTTATAGATTCCCTTTTGTGCTATAGTTCATACTGCGCAAATCGGACGAGAGTTTGACATCATTCACTGGAACTGTCATTGGTTCGTGAAAACATAGGTCAATTCAATCTTTCAATGGTATGCAATTGAAATGCTTAAATCACGTTACCGCATAAGTTTAAGTTAAATGTTTTCGAATCGATTGGTAGTTAAATTATATAAATTCATCAACAAATGACTGAGTTTTAAGCGTTCAAAATTATGATAGAAAAAGGTTACGCGGTTATTTTTGCATTTTTTTAAACTGACACCCAGCCTCGTACAGTGAAGAGTTAGCAAAAGCGACAATCCAACGATCGAATGCATATACAATCTAGTCATCACCTCACTGGACGAGCTACTTGTTTTATTCGAAGTCAAGCATCAACAGAAATCAAGAAACGATTTGCACCATATATTTATAGATTCCTCTTCGAACTACGCAGAATGATGCGGTGTTTTTATGCATGACGCAAAGCCTCTTATAATGAAACGACGTTGCCATACATGTTTAAGTTAAAAGTTTCCCAATCGATTGATTGGTAAATTATATCAATCCATCAACAAATGACTGAGTTATTAACGTTCAAAATTATGACGAAAATAGGTTACGCGGCTATTTTTGAAACCTTTTAATTGACCCTCGGCCCCGTATAGTGGAGAGTAAGGCATTTTAATGCCAAAAACGTTCCGGATAGTCCCGGATTGTCCCGTCCCGGTATAGTGCGAACAGGCTTTGAGTATACAGATGGTCGGGTAAACATTTTTTCAAACCCTTATCCGATCGAAAATAAAAAACTTTTACTCGTACCCGATAAAAAAATGAAAATTTTCACCCGTTCCCGACCCGAACCCGACAAACATATTTTTTTCTGTACCCGAACCCAACCAATACCAGTCGAGTTCGGGTCGGTTTCGGGTACAAATAACCGAAACCCGACCATCTCTAGTTAGATGTTAGATATTAATTTTTTGCGTACCCGAGAAAGACTATCCAATGGCCCAGTTCGCGATGTTCTAACTTTTTGGATTTTACATACATTATCGATTCCTAATGACAGAAGGTGTTTCAATTTAATTGCAAAGCCCTTGTCAGTTTGAAGTTTGTCAATAATTCGCTTCTATAAGTTATCAATATTATTACATTACTTTTTATTTTTAAATGGTATTGTAAAACAAACAAATCAGGCATAAATGGAAGATATTACCGCCAACCCGGGAATCAATCACCAAAACAGAAACCAGCTGATTGCTATTATCTATTGTTTTTAGTTGGTTCAATAGTGGATACTAATGGATGGCATTTGAGAATGACGAGCGCAGCTTCGGCGGATATCATAGATTTCTTTCACCTATATTCAGGCTGATCTGTGGTTCGTGGGTACAATACTGATAATGAAACTGAACACTTAATAGCTAAGCTTCTACTGCTGAAAGTAATTGTCAGGTTTTCGGCACGAACGGCATGCAAAACAAACGGTGTGTCGCTGGTGCCTGACGAGTGCAAGGCAATAAAATTGTCCGTCCGCAGATCTGCACACGCACCGCATTGAATCAATACTGACGCTAGCATTTCAATAGAAGGATATACACAAATAAATGAACCGAATAGATAAAATTTATACCACGTTAAACAAGCTCGAGTGCATTTTCGTTGAGAGCGAAATTTCAGCTGTTGGATATTGTTAAAATAATTTTTACTTTTTCGGTGAGAATGGCAACTAAAACATTTCCCTCAAGTCACTGAATTCCGATGCATAAAATTATCACTGGATCAGTTCGAAAAGCGCTTAGCGGTTTTCTCAATGTTTACCAGCGAGACTAACAGGGGTGGGGGGCAAAGCGATGAGTTATCTGTAGCTTCCGTATATCACTTTGTTGATAAAGTGATATGATGTAATGTGATGTAAAACGTGATGTAAAACACAAATAGGTAAATTCCCTATTAAATAGCTCACTATCATTTTATATGGGAGCTGGTCATATCGCCGAAAGCCATTTCCCAAAGCTAGGGACTATCCCTCAGTTATGTACGAACGAGCGGCAGCGAGGTCGGATAGCAGGTCATTAAAAACGTTGAGGTGTAGCCGCATTAGACCTTTCAAAATCGTAGTAAATTAGAACTAATTCTATTAAGCAACTATTTCTATTAAGCATGTTATGCCAAATTACTGTTATGCCAAATGATCATTATGCCAAATAACTATTATACCAAATAATCGTGATGCCAAACGGCGTTATGCCAAACGACTTTATGCCCAACTTGGTAGCCCCTATGTATGTATGCATGAGTGTATGTGACAAATAATGTCACTCGATTTTCTCAGAGATGGCTGAACCGATTTTCACAAACTCAGATTCAAATTAAAGGACTTATGGTCCAATAGATCGCTATTGAATTTTATAACGATCCGACTTCCGGTTCCGGAATTACAGGGTGATGCACAAAAAAAATGAAAATATTGTCACTAACTTTTCTCAGAGATGGCCACGACCGATTTTTACAAACTTAGATTCATACGAAAGCTCTTATAGTCCCATAGTTCATATAGACATTGAATCTTTTTCCGACTTCTGGTTCCGGAATTACAAGGCAATATGTGCAAACATATGAGAAAACACGCACTCAATTTTCTCGGGAAGTTCTTATCCTTTTTTTTTTAACTAAAATGCAAATAAAATGTCTTGGAATTCTTTATAAAGTGAAAGTGCAATAAGTGAAAAATTTTCAATTTCATGGGGATTTTTTCAAATGTGATGGTGAAACGAGGTGCAATTATTTTATGAAATTTACTGTTAAATTCATCTAGTTGGCAGACCTTGTTAGTTAGTGTATGTATAAATCTACTTTGTAACAACTAGTCCCCGGTTTCCGCTTCCAAACGCACCGGCAATAGTTAATAAAAGTTCCATAATCGGAACTCGCTTCGATTTCTCAGCAACGATTAAACCGATTTTCACACGTCAAATTAAGCTCTCCTTGTCTTAAAAGATACTGTGCAATTTCATCCAAATCCGACTGCCGGTTCCGAAATTATAGGGTAATGAGTATCAAAACTTTCAAATGTCATACAAAATGATGCAAAATTGGTATGCATCGGTACTTGCTGGTACTGAAGAAAACGTCACCGTCTAGCACACAGCGTGCTTAGTTCAATTTTGTATAGCGTGCGGGGTGGCCACATTTAAATCTATATCAACTTGACGTAGATGTTTACAAATTGAAAAAGTGATGGTAGTTTATACCAAAGAAAGTATTTGATTTTATTCAAGTTTGAAAAAAAAATTGTGGCCGAATTTTCTAGTGATGTTTCTGAAAATATAAGTAATATGAGAAAGGCATCATTACACCACTAGGTGGATTAAAAAAGGTTTTTCTTACGAAAAGCGTTTTCTTTTGAGTAGTTTGAAAAATCACATATGTGCTCAAAAGTTGTGAAAAGTTAACAGTGCAAAACATTTATCATAAAGTCTAACCAAAATTATCACATAAATTCCGAAAACTCGGCTAATCAGTTCCGTTCTCCCCTAATTGTTGGTGCTCGTTCCTCAGTCATTCTTTTAAGTTATAAAGACGATTCTGATTATGTAAGCAGCGCACTTCATTGCTATTCTTTCGATTATTAGAATTCTGTTCAGATACAGATGAATTTAATCGTAAATATCTCGAGTTGAATCCACCTGCAGACTGAACGTAATTTCAGGTTTATAATTCAGTTTCAGGTTACAGGTCCAGGAATTGTGATTATGGATGACTAGGGCTAATTCTGAAACTGGTTTCTTGACTAGAACTGTATATTCGAAATTTAATTTCAGCTTCAGAATTCTGAAGCAAGATGGATATAGAATTTGGGAACTGGCTTCTGAACCAGAATTTAATTCCTGAATTCCGTTTCGCCATTTAATTCCAAAAATCTGTTTTTGAATTAAATCCTTAAATTCAGTTGCAGAATTTATTTCCAGAATTCCGAACCTGCGTGCTGAATCTGAATTCAAAAATTTGGATTCTTAAACTAGATTTTGGAACTGGATTTAGTTCTTTCATTCAGGTTCAGAATTCAAGCTCAGAATTCAGTTCTAAAACTTCTGGATTCTGAAAATGATTCCAGTTTCATAATTCTAAAACTAAATTCATGAGCTGAATTCTTGATTTGAATTTAGTTTTTGAATTCCAGAATATTGGTTCTGGTATAGATAAATAAATTATGGTGAAAAGTTGTAAATATAGGAAAATCGGATCTTTTTAGAAACGTTATAATATTCCCAAAGGATTCTGCAAAGTATGTACTGAGCATGTATAAGCACAACAAACTATAGCATTGTTTGTAGTATTTTTTATTCTTTGTGGTTACCTAATTAATATTTGTTTGGTAGAATATGTTTGTCATCAATAAGTCTTAATTTGGTATAGATGCACTGTTATAATTCTGGAATCGAAGCAGTAAAAGTTGAAAATTTACACAATCAACTAATACAACATTTCATCTATATACGGAAGTTTGAAAGAAACACGTGTCGGGTGTAGTTTAAAATTACTAAGGCTACTAATTAAATCAATGTCATTGTCCGGCATGTCTAACAAGTGACGAGGATGGGTCAACCGAGGAAACTACCTTGGCGTCCGGTTTCGGGACAAATTTGTTTTCGTTTCAAATTTGCTTTCAGTTGCGAAAAATTTTCAGTAGGGCGTGATGTTTATATTGTTGTCTATCTTGAGGGGAAAAAATCAGTGCCTTCAAAACCTACGCAATGTGTCTCATGAAAATTTCGTTAGTATTGGAAGCGGAATGATCGGTCTGTATGAGACTTTGCGCGCGTTTTCAGTATTACACACCATTTATTTAGCACGGGTATATTAGACAAGGCGAATGTTTCTTCGGATCAAAGTAACTCAAAAATTGTAAACTGAAAATAAAGAAGAAGTTGTAGGAGTCTAATCGGGTTCTTAGAGAAAAAGAGCGCTGAAAAAACTGCATGCTTTTCCAAAATTTAGAAAATAATCAGAAATTGTGGATTAAAAGTAAAACGCATCTCTAATCTTTTGTTAAATATTTATACCTGTTATTCAAACCTACACTTGTCAGTCATTCGATCAGAATTTTACAAACAATGAAAAAGTCGTCGCTAAAACAATAGATTCAAGCGAGTTTAACTTTAAGTTTTTGATAAAATACTAGAGTATAATTCTGCAGCTTGTAGTGATCTTTTTCATAAAGAGCAATTCCATGCGAAATCTAAGGTTGTTTTTTTCATGGTATTTTTTTATTTGGCTTAAGTTTTGTATATGCATCAAAAGAGAGAATTTGTATCATAAGTTAACCGTTTTTGCTCCAACCTTAGTTTTGAGAAAAGTCAAAAAAGAAAACCCTTGAACATTTTCAATAAAATATATTTTTCAGAAACCGATGAGTCCGATCGACTTGGTATCTTCTGCAATGTTTCATAAGGATAATGACAAAAAATTAGAACGGTTTGAAAAAATCTTCTTGTTTATTTTATTTTGAACATATCACTTAAAATTCAAAGATCTTTTTTAGTTTTTAATTATAAAGGTGTTGATATTAAGATCATTTGCCTCTTCGGGCCAGAAACGTTTTCTGACGCTATGTGCGGGGTCGGGAAACGAACCCATCATGCTATACCCGTCCCCTGTTAAGGATATCAAAAACTGTATTTTCGATTTACTTTTATTCTTCGATATGTTGTAGCCGAAGTCCTAAATAAAATACTGTATAATTTTCAGAAAGGAAAACATTTTCGAAACAATTTCCAATAAAAAAGATTGCCACCGAAATTTGACAATATGGTAAATTTTTATTTTTATTATCTGAAAAAAAAAATTTATGTTTTTATATAATGTTCAAGAGTCGTAATTATTGAAGATTTCTTTTTGTTTAATAATATCCAAAATTTTTATACTAGCATTACAATTTGAAAATCGTTAAATTCCTATTTCATCTACAGAGACCTAAATGAATGAATGATAATTTTGTGTTCTTTGAATAGTATGCTTTTGAATATTGTTCAATAAGACGTTGCTTGTTATATTGTACTTGCATAGGAAAAGAAAAATTGTGTTAGTTGCTCCCTTTTTTGCTTTTGAGCCGAATCGAATAGTTCCTTTGCATTTTTTATGAGATATGAGATTTATTTTACGAGTTCCTTAGCAATACTTGCCCTTGTAACTATGCGTTTTATTGTTCCTCCTAAAGCATCACATGGTGGATTTGTTTATCTAATACTCTTCATAACTTCCGTTCGTGCGCTACCTCAGTTCTACTATCATACAAAAGTTTCTCTCAATGAATTCTAAAAGTTGTACGAAGACACCAAACACTTGATATAAAAACCTTTTTTAATCCGCCTAGTGGTGTAATGATGCCTTTCTCATATTACTTATATTTCCAAAAACATTACTAGAAGATTCCGTCCAGATTTTTTTTTAAACTTGAATAAAATTAGAAACTTTCTTTGGGCATACACTAACATAACCATTTTACATTTGTAAACAATTATGTCTTGTTAATAATATATTTTTTTACTTTGCATCGTCGTACTAAATGACGGTTTGAAAATTTAAACACACTTCACCCTCTAGTGCGGGAGCCGGCAGTCGGACCCGGATGAAATTTAACAGCAACCTATGAGACTATAAGACATTTCATTTGAGCCTAGGTTTGTGAAATCGAGCAAATCATTTCTGAGAAAATTGAGTGAGTTTCGTTTTAGCATTTTTGACCACTATTTCTAGTACTTCCGGAACCGGTATAACCGAAGTCGGTTCGTTTAGCAAGTTACTAATATAGACTACAAATTAAGTAAGTTTTTAGCCAAATCTAGAAGAATTTCAAAGAATTTTCAAACACACTTTACCCTATGAACGATGAGATTTTTTATTTGTGCTTAAGTTTGTGAAAATTGGTCAAGCCATCACTGACAAAAATTAGTGACATTATTTGACACACACACACAAACATACATATATACATACATACAATTAACACTGTTTAGAGCACTTGGCGAATTTTGTGGTGCATGTGGATAAACCAGCTATTGATGCTTTGCAAACCAATATTCAACGTGTCATTGCTGAAATACGCCCTCAAATGCTCGAAAATTGGACCTCTAGAATAACCTTTGTGAAAAATATTCGTGGCGGCCATATACCCGAAATCATATTTAAATCATTTATGTTTTGGTACCTCGTGAGCAGTGATGGAATTTCACTAGAGTGATACACCATCGAGTAAGTTTCATTTCAACACTGGGGAGGCCGCTGACGAACATCGCACAAAAAGGAATGCGCGCTTCTTCTCAGTGTCGAATAGACATAATTTGAGTGTGTGCTTGTGGTTAAAGAAGCTGGTGCGAGTGAAACATATTCTCTTCGCATGAATCGCTCTCACGCGCTCTCGCCTAAATACACCCAAGTAACCACTGGTGCGTGCTAGTGAGCGAACACTTCTGTGATTTATTTTTTTAAATTTATAGAAGGTTGCGCTGGTTTTGCTATGAAAATCTTTTTCGCAGCAAGGAAAATCAAAATTTCAACGATAAATTGTATTTTTGCTTCTCTTACGCGAACCATACACCACCCAAGTAACAATTTTTAGCTTATTTGTGACTAGTTTGCAACCAGAAATTCGAGTTATTGTTACTAGAATCTAACCTCTTGCGTGACACAAAGAGCACAGTTTCTACTAGTTGCTAAGTCGGCTAAGAATAGGTTGTCGTACGTTGTAATGAAATACTGAAATAACTTATATTTTCATAACTTGAAAATAACATGTTTTCAAGTAAACTAGTTGAAACTCTGTCACCATCGACATTATAAACATTGAATGAATCTAGAATACTTTTCCACCAATGATAAAAAGGAAGCATAGTACTAGTAATCCAAACTTGATACAAGGTACAAATTTCACAACGATTTTAAATCTGTCGAGCGGAATTAAATTTTAATTACCTGTGTTTTTATGCGCCTTCAATAAAAATCAGTTTATGAATATATGTACAATAAACGAAAAAACCCTATGTTCAAAATGCTCAAAATTAATCCATTTAGATTGATTTCTCATTATTTTATATTCATATACCATGTGAAGTGTTATATCACAATCGATGTTTAATCCCTATATAGTTTTCTTTGTGTTTATAGAACACAAATGATTATTCTGCTTTTCATTATTTTCGCCAAAAAGTAGTTATGAAAAAGTAATATTCTGGTTTTATTTATGTTCTATACACTTCTTGTGACTCCATAGTGTGATCGCCATATTCAAACCAACAAAAGTTTTTTAGGTTGCATTTTCGTTATCTTTACGTTGGAAAAACCCATCGATAGCTATCTGAATCAATGCAGAAATTGTATGTTATAATCTTATAGTTATTGCTATATCAATTCACAGTAACGATTTACATATACGCTTACGTATTTGTAATGGTTTCGCAACGGAAAATGAACCTTTTTTCAACTAGTAGCTAAAAGCATAGCGATGATTAAAGATATGTTAGAATTACAAAATTACAAAATTACAAATGATAGCTGATTCAATGTTTATGTTATAAAGAAACACTGCCGTAACCTTGTTTTAACCAGTATAACATAAAAAAAACATGTTCTCGCTCTTAATGCAACATAGTTGGGCTAAGTGATATCAGAATTAGTTACGGGTTGCTACTGTTTAAGTCAAATAAACTTATTTTCAACTAGCAGCTAGAAGCATACTTGCTATTAAAGATATGTTTGGATTAAGTAGCTTATAATTTATAATTAATTCAACATGATGAAAAAGATGTGTTGATTTGAAACCTAAATGACTATTCCGTAGCTAGTTATGTTATCAAGAAACATGACTGTAACCTTGTTTCAACCAGTATTACATAAAAAATATTTTCGTGCTCTTGTTGTAACATAGTTTGGACTCAGCCGTATCAGAACTAGTTGCGGATTGCTGCTTGGGCAGAGTGTACACCGGCATGTACACTTCGGTGAAAATATCTGCGTTCACCTCAGAGAATTTGAGTGCTCTGTTCTGACACTATGGTTCGATCCAGTGCTAGAGGTAAAAGAAAATAAACACGCTCTCTAATGATGTGAGACTTGCTCTTCGTCACACAGAGGAGGTGTATATCTCTGCTAATGGGAACCGTTTTGTGCTAAAGTGCACATGACTGTTTTGATTGTTTTGTAAATGCGTTGTGAATAGCAATGACTTTACATCTGCTTAGCGGATTTCCAACATAATCTGCTAATGCAATGATGAGCTGAATTATTTATTTTCATATTTAATTGTTAAATGCCAAGAAATTATAAAATAAAAACAATTTTGGCCATTTCATGATTTAATATGTGCTTTATTTAAATTTCAAATCAGCAAGCTCTTGAAAAACACCTTTTATATGAGAACGGCAATAAGTATATAAAAGTAAAAAAAAGCTTAGAATCGTAGTCACTATCTTGTGATAATACTGACGAGTGGGTAAAAATTGAATAAAAAAGAATATCAAAGATGGTAAACACTAGAAATGGTCCCATTTGCTAATTTATCTATATTAACTTTCTTGCAACTATTTTAGCGTAATTTCTAACGTTTCCAGTAGCGTACTTAAATCGGTTTAATAGTTGCTGAGAGATCGAAGTGAGTTCCGTTTTTGGGGATTTTCTTCACTATTATTGATATGGTACAAGCGGAAACCGGGTACTAGTCGTTTCAAAAGGGGTATATATATCCACTAACAGACAAGATCTGTCAACTAGATGAATTTACTAGTGAGTTTTTGAAATATTTGCACCTTATTTCGCCATCGCTTGTGGAAAAAATACTAATGAAATTGAAAATTTTCCACTTACCCGAACCGGAAGTAGGATCTGGAAAGACTTTAAGGAATGTCATGACCTTTTATTTGCGTCTTAGTTTGTGAAAATCGGTTAGGAATTTTCCGACAAATTTGAGTGCGCATTTTCTCATAGATTTGCCTCGTAATTCCAGAACCGGAAGTCGGATAAAGATGAAATGCAATAGCAATCTGTATGACCATAAGTTCTTTCGTTTGAGTCTGAGTTTGTGAAAATCATTTCAGCCATCTACGAGAAAATTGAGTAACACTATTTGTCACATACACACAGACATACATACATGCACACACATACACTGACATAACTGATTTTCTGGGAAACCCCTTGGTTGCTAGATTAAAGTAGCTGTAAAATATAAGTACTTGATGTAAGTTGCTCTAGAAATGGAGCCTTAGCTTCAAATATTGTTTGAATCCGAACCGTTGTAATTTGACTACAACGAAAATTATAGATCAGATGTTTAAACAGGTTGGCCTACCAATCTTAAGACCGTGTCATATCTTCATCTTACTCTATGCTCTCATTAAACGTAATGATAAATATGGTTTGAATCACATGTACGCAAAAGTGCTTGATCACAGTAATCAGGTAAATAATCAAAATAGAGCTTTCCTATCATAGATTAATGTCAAGAGTTAATTACCACTAGGCTTATGAACGCAATATAGCGGATAAACTTTTCACTCACTTTAATTTATTCAAATTAAATCAGTGTTGGAAAATTTGAAATATATTGTATTGTAACTCTGCTGCAGAAATTGTGTACTAAAGTTTTTGCTGGAATGTAGTAACAAATATGACTAACATTGTTTTGTTGAAAAGGACCAACGGTGGTGATATAAAACCATGCAAAGGTAGACAATTTGTTGAATAGTTTTAATACCAATTTATACAAAAAAAACATTCACTGCTGCTTGTAACAAAAGCGTTGATGCACATGCAGTGTTTGTATTTTTCATTATATTTTCATTTTGTTAAACATAGTTCGTATATGGTGGTGATTTGGCTCGGTTTTGCACGCACAGCTTGTGTCCTTACCGAGGTCGTATACGCGTCATGTGAGTTTCGGCCATTGTTGGAACGAAGCGAATGAACGTGCCTAGTGCGCTAGTGAGCTGCATCCGGTCATTTTTATTTCGTCACGCGCACCAAAATTTCTCGAATAAATGTAGCCCGGAGCAATCGGTTGGAATTTCAAATTAGAAACACATCAAATGCTCGACGGTACCACTCGAAACGGTAGCGCCCATGTGTAGAAGGATAAATTTCAATTAGAAGTGTTTTTGTCGCACCTGTAAAATGGTTTTCGTGATCACGTGACGGTGACTGCTTTTTAAATTGAGTGCAAATTGTGTTTATGCTTTCTTTGGTACAATTACAATCGCGTTACTGGAAAAACTCAACAACAAATGGATCCCGAAGCAAATCCCGAACAAAGCATGACCGAATTTGATTATCCGGGATAGCACGTTCGATTGGAAAAAATTGCTAAATAATTGAGAGTGTTCAATCAACTTCATTCAACAAGGTGTGAATTCAAATTTCGGATTTATATAGCGCACTCGTTCCTGTAAGGACTACCGAAAAAATAATCGTCAATTTACATGTTTTTAACTCTTGTCAAAGGCAAAGCAGTTGCCTATGCAAAGCAGTCGACACCGCTGAAGTCATCAGAAAGATAAAGTACCTGGGGCGCATTCGGTTTACCGAGCAGAGAAAAGTTCAAGTCGGGTGGCTGCTTTCATCCTGTTTTGACCTTTCATTGAAGGCACGTACATCCACTTTAATATCAGTTACCAACTCGCAAATGTCGTGATGCCACTGGGGGGGCGGGTTTTGATTATGATAACGATGAGGATGATGATAATGGCCAAGGAATAGTGAAACTTCGACCCCGCCTGGGACACATGACACTTTCTCAGCATTACAATAAAAACTGTGACGACGAAAACTAGTTTTGTTTTAGTTATCACACCAGAAGTATTTATCACAGAATTATCCGGAAGTGAAAAATTTATTCGATTATTTATTTTCGTATAACCAAGCGAGTCGGAAACACTAAGCGAACTATGAGTAAAATTAAGACACGTTATTTTTATAATTAGAGTAGAACATAGTCTGCACATATCTATAACCTAGCCAATAACAGGTAACAACATGTAATAAAACGGAACAATTATTCCTTAAATTCTATGTTGCGTTTTAAAAAATGCTTCCTGGGCAGTTGTCGGAACCATAACCGTGATCAAGAAAATGATTTTTGTCATCACTTTTGCAGCTTTTTCACCAATAATCCTCTATATTTTTGCTTACGAGATTATTGTTGTAGCACCACACATCTGGAGGACATTGGATAGGTTGACGATCATTGGTGCCACATCTATCTGAAGCTAGTTTATCTCCTTTAGTGATCTCCTGGTATACTGGACCTTCTCTCTTTCTTTTTCGAGAACGAATAGCGGCTTGGGCATTCTCATCTCGCTGATCGTCAACCACAGACAGGCCTTCTTCAGGAACTTGATATGAAAAATACATTTGACGTCAACGATTTCCTTCTGATGGGGTACGTTAAATATCAGATTCTCTAACAGTTTTCGCGTTTAGTTAAAAAAGATGTTAAATGTTCTGACTATTATTTTCGGTTGTTGTTTTGACCGTTATTGTCTGTGGATCAGAAATCAACGATCGGTATTGCCAAAGCGATTGTTTTTTCGTGAATCAACTAACAAGTCCTTTGAATAATACGCTCTTCTTTATATCATACTAGCTGAATCACCCGGCGTTGCTAGGAAATGTTTCGTGAAGGCAAGGCCGCAAAAACAATTCTAGAAATTGTTCTGACCATTGAAATACTCAGAGCGTAGTGAAACACAATTTATTTTCATACAATTGCTCAAGATTGTGATAATGATTATTTGATAGCGAAAGGCTGTTCATAACTACGTTAGATAATACTTTGTGACCCTCACTTAGTTGCTAGAAATATGCAGTACTGGCCAAGAAGTACCAAATTTCGTAAAATCCGATCAATTCACTATCTACTTTTCATGTTTGGGGCACTTGCTACACTCCTTCCTTGAAATAACCCTTTATTCTATTTTGATGTGAAGGTAGTATGTGTATTAATCAAACAGTATCGTTTCTCGTCGAATGAATTTTACATTGAACTCCCCTTTTGTTAGTGAACTTGCAACAACTCTGCCCTCTGAGTAGTGTAAAAAGTATCTGTGCTCGTCAAAAAGCCTAGGGGAGGGGGATGAAAATTAATTTTTCAGAATCTTTTCTCCTAGTCTATATCCTCCGGCTTCCCTCGTTTGTCGACAAATAAGATAAATTTAACAATAAACCTCATATTAGAGGCACTTGCTAAAAACTCCAACCTTGTTACGTATGTAAATATTTGTTGGATTAAGGAACACCAATAATTAAATGTATAAACATTAGGCTTAGAAAAACCATTGAAAGCATCCGTAGTGTCACGCACCGTCATTAGTTCTCACGGAAATATTAATCGCATCCAGCAGCCAACCAAACAAAATATGAAATATATAATGCAAAACAAAAATAAGGCATACTAACAACACCTTTACTTTATGCAGCTGATTTTTACAAAATTTGTAGGAAAAGATGTGCCGAATATCATAAAAAAAATCTAAGTGGAACTCAGTGGAACTTTTTTTAGGTCTTTTCAAAGTTAGTTTTAATTACTGAATTATGGCAACCCCCTTAAAACTAGTTTTCTAGTCATAACTTGTTTCGAGTTAATTTTTAATGCGTACTTCGTTTAGAATAATTGTAGAAAATATAAAACCTCATAATTTTGTAGAAGCTAATGCATAAGTTTATTCTTTTCTGGAAAATTTATGCATAATTTTACTTTTTTTTACCTAGGAAACCTTGTGCCGAAGCGAAATATGCAACTTAATGCAGCAAACTTTCACGTATTTTCAAGTATTTTTGCTAAAGATATGAACAAGTATTTTTGCAACCAAGTATTTTTGCTGAAGATATGAATAATATTAAAAAATTATTTTTTGAGATATTCGCTTTACTTTAAAAACAGTTTTTTGGATTTACCTACGTAGAATTCATCTCTATTACCTAAGTATCTACTACAAAGTTAGCATTTAAATGAGTAACTTTTACCAATACTTTTCACAACCTAATCAACCAACTAGGTAGTTAATGTTATCAAATAAATCATTACAATATGTCACTTAGTCGCATTGCATTCGATCAATCAGTATCAGTCACGCTATCGTCCGAGTTTTCCGTATCGCTAATATCTTGTTCTGTTGTAAGTTCTAGCATATCAATTGCTTCCAATGACATTTCTTTCCAGTTTTGATAAGTTTGTAATAAATATTCGAAATCAGTGGGTCAGACGCTACTAGGAGTCTACAAAAAACATCTGTCATTGATTTTCGATGCGGTGATTTTTTTGTATTTTTTCGATGCGGTGATTTTTATGTAATTTCGCTTTCAGTTTTGTGAGTAACACTTTTATTTCTCCTTTCAAACTTTCTGTCATTTCAGTCTTTGTTTCAAGTCTCCTCAATAGGTCATTTCTAATTGTTTTCAAGTAAGTAGTTTGACTGCCAAAAATTTCGTTTTTCACGACAGAAAATATTTCTTTCCTTGTCAAAGTAATGCTTCGTCAGGGAGGAGCGGATACTGGAAAAAATATAATTACATTAACGCAATAACTTGTAGTTCATTTTTGGATAAAATTATATATTTGTTTTTTTTTTTTTACTAAAGCAATGTGAAATTTTCGGAAGATTGTTGAAGAAATTGTTAAACGAATATATTGCTGTAGTTTCAGTATTCACACACACGCAGACCCGCTAATATGTATTTTTTTGAATAGTTAAATTGTTATTGTTTACAAATGTAAATATTTCAAATTAATATAGTGTAATTATGTTTTAATTAAGAAACTCGACGCAACGAATGTTTTTTGATTTTTGAATTAATTTTTACACCGCGAACTTAATTGTTAACATATAAACTGTCAAAGTTAGGATTCGATCAGTGACGTGGCATGTGTCGACAAGTTAAGCCCGTATTCGAGCGAGTTGCGTTGCGGTACATTCCTCGCGTGAGGGTCGTGATTGAAAAATTCACTGCTCCGAAAAAAATTTGCTCACTCTGAAACTTTGCCAAGATTGAGTTAAACCCCTAAGGTATCTTTTTTCAACAAAAACAAAAGAAATTAGGCCCAAGTTTGGATTTTTTTATTTGTTTATTATTTTTAACTTATTTTATTCAATAAACTTTAAAGGTTGTTTTATGGAATCACTTATTTGAAACCTAAGAAAAACCGTACATTTCCTGCCTTGGACGAATTTTTGTATCTTTGTTATATTTTACAGGCTGTTGAAAAAAAAGCTTTGTGTGAAATACCCCATGGATTATTACTATATATGCTATGCACGTATGCAAATATATGAAAGATATTTCTATCCTATTTCCGACTACCAGTCTGGACGCGCGTAAACACGCATAAACAAGTTCATGCTTGCACGCGCAACTTAAGCAAATTGTTGCGATTTTTATTTTGTTACTTTTTGACAATTGACAATATTAGAATAAATCTAAGGGGAACTAGATGCAATTTTAGGCCTTTTCAAATTTAGTTTTAATTATTGAAAATCCGAAAAATTATCAAAACTTCAACACATATTTAAAAAATGGAAAAATGTTTTCTAGACAAAATATGATAAAGTATTGTTAAAGTACAAACCTTTACGAAGAGATTCCATGTTTAAACGTGTAAATAAATTGAGTTATCGCGAAGCAACACGATTTTTAAGACGAGATATTGATCGGGCGACGCTCACTGCAAAAGTGAGTTACAGAAATAGCAGACACGTGACGCACTCTGTTTCTTAACCATTCATGGTTTCAGCATGGCCATAGTGAAAATGAGTCACACGAAGAGTAGTCAAGATATTCTCATTGGAAAATAAATTGGATAAGGTACATGTTCTCCTATAAGTATTATAAAAGTTTGCTGCATTAAGTTCCATATTTCGCTTCGGCACAAGGTTTCCTAGGTAAAAAAACGGTAAAAAGGTAAAATTATGCATAAATTTTTCAGAAAGGAATAAACTTATGCATTAGCTTCTACAAAATTATGAAATTTTATATTTTATACAATTATTCTAAACGAAGTATGCATAAAAAAATAACTCGAAACAAGTTATGACTAGAAAACTAGTTTTAAGGGGGTTGCCATAATTCAGTAATTAAAACTAACTTTTAAAAGACCTAAAAAAAAGTTCCACTGAGTTCCACTTAGATTTTTTTGATGATATTCGGCACATCTACAAATTCCTACAAATTTTGTAAAAATCAGCTGCATAAAGTTGCATATTTCACTTCGGTGCAAGGTTTTATCCTAGGTAAAAAAGGTAAAATGTTGCATAACTTTGCCAGGAAAGAACAAACCTATGCACTACCTTCAACAAAAATATGCGATTTTATGAATTCTACAATTATTCCGAACAAAGTATGCATAACAAAATAACTCGAAACAATTTATGAAAAAAAAACTAATTTTTAGGGGGTTGCCATAAAAACGCTTTGTATATCCGAAACGGTGCGACCTAGACTTTTGGCATATTTGACAAAGTAAATTATTTTTAATAGTTCTAAATCTTTGTAGAAGAAAAAAAATTCTATCTCTTCAAAAAAAAAATAGTTATGGTTTCATTTTTTGTCAAAGTAGGCCATGAACAATTAATGATAGGATCAAATTACGCGGTATATATTTGTAAATAATTTCTTCAAAGCAACTATATGCATTAAAAGAACGGTTTGGCAGCTACTGATTTATGTCCACGTTTTTGTTGATTCGAACCACTGTGCGCTGGTGGGAAGAAAAGTCCGCCCATATAGTGAAGTGAAAATTTTCCGGAGACCAAACTAAATCCAGAACTGGTGGTTCGCGGTATAAAATAAACGCCGCCAGAAGTGATTATACGTAAAAGAATGGTGAAAATTTTCCAGGCGATTCAACCAGTCGAGAGTCCGATCCATAGCGGTACCAATTTGTCAGAACAAACATTTTAAAAGTTGTTCACATAACTCTAGAGTAGCCCTCGGGCTGTTTTCACCAATAAATGAAAACGGTGTAGTTCGGCTTGATGAACACAATCATGTTCAGCATCCGTCACGTAACTGTCATAGTCGTAGAGATCACTATGCTTTCAATATGAAGCAGCAAAAAAGTTGCACTTTTATTATCGCTGGTAATGCAGTCGAAAGTTTCAATTTTAATCCCAGGGACCAATAACCATTACATTTAATTGAATCCAAAATGCTACATGAAAAAAATACGTGTGGAAATAAACTAATGAGCTATCAAACCTTCCAGGTTAATAGCATTACATAAAGTTATCAGAACTATATCTGATTTAATATTTATATTTCATTCATGGAAAGCCCGGAACCAGCTGTTTGGGGAAAAAAAAGTTCGTTTCCTGATTTGAATTACTATTTAGTGCAACTGTAAAATTTCTACATTTGCTGATTAAATTTTCCTCAGTCCCCTAAAATAAGCTAAATTATTGATTCATGCTTCTTAAATTTGGTATGAATCTGACTTCCGGTTTAGAAATTAAAATGAAAAATGTGAAAAAAATCACAAAATATGCACTCATTTTCACCGAAGTGGCTGAGCCTATTTTAACAAACATAGGATCAAATGCTTTCATTTGACTACTCTACCATAGAAATTCTTCAAATTCGGTATGGATCTGACCTCCGGTGCCGGAGTTGGAGGGTGATGAGTGAAAAAACTGCAAATTCAAAAGTTTGTCTTCATAAAAAAATATATGTGAAGATGGTCTAATTTTTCAAAATTGGTAAGCTAATTCCTCTAGTTTACATGTCTTGTACTATGGAAGACCACACAAACTCAACTCATCGAATACACTGGTTCCCGGAATCCGGTGCCGGAAGTACGAAAATAGAGGTCAAAATTTTCAAAATAGA
This sequence comes from Malaya genurostris, assembly GCF_030247185.1. Classification (NCBI taxonomy): domain Eukaryota; kingdom Metazoa; phylum Arthropoda; class Insecta; order Diptera; family Culicidae; genus Malaya; species Malaya genurostris. The sequence goes on along the minus strand of NC_080572.1, from coordinate 167,587,388 downwards.
GCAAACTCACTTTTCTTCGCGACCGCTAAACCCATTGTCTCAAACTTAGAATCTATTTAAATGCCTTCATAGTATTTCTGAATTTGATCCGGATTACAGAGTGATGAGTGTTTGAAATTTGGAGCCATCTTATAATGCGTGAATAATGTCGTAATCTTCATTCGTGCAAAATTTCTTACCGGCGAGCATTTTTTTCAGGTCTGCTAACAGCCAGTAGTCGCTGGGAGCCAAATCTGGCGAATACGGTGGATGTGGGAGCAATTCAAAGTTCAATTCATGTAGTTTTGTCATTGTTTTGATTGACTTGTGACACGGTGCGTTGTCTTGATGAAACAAATTTTTTTTCTTTGCCATATGCGGTCGTTTCTTTGCAATTTCAGCCTTCAAACGCTCCAATAATGCTATGTAATATTCACTGTAAATGGTATATCCTTTCTTAAGACATTCGATAAATATTACACCACGCACATCCCAACATACCGAAGCCATAACCTTTCCAGCCGATTGTAGTGCTGTCGGGGGCTTTGGACGAGGCTCACCAGTTACTGTCCACTTAGATGACGATCGTTTTGATTCCAGAGTGAAGTGATGAATCCATGTTTTATCCATTGTCGCATATCGACGAAAAATTCCGGTTTCTCACGTTTGAACATGGCCAAACACTGCTTAGAATCATGAACACGTTTTCGTTTTTGGTCAACAGTGAGCAAACGCGGCACTCATTTTGAAGAGTTTTCTCATAGTAAAATGCTCATGCAATATTGCAATGCAATATTTGTTGCGGGGTTCAATATTACACTTTATTTATTTATTTATTTATTTAATTTATTTATTTATTTAATCAACAGACAAATTTAAGTCCTAATGATTGTTTCTAAGAATATTTAAAAAAAATTCTCTTATTCGGCTGCGGGAAAAATGAAAATCGAATCTCGTAGAAACACCGTTGAAGGTTCGTTGCAATCCAATGACGGCACCGTTGATTCCGTAGTTAGTACGACGTAGAGGCAATCCGAGCAGGTTGTTGTTGCGGAGATCTCTGAAACGAACATTGATGTTGATTTGACTAAGAAGTGCTGGGCAATCGATATTATTCGTCAAGACATCGGCAATCAGCATTGCACGGAACAGGTCACGACGCACTTGCAAAGTATCGAGCCCGATAAGCATCCCACGGCTTTCGTAGCTCCAGGGTTGTTCCAGGGCAATTTGCGAAGAACGAAACAAACGAAACATCGTTGGATTGACTCAATTCTGAGAACACCGTTAATATAGTGAGGGTTCCATATCACCGAGCAGTAGAGCGACTTCAAACAGTATATATCTGTGAAGCGCTTAGCAGTTCTCATAACAAACCCCAAGTAACGAGAAGCCTTCGTAACTATGTAACCAATATGCTGCTTGTAATTCATTTGTTCCTCTAGATAAACTCCAAGATCCTTGACACAAGTGACTCTTTCAATCGCTGCATCATGGAGGCAATAATCAAACCGCAAAGGGTCTTTCTTACGAGTGAATGTGATAATACACCCAAACCTCCGTTTACGAACACTTTTTATACGTTACCTCTTTTTACGTAACTCTTTTTACGAACCAAATCCCAAATAACGTAATCTTTTTTTACGAACCAAATCCCAAATAACAAACTTTTTTTACGAACCTACTTCGTAAAAAGAGGTTTTGGCATACATCGAAAGCGATTTCCGATTCCATGGAAACTAATACAATATGGGTATTTTTGGAACGGGTTTAAAGAGTAGATTCCGGAAAATGTTTTGCAGTATTTTGGAAATCCAAGATGGCGACTTCCGGTTGATTGATATTCGTCGAAAACCCTTACAATGTGGGTATTTTCGGAACGGAATTGATAAGTAGATGTCGGGAAATGATGTTTGAGGTGGTTCTGAAATCCAAGATGGCGACTTCCGGTTGATTGATATTCCTCGAAAACCCAACCTCGAATATCAACAAACTGGAAGTCGCCATCTTGGATTTAAGAACCACCTCAAACATCGTTTTCTGACATCTACTCATGAATCCCGTTCCGAAAATACCCATATTGCATAGGTTTTCAAGGAATATCAAGAGACCGGAAGTCGCCATCTTGGATTTCAGAACCACCTCAAGCATCGTTTTCTGACATCTACTCATCAATCCCGTTCCGAAAATATCCATATTGTAAGGGTTTCCAAGGAATACCAACAAACCGGAAGTCGCCATCTTGAATTTCAAAACTAACTCAAACATCGTTTTCCGACATCTACTCATCAATTCCGTTCCGAAGATACCCATATTGTTAGGGGTTTTAGGCAATTCAATAAACTGGAAGCCGCCATCTTTAATTTTGACACGAGCCCAAACATCATTTTCTTGCACTTACTTTTCACATCCGTTCCGAAAATAACCATATGATGCGCGGTTTCCACATTAATTACACAAAACTTTTTTTACGAAGTAAATTCCAAATAACGTAAACTTTTTTTACGAACCAAATCCCAAATAACGTAAACTTTTTTTACGAACTACCTCTTTTTACGAACCCCCGTTTAGTTCGTAAATGGAGGTTTCGGTGTAGAACATTTGCTAATGTTTAAAGTCATTCGGTTGATCTCGCACCACCTTGAAAAAATGGTCAGTTGACGTTGAAGGTATGAAGCATCCTCTGCACTCTTGATTATTTGGTATAACTTTAAGTCATCAGCAGAAGATAGTCGTGGGTCTTCCAGTGAGTAATTTACATCGTTGAAATAAAGGAGGAAAATCAGTGGATCGAGATGGCTTCCTTGAGGTATTCCGGAAAAAGCAAAGAATTCCTGCGATAGACTGTCATTAATTTTAACCGCCAGCCGTCGATTGCAGTGGAACCGAAACCCAGCCTATCCAGTTTGGCGATCGTGATAGCGTGATTGATTTTATCAAAAGCTGCGGAGAGATCCATGTAAATAGCATCCGTTTGGAAGCCATTAGACATAGCGTCCATTATGTACGTCGTAAAAGATAAGAGATTAGTAGCAGTGGAGCGTTTCGGCATGAATCCGTGTTGAGTTTCCGCGATGTATTGTTTACAGTGGTCGAAAATTGGCTTAAGAACTACTAACTCGAACAATTTAGATATGGCGCTTAGGGCAGTAGTTCCACGATAATCTTCTTTTGGTCTCCTTTTTTGTGAACTGGAAACATGTAGGAAGATTTCCACATATCGGGAAAGACTCCGGTCGTGAGTGATAGTTGAAACAGTTGGCATAAGGGAGTTACTATTGCACTTGAACATCTCTTCAAGACGACTGCCGGGATACCGTCGGGTCAAGCAGAGTGTGAAGGTTTTAGTTTTACGATTGCCGTTAGTACAGCGTCGATGTCGATATTGATTAAATGCAAAGACTGGCTCGGTATGGGAACATTAAGAGCCGCCTGAGAGATTTGGTACGGGCTTAAGGTCTCTCTAGAAAAAACGCTGGAATTTTTTTTCCTAAACATATCGCTTATTTCTTGCACTGAGAAAAAAACGCTTAGGAATTTGATAATTATACACTGCGGGAAATGCACTTAGTGTTTCATAACTTTATGAACCAAGAAAAATCGGTTCTATTAAGTGTTATAGATATTCATAGGCAGTTTTATTATTTTCTTAACTGTTCTCTAGGTATTGTATTATTTTTCATGGCATGTATGCCTTCAATAATTGGCGCGATTCGACAAAGTCTGAGGTTGTGTTCAATCATGTGAGTATTCTTATAAGCCTATCATTGGTGCAATTTTCAGAGCAGTGCGGAAAGAGGGCTTATGAACATGTGCAACAGTTTTCCTATAATGTTTTCTATGGACAAACTAATTGTTTCTTGAGAAATTTCACACAAGTTATTATCTTGTTCATACATTACTAAAAGTACTCAAAATCCATTATTTTCTGAGTTTCGTAATACGGAGTTAATGAAGAGATTTTCTCCTATCATTTAAAATGTAATGAGAGAAGCGTGTAAACTAAGTGGACGTATGCGGGAAGACGTGAGACAGTGGGTCGGCGCAGGCCGAACAACAGGTTAATTGAAATTGATAACCATGGTTAAAGCTGGGATAAAATAAATAATATAAAAAATGTTAAGGGAAATATCACACAAAAGACTTCTGAGCGCTACTGTAATTGGTTATAAGGTCAGTTGGAAGGTCGAGCTGTTACTAATAAATACTGTCATGAAATGAGTCTAGAGCAGTCGCTTTCACTTGGTGGATACTATACTGTGTTCCAAACAGAGACCTACGCGATTCTTTGTGGGGTACAATCGGCACTTCAGCAGAGAATATGTGGTAAACGAAATTATTTTGGTTCAGGCACTCAGGCACCGAACAGTTCGAATGATACACGGTCGAGCCTAGTGATCACATGTCGAAATCAAATCGAAGACCTCAGCAATTCAAATTCTTTTTACTGTTTACTGCAAACTCTACTGTCTCTTGGTTACAATTCAGCATGTTGAGTATTATTTGTGTGAATGCGATTGCAGTACTTCATATCATCTGAAACTGTCCCGCATTAACGCAACTACTAACTCTTTGGTTCCCCATACATGGTTGCAGAGATGTCTATCTCCTCTGTGTGACGAAGAGCAAGCAAAATTTCTCCCCTCGCACTGACAACTTCAACGAGAGCTCTTCTCTTTCACATTTATACACCACTGTTGTGTAGAGTGTACACGCATCATGAGTGCGTTTGTTTATTTCCTTTTACCTCTTCCACTGAATCGCACCAAAGTGCTAGAGCATTAGCTAATAAATTCTCTGAGGTGGATGCAGATACTTTCACAGAGGTGTACACGCCGGTGAGCACTCTGCTGTATGGTTTTCGTAGATGAAGCGTGGACACGCAAAATCAGCAAAATAAAACAATTTATCGTAAAATTTTCGGTTTTCCTTGCAAATTTTTCATAGCAAGGCCAGATCTACTCTCTATTAATTGAAGTTCACAGAAGTGTTCGCTCACCATCACGCGCCAGTGGTCACTTGGGTGTATTTAGACGAGAGCGCGTGTGAGCGATTCATGCGAAAAGAATGTGTTTCACTCGCGCCAGCTGCTTTAACCACAAGCACACACTCAAATGCTGTCTATTCGACACTGAGAAGAAGTGCGCTTTCCTCTTTGTGCGGTGCATCGTTTTCTGCATCCTCGGTGTGGCAAAAATCTGACTCTAGCGTGTATCTCTCTGGTGAAATGCCATCTCTGCATGGTTGAATCTGTGTATGGGAAGCTAAAATTGTAGAATCTTTTATCGTTTCTCACCCAATATGGTAAGGAGTCAGCAGTCAGAAGTGTTCAACGTTCTTTGTGGAATTAATAAATTCTTTCTGTATTGACTTTAAAAAGTTTTAATAGATTATTTGGCATCTCTTATGGAACGCTGATTTTACTTCTGCTTATAAATATTGCGAATCGTTCTGAATTCTTTGGGGAACGCAGCATGGTGTCGCTTTTATTAAATGTCTAAATCCTTTCGGAGGTTGAAAGTTTTAAGAACTGCAAAACTGCAGAACTGCAAAGGGAAAATTGAATGCTTATGACTTGTGCTCGGCTTGTGCGGTTTGACGATTTATATGAAGATACGCTGTTCAAATTTTCGAAGACTGACTTTTCCGGACTCAATAACGCATTGTGTGTTATCGACTGGGATTCTCTACTGGATAATGCTGCTGACGTAGATACAGCTGTAGACAATTTTTCCAGTGTTTTGAGTGACCTTTTCTTAGTACCACAACTCGCCCTCGTCCAAAGCCACCTTGGGGCAATAGAAACCTGAGCTTAAAAGGCTACAAGCACCTGCACTTCGGCACTATTCCAATCGACGAAACCCAATAACAAGGAGGGATTTTGCTCAAGCTAGTAACAATTATCGGTCGTACAGCCGCTATCGATGGTTAAAATTTAAGCAACTGAAACTAAACGTCGCGAAAACTAAATATATGGTTATTTCTTCTGTTAGCACCGGTCATGACGCCAATGTGGAAATTGATGGTGAAACTATTGATCGCGTTAGAGAAATGAAGTATCTTGGAGTCATAATTGATGAAAAGTTAACATTCAAATCTCATATCAATAACGTCATCAAGAAGATTGCCAAAAAATATGGTGTATTATGTCGTTTGAAAAATGACTTAACGACCCATAGTAAGATTCTTTTGTATAAAACAGTCATTTCACCACACATTGACTTTTGCCCATCCATTCTGTTTCTTGCTAATAACACACAAATCTTGAGATTACAGCGACTGCAAAATAAGATCATGCGATTAATTTTAAAATGTAGTAGATATACCTCCTCAGATTTTCTACTGAACGCATTACAATGGCTTTCAGTGAAACAGAGAATTTACTACTTAACCATGGTATTTATTATCAAGATATTAAACGGCATGCTGCCTCGATATTTGTGTGATCGAATTGAAAGAGGAACTGATTTGCATAGGTACAATACTAGAAACGCATCTGATGCTAGAACACCAAGCTTTCTGTTAGCCAGATCGCAAAACTCATTGTTGTACAAGGGAATAAGTTTTTTTCAATTCGATGCCAAGAGAAATCAAACGCGCAGCGACATTGGTGGAGTTCAAAAGGTTATGTATTTCACACATAAAGTCCGCTTTGTAAGCAAATATTTAGTTAGTTAGTTCAAATTTTTTAGATTTTTTATTTTTTTTACGTATTATGAAGATTGTATTTTCTTTTTCTTTTTGTTTATATATATTATTGTGAGACGAATTAAGTTACTATGTTCGGTATGATGATGATGGATTTTTAGTTTGTTTGAGAGTTAAAAATAATGAGCAGTCTACAAACGTTTGAGCCTCGCGCGCGAAGCAGGTAGTGACTATTTGGAAAGCGAATAGGACTGGCCGAAGAGCCTTAGCATTCAGTGTGTTAAGTTTGCTCTTGACCTTGACCGCAAGGTTTGATTAATAATTTAAGGAATTGATTCGGGAGATTAATTGGGATCGACAGTTGTTGATGGAATTGGGCTTGGCTCTGCTCATCCGCAGTCTCGTTACCCCATCTTAGCTGATGTGTGTAGCGATGAACTGGTCCAGCGGGAGGGGCCAGGTGAATTACTGTCTGATACTGGTAAAGATATCGGGTTCGATTCCTGATGTGATCAAGGATCTTCCCGGGTTGGAAATTTTCTTGATTAACCCTGGATAGTAAATCCGAAATATTTGAATGTTATTTTGTGGTCAATCGTTCTTTTGAAGAAGAATCAATACCTGCTAGATTAATCAGATCGTTTTCTTTTGTTTACTGGTTAAGATATGTGCAAAAATATTAATTATCATTTAGATAACTCGTTCTGCTCACACCTTTGTAGGGGTATGAGGTGGGACCATCATCATCATCATCATCATCATCATCTCTACTCTAAGCACGTACAAAAAACTCAATCCAATCTGAAACGAAATCCGAAGAAATTTTGGTCTTTTGTTAATGGCAAACGCAAAGAAAACGGAGCATGTTCCTCAAAAATGAAACATCGAACACTCTAAGAGGCACCTGCAACTTATTCGCACAACACTTCTCGAGAGTAATTAATACAGACTCGGCTAATTCAACACAGATGGAACAATGTCTTCAAAACGTTCCATACAATGTGATAAATATTGCAAACATTCGATTTTCTGATGAGGATATTATGGCGGCAATAAGTAAATTAAAATCGTCAACATCAGCTGGGCCAGATGGAATTCCGTCTAAAGTATTGAAAAGATGTTCAAGAGCACTGTGTGCGCCCCTCAAATTAATTTTCAACCAATCATTGTCGCAGTCACGGTTTTCTACGTGCTGGAAAAATCGTATATGTTCCCGATCTTCAAAAAAGGAGACAAACAAAATATTGCAAATTACCGAGGTATAACCTCTCTCTGTGCTGCATCAAAGCTGTTGGAGATTTTAGTGAGAAACGTTTTATTCCGTGATACAAAGACATACATCTCTAATGATCAGCATGGTTTTCATCTAGGTAAATCAACAATCACTAACTTGACACAATTTTGTTCCCTTTGTTTTAAGAACATTAAAACTGGATCACAGATAGATACAAAATATACGCGGCCCTGGAACCTGCATTTGGCCGTGTAGATCATACGCTCTTGATTGCGAAACTGGAGCGTCTAGGTGCATCGTCTAGTTTCTCTCAGTGGCTTAAATCACATCTCGTAGGCCGAGTTTTATCAGTGAAGCTAGGAAATGTCGTCATTAACGTCACAACGTCATTAACGAATCAGGTGTTCCTCAAGGAAGCAATCTCGGATCTTTGCTGTTTTTATTTTTTTAATGACATTTCTTGTGTCATTACACCGGACGATGAGTTGATTGCATGGAACTTCAGCAGCACCTAAACAATTTTTGTGAATGGTGCAATTTCAACCTCTTAACTAAAAGTGTGTCCAAATGGTCTGTGTTTCTTTTACTTTCAAGAAAATCCCGATAGTCTGGAACTACACTATTTCTGGGGAAACACTTGAAAGAGTAACTGTTTTCAAAGATCTGGGTGTATTTGCTCAGGCAAATAGAAACCTAGGTTTCATTATGATGATCGCCAAAGAGTTTACTGATCCATCCATAAATGCTTTATTCGTTAGGCTTTTGTTTGTGAAATGTAATTATGTAAACAAATATGTAAAATTTTAAAAAGGATGGTGGGTTTTTACGCGCATTTGATGAATTTCAAATGGGCTTTTCCCACTACACCAAAAACTCCATTGTGATCAATACAGGTCAGATGGAAAGAAATAGATAAATAAATAAATAAATAACTGTACATTAGGCCAGATTTAACAGTTATTGGCTAGTTTTCTTTTTGTAGTTTCGTAGCATCTATTAAAAGTCTCCAGTATTTTTCTGGACCATCAAATAAATCAAACACCAAGGCAGTCTTACCCCAAAGATGCACGTATTAATAAAAACTCAATCATCAACACGTAGGAGCATGGCAACGGCATCTTAGAGCTTAAGCAGTGTGGTTAAAAAATATGTTATTACATAAAAAAGTATGAAAAAACACATAGAAGCAGTTGAAAATTGTAGATAGAAGTAAAAATCATTTTCTGAAGGCCTAAGTTTACTGAAATACGTAGAGTCATCTTCCAAAAAATAGAAGTAGTAGTTGTCGAATGACCATATACTTGTTGAAATCGGCTCAGCTATTTTCGAGAAAATTGAGCGAAAAGAAAAAAGGAGCGTTTTGTAGGTTGTATCACTTCTACGATTATATCTCTGGAGCCGGAAGTGTCAATCGTTTGATCTTCGAACTTGATCAATGAACCAAAAAGCAAAGCAAAGTTTTGGCATTACATTTCTATTGTGGAATTTGACCATTCTGTTTTAACAGACTTCGCAGCCGATTCTTAGCGTACTGAACCATTTCACTGCTAGTGCTACGATCCTATTGACTCCTTCCAGGTCGGGACTCGAACATACGACAACAGGCTTGTAAGACCTATGCGCTATGCATCGATCCGCCAACCCGGGACGCCAGCAATGAGTCTATAGTAGCCTTCAAACGAGCATGAGCTTGAAATTGAAATCAATTCAGTCATCTTCGAACAAGTTCAACGGTTAAAAATTACACACTGATACATGCAATATTCTTCGTTGGTGTTTTCTAGATCTTTCATCGGGGTCTGGATGAGTGGAAGGCAACATAGGAAAGTCGAGGCGCACTGCGTGCACAAGAGCTTGCTGCCTATATAGGGACTTAGACCGGAAAGTAAATGAGCACAGGCCTTTAAAGAAAGTTGTCGATAGGAATGGTTCATGGGAGATCAATGTACCAACGTACAGTGAATTCCATACAGTGAAAATCCGTTACAGATCAGGATTTTGAAGCAGTTTAAAATTTGTTATAATAAAACATGAATAATCTGCCTAGCAGTGAGATGATACCTTTTTTTATCAATCCGAATGTGTTTTTTGCATGGATATTCTTCGGTGTTTTAGTTCCCATGACATTATTTTAATGACCGTAGTTTTAAGCGGTAATTTTAGATTTCAATCGTAAAACGGATCAAATTTGATTGATTCTAATCGTGTGACAATCGATTGAACATTCCATGAGATATTGAAGTAAGTTTCACTTTAGAGTTTTTCGCCATTATTTACGGTACTCCCAGAGCAGTTATTCAGGAACTAGCATAACCTAAAATGATTCTTATGGCCATAAATTAATACGCCTTCTATATCTGTATGAATTTAAAAACTCATCATCCTGTAATTCCTGAATCGGATAAAATTCATCAATTTTGTATGGGACCATAAGTCCTTTAATTTGAATATTTGTTTTTGAAGTTCGATTTGGCCTTTTTGAGAAAATGATTGAGCTTTGAGAAACGATTCGATGCTGGAACCGGAATTCTAAGATCGGTATAGCCGAAATCAGTTAAATTCACCTGAGGAGTGTGTAGACATCTTTGAGAAATTTTAGTGTGAATTAATTTTTTGGGAACCTCCCGAATCGAAAACTGAATACCGCTTAAACTGAAATAAATTTATTTAGTAATCCACTATCCAAATCTGCCAACCCGATAAACCTGATTAATTTATTTGAAATGGACCTCTTTATACTAATCACCCTGTATCCCCTAAACCGGAAGTTGGATCTGACTGAAAAGCAAGATGTTTTATAGGATCTTAAGACTTTTCATTTGAATCTTAGATGGTTCTTAGATTTCATTTGAATCTTAGATCGGTTCAGCCATCTACGAGAAAAATGAGATGCATTATTTTAATTTCGTTTGGGTGTATACGACTTTTCATATGAATCTGAGTTTGGAGAAAACGGTTAAGTCACCTCCGAAAAAAATTGAGTGAAATTATTTGTCACACACGCATATGCTGATCGCGACGAACCGATTCGAATGGTATGTAGGTGTTATGTTCTTCCAGCATTTATTGCTGTAAGTAGTTGAAATAAATATAATTATGGAATTACTTTCAACGTGAAAATGCAGCCATCATATTGTCATATTTACATTATTGTTTACATGTCATATTCGAACGATTATGTTGCCAAAAAAGAACCATGCTAAAATCGGTCCGAGGCAAAAAGTCATGAAAAAAGATGCTGTACACAGTCTTTTTGGTACAATTGTATGTTACATTATAAAAAATCGTGCTTCACGTTGCTCCCAAGCATTGCTTTGTCATACAGCGCTCAAAACTCCTACTGCTGGAATAAGGGGAAAAGTCGCTTACACAAAAATATCGATATTTTCGTTAAAAAAAGGACGGATTTTAACAATCTATGGCTTGTTGGATAGCTATTACTATGCGGAATCTAAGTCTGAAAACATATTCTGTTTTCAAGGTCAATTGTGACAGATATTGTCAAAAAACTGGAAATTTTTACATAAAACTTCGTATAACTCAAAAAGTTAACATTAGATCTCAAAACCATTCAATAGCGTTCAGGGTGACGGGGAGACCTTTCATTTGCGACTAGTTTGATCAAAATCGGTCCAGCCATCTCTGAGATTTCGACCTCTTAGTTGACAACACACATACAGACACACACGGTTCGTTGAGCTGAATCGATTGGTATATGACACTCGGTCTTCCGGGCCTCGGAAAATTTTTCTAAAGTTTAAGTGAATTCTATACCTATTTATAAAAAACGGTAAAAATATAATGAAGCACTCGTACATACATAAACTTTTTTTCGAGCTGAGTCGAACGGTAACGACAATCCATAATCGGGTTTTCCGGTAATATATATAGAAAGGTAGCTTACATTGTATGCTTTATATTATAGATCTTTTGAGATAAGGACCCTCCACAAAAAAGCATTAACCGAAGAAAATTCTGCTGCATCGTCATTCTTGAAAAAATATTTCGAGAGAATCACTCCCTAATTTGTTATGAATAAATGAACGATGAAAAAAAATGCTGTAACTTGCTTAGTCTTTTTAAAATAACCAGTCGAAGTTTAGCCTCCTTTTCCTGCAGTTACTGTAGTGTTCCCCCTGCATGGGATACAGCTGTGATAGTACTACTAATAAGAATAATCTTTGTGAGATCGGTTCGAGGGAGGAACAATCGAAGTTTATTTCTCTGGCGGCAGTAGCACGCTACGCTACTCTGACAACCGTACTAACTTATTGACCATACTCGCTGATTCGGATTTAAACCAGCTTACTGTTAAGGGCACTAATTCCCAATACGAGCACTTTTTGTTGTGGAGGGGGCGTGGCTATCAACAATATATTGCGCTAGGTTCATACCATTTTTATGGCGCAAGGATGTAAGATAAACGTTGTAATAAATTTTTGCCTTGACAGCAAAATCGAACCAAACAATTGGCTTCAAACCAAATGTAAGCAAATGACCAAAGGCGTGATTTATTCATACAAAATTTATGTGTTGATGTAGCCCAAAATACACTTCAGATACTTATCTGTAATGCATCTGACCTTCCACGATCTAAAGCTCGTTGCCTGTCTTCTAAAAACATGACGAAAATGCAAAGCGTTACTGTGCCAATCTGTATTGTTTTCTACATTCAATTTTGTAGGTTATGTGAGTGCAACCAAAATTGTAAAACACGTATTCAACCTGGAAATTTCCTAAAGTTAAATAGAACTATCACTTAATCGTCAAATGAATGTGATAAGTAGATAGCAAAATGTATAAATATTTATTTCTACTTCCTTGGATGAGCAACTAGTTTTGAAATTCACTAACTTTTCAAGCAGAATCGACGAATTCATGTGTTATTCATTCCAACTTCGTTTGCTACTTTCTACGGCAGCTTCAACCGGAGATGTTTAATTGAACTAATTCCCTGCGGATCTAATTATGTTACAATATAGCAAGAACGGCATCGAACTTAGACATAAAGCGATTCAGAGTAAAATAACGACAAGGACAGGAAGTTGGCAGAAAATCGCTACAAATGAGAAGAAACAATTTATTTTGCGAACACAGTTTGGTATCGTTTCGTCTGCAAAGGAAGGCGAAACAACTCGAGGCATAATTGTTGAAATGCTGGGCATTCATCAGCGGTTTGAATTAATTAGCATGAACGGAAATCTTTCCTCTTCCCAAAAAGAAACCAATTTTCTTCTATGGTTGGCTAACAATTTCGGTTGAATTGATCGCAAAAGTCATTGTTGGTTCACCTGTGAATTTGTGTAGATCTAATTTTAGAGTAGAATGGGTACATAAATAATATATTTATTATTACAAAGCGCAGGTTGAAATGATAATCAATGTCCAACTGGGGAATATAGTTGTTTCCAATATCCAAAACCGATTATCGAGCTTGTTATAGAAAAATGCCGCATTTAATCGGTAACACTAAATTACAATGATTGTTCCATAATCCAATTACTCTTTCCGAAATTTGGTCAAATAATATTCTGATATCTGAGCGAAGCGGTTCTTTTTTGACAAAGTTTGGCACAATAATTTGTTGAGCTTGTCAGTAAATAGCAGGCATATCGAAAACAGCAAATGCGATGTTGAACAGTTTGTTTGATTCTATCGAAATTGAACGAGACACTAGTCATTTAGTTTCACATCGTACCACGTCGGCGAAATTTAAATAACCTATCCATTAACGGAAATTTAGAAAACAAATATCTTTTTTTCAGGGAAAGTATTTTTAAGCGCACCTGCTGTCCAAAACGCCCTCTTCCTTTTTAAGCATTTGAGACTAAACAAAAGTTTCACTACTAAAGACCGTCCCAGAAAGTATGGACACAACTAAAAACCGCTGCCATTTCGCAATGGTTCAGAACCTGTCAATTTTTATAGCTGCGTCCTGTTGTTTACACTCTTCTCTAACCACTCGTGCAGTGGTTTATTCGTTTTCATTAGTTTGTTTCGAAATGCGTGGACTTTCAGCAGAACAACGTAGAAAAATTGTGTACAAATGGTGCACAGAACGCGGACTGTCACTGAGAAAGATAGCAAAAATGGAAGGAGTAAGTGAAAAAGCCGTGCGAAATGCAATCAGGAAGTCAGGATAAACCGAAAACGGGTCGAAAAAAAGGTCCTGCTAACCCTCAGTTGGATAAACGACTTCTATCCATGATTCGAAGCCACAAGGATCCTGTTGCCTGGCAAGTTCTTGCTTCTTGCCACTACTCGAAATCAACGGTAGAATGGTATGCTACCAAAAATGTCACTTTCGTCCCAAGAGACATGAATACACCAAATTGCCTAAAACTTCGACCAATTGAGGAATTTTGGGCATTAACGAAGGCACCTCTTAAGAAACATGTCTCGGCAGCCATTCAACAGTTCGAACAAAATTGTAAAAAAGTGTCAAAACTTGTCGCCAAGAAGTCTGTACGGAATTTAATGAGGAACGCTCGCAAGAAGATGCGCCAGCTAGTCTACAATGTCTAAGTAGCAAATGTTGAGAATAATATTCTGTTGTTGTAGTCTAATATTATCAGTATATCGAATAAAATTTGAATATCTAAAACTTGTGAATTATTTACAGCGACATCAAAGTGTGTCCATACTTTCTGGGACAGTCTTTAGCACTATCTTTTCGTATCCATATAAAACGTCTAATGGTCAGTTGCTACTTAAAAACTAACTTTTAACAGTACTGATGTGTCTGTTTACGGTTTAAACAAAAAGCCATTTCTTTGATATACCAATTATCCCATAGCAGTCACTCTACCCTCGATTGAACAGTATGCTTCGATTTGAAATTTTGTTTTAAAGATTTATAACGATTATTAAATCAAAATATAGCATTGGGTGGATCGAAAATGTTACTTCCCGATTACAATAATTTGATTACGCAAATAAGGGGTTCCTGGCCTCTCCCGAAATCGGAGTAAATTAATTATCATTTTAGGATTTTTAACCACTATTTTCAGAACCAAGAACAGAAATAGGTTTTTTGGCCATCAACTAACAAGATCTGTTAATTAGAAGATTTTATTAACCAGTTTTAGATAACCCGCGTTTTTCTACAATCGATTTTTTTTCGAAGCTCAAAAGCCGGTTTTCACAGTGATTACAGTCAATGTCAAAATTAAAGAAAATGGTACTAGATGGCCAGAAAATGCCACAATGATTAGTACTGAGCAAAATAATCATAGTTTTAGCAAGATTCTGCGAATGAAAAAGATGTCCTGCCGCTGGATGCCGCACTTGCATACTCAGGATTAAAACGATGAACGCGAGCACACTTCAGAAGCATGTCCGCCTATGCTGATGATGATGGTGTCAGTTAGTTAATGTTGATGAAGTCTAGATCCATTATTTTACACCAGAGAACAGAATGATTAACCGACAATATATTGAAATCGGCAAGAGTGCTTTGAAGCGGCCTAGGTAAGCTAAATTGGGCGGAATGGTTATGAAGTCGGTTCTTTGGGTTTGTATCGGTATACGTTTCGTGGACTACCTCAAACTAAGAAAACACCTTCGACAGCAAATATAAGTGTGCATTATTGGAGCGATTGAAAATCGGGCTTTCAAGATAACAGAGCAGAGTGTGAGTTTCATTGGAGTTCTGACCGCTTCTTCCGGACCTGTTCCGAAACCGGAAGCCGGATTCGGTTAAAGTAGCATAAGAGTCTATGAATCCATATGAGCTTTCATTAGAATCCATTTTTTTGACCGCAACAAAGAAGATTTTTCTGTTGTTACATCCTAATGACGAATTTTAATTTTTTTACTCATCACCCTGTATAACCAGACCAGAGATGCAAAGTAAAATTTTTAAATATTTTTATGCAGGGTTGAAGAAGTCGTAAACACGAAAAAAGTCTGTGGACTTCAAATTTTCTTCATAGAATGATGTAAGGAATTGGTATAGTGAACAAAACAAAAAGACCGCGGCAATTTCAAAAGTCTGTAAATTTTTACAAACGTCTACAAAAAACGTGAGTTTCAAAAGCCTACAAATAAGTCTGCAACTGAAACATGTCTGCAGCTTATTTTATAAATCTGCTGATTTACAAACAAATCCTCAGGTCTGGCATCCCTGATCCAGACACGGAAGATGACTCGATGAAATTGAATAGGATCATGTGGGATTGTAAGGCACTTCATTTGAATATAAATTTATTAAAATCTGCTCGACCATCTGTACGACAAATAATCAAAAAATTCTGCAAACTACAAGAGCTTGAATAGTTTCGAAATATTTGCTCCTTTTTACATCGTGAACACTTAAGAACATCCTTTTTACATAAGAACACACCCTTAAAATTGAAGGTTTCAATACTCATCACTCAGTTTTTTCCGGAACCAGAAGTCGAAGTCGAAGTATGGGACTATATGATAAAAGAAATGTAAAAAAACCGATCCCTTTTCTTTGACACATATAACTTATTGCTTCAATCCCTCATTGTCCAATCAAAAATATGTGAGTACATATTTACTTGAATTTATAATTACTTGTACTCACTAAAAAAAATAATAAAGACACAAAAATAATCAGTTAGATGCATTATATCTTATTTGTGGGCCCCTCCCGAAACGAAATCCTGGGTACGGGCCTGGTTATTATGATTCAACGGATGATCTTGAAACGCTCGATGTTTTCCACTTTTCTTCCCCATATCTTCTTGGTTTTCTAAAAAAAATGACAACCGTACTTGTAGTGATAATGAATTAAGTAAGAATATCGGTGACATACATAGTCTAATTTCTCAGCACTGCACACATCCTCTGGCACGGAAATTAAACAATATAACTGGCAACTATGAAAAAAAAAAAGAAGAAGAACAAAACGCACACTCGATGCGTTTCACCACAAAAGGAGGAAGAGAGAGAGAAAAAAAAAGAAGAGAGTTAGATCTCGATCGTCTGAGCGGGAATCGGAGAGTTGCGTCATTCTTTGGACTACTTTCACGAAGGCACGACGTGATATTGGTTATTCCCAAATTTGGACACGACATGGCGCAACCAGTAGGTAAGTAAAATAAAGATACCTTCAAATATATCCATAACTTGTTCTGACTAGCCAAAGCATGAGCGAATCGGTCTCTGCATTTAAAAAAAAAAAAAAAAAAAGAAAACAAAAACGTGATTCTAATTGAATATCGAATACATGAGCGAAGCGGCCTCAGATTGTTGAAATAGTTCAAAATGGCGTCACTTAAAGTAACAAAAGAAATTGTGCATGAGCGAGGCGGCCTCTGCACGACACAAAAAAAAAATTTAAAATGTTCATGGAACATTCGCGGCGAGAAATTGATGAATTGATTGTCTTGAAAACTTAATATGTGCAAAAAAAAAATCCTGATTTGGAGCTTGAGCGAAGCGGTCTCAGCTGAGTATTACAGTCTGCATAACATTGATTTGAATAAAAAAAAAAAAAGGCGCCATTGTTATATAAAAAAAAAACGTTGTTTTCTTTTAAACAAACAAATTTCAGAAAATACAATGCTACCTCAAACTACACGCAAGAAAGTTTACCGAATGAAGGATTTGACACGCGCACCGGAAGTTGAAAATGACAACATACAACCTGAACTGGTCGATGCAGAAAGATTGTTTTTTAATGTACGGTCGAATGAACTTGAGAAATTATCTCTCGAGCTGGCAGCAGAAAAAGCACGTAACAGTCAATTGATGAAAGAGCTGCAACGGAACAAGCGAATAAATAAGGAGCTTTTGACTGACCATCCTGAAAGGGATTCTGCTAGATTAGAGTTCGAAAAAGAAAATCGTCTTTGTAGCACACGAACGATGCAGCTTGCATCAAACTCGGAAGAATCAAAGTTTTTCACTTCAATAAATCAGCTTTCCATTGCTTCCGTTAATATCCCCGAATGTAAGGCTGCAGAAGATGGCGAAATTCACCGTCAGTCATTTGAAGCTTGGAAGATTCTCTTGGTGGATTCGATGACATTAGCAGGAATAGAAGAAGAAGGCACAAAGTTTACGATCTTCAAGGTAAAAGCCGGCGCACGGCTTCTAGAGATATATAAAAACACGAAATCAACAGAACAGGATCCGAACGCAGATTATTTCCCATTCGCAAATGCTCTATCCAGACTAAAATCATATTTCGGATCGGGATCCGATGTTATGCTCATGAGACGCAAATTAGCACTATTAGCACAAAAGGCAGATGAGTCAGATCTATCTTACATAACACGAGTCGGTTCAATGGCTCGATTATGTGAGTTCGATGGCCCAAAAGAGCTTGAACAAATTGTTGCAACGATAGCAGAACATGCGACAAACCGAGAGGTTCGTATGGCTTCACTGAAAATGATAAGTCGCAATAAATGTTTCACAGATCTCATCGACAAAGTGCGTGAGAATTAAGCTTAACGAAGAATTCGTACAGAAGAAACATGGACATTCCGAAGACACCGTAATAGCATCCGTTAGTGCATCGTTCCCACATACTATGGGTCGACCATCGAACGACGTACCAAAGAGTTTCCACAACTATGGTAACAGATCATTCAGAAGGGGAGCTTCTAGGGGAAGACATCACTTCGTTAGTGAGGGTCATTTTTCCAGAACATTTCGTGATGAAAAATGTTGGCGTTGCAACAGCATATACCATAGAGCAAATGAATGCAGTCACAGAGACAAAAAGTGTAACAATTGTGGGTTCCTTGGCCATATTCAACGAGCATGTCGTTCGCGTGGCAGGACTGCTAATTTGAAGCGACTATCTACAGAACAGCTTAATACTCCACGGAAAGTAGCCGCAATAGATGAGATGAAAGAGGACTCAGAGCCAGTTGATCCAGTAAGTGACCACACATAATTAAATCATAATTCGTATCATTATCAACAATCCTGAAAAAAAAAACAAGAGAAATAGCTTCAAAAAAAAAAAAAGTGAATTACAAAAAAAAAAATAATAATATGTTTGAGATATCTTAAATCTTTATGTATTAAAAAAAAAATAAATAAAAAAAAAATTGAAGGTTTTCACCGTATTCACGTTGTTCTAGATTCGTCCGAAATTCATTCGAGTTTTAACAAATATGTCATCCGCATCTGAAATAATGAAGTACAGTAGCCGTGATACACCACGAACAGCTAAAGAGGTACCAGACGCTCGAGTTGCCCACATCGGAAATCAAATTAACAGCAAACAATACTTTGGAAAAGACGATGCGTTTATCACCGCTACAGTATCAGGAATGAAATGCAATTTCATAATCGATTCCGGTGCACAGGTGAACACTTTCACCGAGTTTATGTTTCAGAAGCTTATATCGGATGATAAGTATAGCACTGGGGTTCTGAATGTTCAATATAAGACAGATAAGCCCCTTAAAGCATATGCTACTGAGGGAAACATAAAAGTTATAGCTACATTCCATGCCCCCCTCCATGTGTCAAACGACAGACCAACGCACATAGAGAAGTTTTACGTAGTAAATGAATCTAACGCTTTACTAGGGAGATCTACGGCTTCACGATATAGTATATTAATGCTGGGTCTACACGTCCCACTTAAATCACAAGCAGATCATGTTACCAATGAATTATACGCTGGTGAAATTGCAACGGTGGCTTTCGACGGAATATTCCCGAAGTTTAATATTCCACCAGTTAAAATCTACTACGACACATCGAAGCCACCTTGCAGAAACGTATTCACTAATATACCGCTTGCTGTAAAACCGTTAGTCGAAGAAAGGTTACAGAATCTGGTATCGGCGAACATCATTGAAAGAGTAGTCGATGGTATGGATACTTCTTTCTGTTCGTCAATGCTAGTTGTACCAAAAGGTAAAAACGACATTCGTTTAGTCATCGACTTGCGTGGGCCAAACCGCTACATTCAACGTACTCCATTTCCAATACCTACCTTAGAAAAAATAGTGGCTGAGTTACACGGAGCCAAATGGTTCTCAACAATAGACCTTACGAATGCATTTTTTCATATAGAATTGCATAGCAATTCCCGGCATCTCACAAATTTTTTCACCGAGTTCGGTATGTTTCGATGCGTCCGACTTCCCTTTGGGCTATGTAACGCTCCTGATCTATTTCAAGAGACACTACAACGAACCGTGCTAGCTGGATGCAAGGGATGTATAAACTATTTGGATGATTGTTTAGTATATGGAGCAACTAAGCAGGAACATGACGAAAATTTGGCCAAAGTACTTGCATGTCTTGCTAATCATAATGTCAGATTGAACAAGGACAAGTGCGTTTTCGGCAGCCAGTCCGTCAAGTTTGTCGGTTTTCAGCTTACTCCTGACGGCTGGCAAATTGACGAAGAGAAGGTCCAAGCAATCAAAAATTTTAGACAACCAAATAGTAACGCTGAAGTTAAAAGTTTCCTAGGACTGATTACTTTCGTGGACAGATTCATAGTAAATCGAGCGTCGAAATCGGAACACTTGCGAAATCTTGCCAACTCTGAAAATTTTTATTGGGGTGATAAAGAAAACGAAGAGTTTAACAATCTCAAAAAAGAGATCTCAAACTCCATAAAAAAGCTGGGATACTACAACCTCACCGACCGTATAGAACTTTTTGTAGACGCATCGCCTATTGGATTGGGAGCAGTGCTCGCTCAAATTGATGAGAATGGTATTCCTCGAATTGTGGCTTGTGCTTCTAGAGCATTATCAGTCTCTGAAAAACGTTACCCACAGACCCAGAAAGAGGCACTTGCTGTTGTGTGGGGCGTAGAAAGATTTGCTTTTTACTTGCTAACTAAATCATTCACTATTCGCACAGACGCGGAAGCTATCCAATATATATTCAATGCCAATCACCGTTTGGGAAAACGCGCTGTCTCACGCGCTGAAAGTTGGGCTCTACGATTACAGCCGTATGACTATGAAATTCAAAGAGTACCAGGGAATCAAAATATTGCTGACGCTTTGTCCCGTCTTATAATATCAGCCCAGGAATCGATTCCATTCGAAGGAAAAGAAAGCCATTTCCTTTACGCATTGGATTCTGGTAATATGGCTATTACGTGGGAAGAAATTGAAACGGTATCTGAAAACGATAGTGAGTTAATATCGGTTCGAGAAGCATTAGCTTCGAACAAATGGCCTGCAGATCTGCGCGCTTTTGAAGCACAAAAAAACAATTTGCACTCACTTGGATCGATGGTATTTAAAGATGATAGAGTAATACTTTCATACACACTCCGAAATAATGCACTCGATTCTGCTCATGGTGGACATATCGGAGAGGTAACGATGAAACGTGTGATGCGCGAATTCTTCTGGTGGCCTAGAATGTCCACAGAGGTGACTCGTTTCATAAAGGACTGTAACACCTGTGTTCAACTGTCCAAACGTAACCCTCCATTGCCTTTATGCTCTCGAAGTTTGCCCGAAGGGCCTTGGCAGATGTTACAAGTAGATTTTCTTGAAATCACTTCTTTCGGAAGCGGAAAATTTTTAATAGTAACGGACACATATTCTCGTTACTTATTCGTAGTCGAGATGAAGGCGACTGATGCCGAATCAACAAATTCGGCCTTGAATGACGTTTTTAGGATGTGGGGATACCCATTGGTCATACAAAGTGACAATGGGCCTCCATTTCAAAGTTCATCTTTTGTTTCATACTGGAAAGACAGAGGAGTGAACGTAAGAAAATCTATACCACTAAGTCCCCAAAGCAACGGGGTCGTAGAAAGACAAAATTCCGGGATCATTAAAGCCTTATCAGCATCTAAGTTGGATGGGACATTATGGCGTACAGCACTACAACAATACGTGCACAGACATAACACATTCATTCCTCATTCGCGGCTATTAGTTACTCCCTTCGAGCTTATGGTTGGATGGAAGTATAGAGGTAATTTTCCCGGCCTTTGGAAAACAAAATCCATAGAAGATTGTAATGACTTCGATCGATCGGAGGTTCAGGAGCGAGATACTGAAGCAAAACTAATATCCAAACAATACGCTGATCGTGTACGAGGTGCGAAAGAAAGTAATATTAAAACCGGCGATACTGTTCTTCTGGCGCTACAAAAAAAGTGTAAGACAGATCCCACTTTTTCATCTGAACGTTACGAAGTAATCGCTAGAGACGGAGCGAAGGTTGTAGTGATGAGTAGATCTGGAGTTCAATACACGAGGAATGTTCAGGATATAAAATTAGCACCAGCTATTTCGAATCAATCCCTCAGCTTATCCTGTGAAGAAGCGAACTCCGACGAACAATCACAAAACTCACCAGGCATCTCATCCGAAGATTTTGCACAAAAGAACTATACCATGAATCTCCGTCAAAGGTCCACTTTGCGGCGTCCTTTGCGATTAGACAATGATTACATTTATCATGTATTTTTCTGAAACAGAAACAGCAACGTAATAATATTATTATCAATCAAAAAAAAAAAAATAAAAATAAAAGAATACGGATTTCGTTAAAATGACATTTAAGTGCACTCTTTTTCGAATCCACTCAAATTCACACATGAGATACCCAGAAACATGCACTGAGAAAAAAAAAGTATAATAAATTGTTCGAATAATTAAACGTAATAAAATAATAACAATAAACTGTGTCTTTTTTTTTTTCATATTCTGAGAAACGATATTGGGGAGATATATCAACAAAATTGAGAAGAGGGTTTGAAAGTCGTATTTTCAGCATCTGATAAAATGTTATACTTAATTTTGTAGTTTGAGTGACTATATGATCATAACAATTTGATTGATTTATGACACTGAACATGCTAACTGTTCAGGATGTTTCATTCTATTATAATAGGTAATATATCTGAAGAGTACCAACGAAGGCAGATGTAGTGATAATGAATTAAGTAAGAATATCGGTGACATACATAGTCTAATTTCTCAGCACTGCACACATCCTCTGGCACGGAAATTAAACAATATAACTGGCAACTATGAAAAAAAAAAGAAGAAGAACAAAACGCACACTCGATGCGTTTCACCACAAAAGGAGGAAGAGAGAGAGAAAAAAAAAGAAGAGAGTTAGATCTCGATCGTCTGAGCGGGAATCGGAGAGTTGCGTCATTCTTTGGACTACTTTCACGAAGGCACGACGTGATATTGGTTATTCCCAAATTTGGACACGACAGTACTCACACATCGAAAAATCTCGTCACCTGTTCATTTACCACCGTGATTATATGTTTGCATTTTCAGCTAATGGAATTATGGATTGCCAAACAAAATCGTTCGATTTTTGCATAGTAGTATAAGTAGGCGAAAACCAAAATTATACACTACCCACTTAAAATTATTGGCGTGAACTTCCTCACATGAAATTTCTTTATCATTTGATTAAGTCTATTGGAGTTCCAATTAAATATTTATATTATGTTAGACTACTTCGCGACACTGAATACCGACATACTAATATGATACTCGAAATGTATTATGTTTAAAGTACTACACGGATAAAAATCCATTGGCGGTAATATGTTTTACAAATTATGAAAATCATGAAACCTATTATTAATGATATTATGGGCAACATGAGATAAATCATGAAAATTTTTATGGGATTTGCTCACAAATTCATCAGTAATAGATATGGTTTCATGAGAAGTAATGTTTCTTGATTTTCATAATTTTTCAATCATGACACCGGTAATGGATTTGTACCCATGTATGTATTGTGGATGCTACGGTGAAGAAAAACTAATGAGCCTTATGAAATAAACGTATTCATGAAAAAAAAATCATAAAATTTTATAACATAACATATAAGTAAACAATATTCAGCAAATCTTTTAGAACCTCTTATCTAAACGATTGCATTTCAATTTCAAGTTCCTATGCACCGTATATGGAAATGAATTCTACTTAAGAATTAGTTACAAATCTGTTAAAATTTAAGTTTTGTTATCAGTTCATATGCAGTTATTTGGAAATTCGACTGTGTCAAGCGAATTGAATATTGAAGGCCATACATTTAGGATTTATCTTCTGTTTGGTGGGTGGAACTGATGTATATTAGCAATACAAATCAATATGATTTCAATTGAATAAGATTTGAAAAGACTTATACTTGCAATTAAAGTGTCGAGACAAATGCGGCGAAATTAAGTGTAAACAATTCGTGTCGATCAGTGTACGTGTTTTCATAAGGGGGGCGTATTATAACAATACTTCTATGTATTTGCTTAATACCAAATAGAGACATCTGGAAATACTAGAAACAAATCGATTGCAAATTATCAGATTGATTTCATACTGACGCTAAATTCTTCGCACAGTTTCCAAGCTAAGACTAGCTCGCGATTGATATTTGAAACTTTGAAGAAATCCAATAACAGCTCCGTAATAATCGGTGGAGAAAGTAAACAAAGAGAGGTCCTCGTTTGTAGCTAGGCGTTTTTGTCAGAGAATGATTGAAATGTTATATTTTGTTATATTTTGGGTTTGATTTTTGTTCTCTTTCTTTTCCAACCTTCCTCATTGTGATAATTGCTTCATAGAGTAACGGTACCACCATTCATCCCATATCTAAAAATCATCTCATATACGAAAACCAATAGTTAGGGTTAGTTGTCTCTGTTAGATAAATTCTCTTTTAGGGTAATATAAAAACCGAACACAAACACGTCTTATGAGCCATAAAAGTAAAAATAAAACAACAGACAACAAGTTTATCTTATCATTACTTTCCGCTATTCGATCATTTCTGGCATCGTTCCACTATCAAAAATTTGTAAGTAAACAGCGGGAAATGTTTAATATTTAATAGAGAAGGAAGTAAACAAAATGAAACAGTCACTTGCTAATACGGGTTTTTGACAAATTTACCGATAATGTATATACTTTATATACTAACAGTCCACGATCTCTAAATCATGTAGTTCAAAGTCTTTTTTCTGTTATCCCCGTAGTTCGTCTCCGTAATCGTTCATATTTCCTAACTAATTGACTACAATGTGAAATGTGCTATACTTTACCACTTTCGAATATTAGTTATTACTGGAATAGTAAGGAAAATGTTTGTGATCGTGTCAAAACATTCGGAAGAGAAACTAAACTTTCTTACTTGGTTGATTTTTATTTGTTCTAACCTCTCCTTTTCCTTTATATAAATGTTTTATATATTGCAAAGTTTAATGATCTGTAGTAATAATTTTTTGTGCTCACCCAATATTTCATGGAATTCGCCACCCCTGTCAGTACCAATCAGTTGAACGAAAATTCTTGCAGCCATTTTGTTCAATACTTTTTATTCATATGTTTGGCACTTCATATTGCCGTAATTGTCAGAGAATATAAAGATTATTGAGAAAACACATAAATATCAATAAGGCGGCTCTTCAAACTGACATGTTATGACATATATCTAAATCATAAAGTAACACATTTTAGTCTTATCTTCAAAGCATTCGCTATTTACACTTAGGTTGCTGTCAGAGTGAAAGCGTCACGCGATGCATCTAAGCGCGCGTGTGAGCTAGTTGCATTTGATCAAAGCAAACCTGTCAAAGTGAATGCGATGCGGTAACAGTACATTGCATTGAATCGCTTCGCTTCGCATTGTGTTCCGCGTTCAGTCCGACATCAACCTTAAGATTTAAATGTAATGACACTCGTATATGTCATATGCTGACACAATTAATATTTATGCGCTAAACTTTAGGAAAAAATAGAACGTACTTGATATCTATCTGACACTTCGGCCAAGCTATCAGAAAAATGTTTTTCTTACAATTGCGGCAACAATTGACGATTATCGAATTTAGAATTGCTGAATTTCTCTGTAATTAATAAGGTGAAAGAGGTAGGTAGGGTGGGTAACACTACCCACCCGATATTTTTTATGGTTTTGACATTTTGAGCAGAAAGCAATAGTAATACAATTAATATCAATAATAATAGGAATGATTTTCGTAACTTGGAATAATAAATAATATCGTTCAAAAATATGCTGTGTCGTGTTTATTTTTGTTCATTTAAAAGATATTTTTATTAAGGACTGTTGGCGTACAAGCTTTACGAGACCGATTAAGTCGATTTTCTAATTGAATTTTGGATGCCTTTCACCCTGACCACAAATTACATTAGATGGAATTGCCTTATGCAGTCGCATAAGTAACAGTCGCACGCCATTCCGGATACCTGCGGGGGAAAGTCATGTACACGTACTTTTATGCAGTGATGTCCGAGCTCAACACACGAGCTGCTCTATACCTGCAGTGTGTGCCTATTAAACTCGTGTGCTGTGCTTTTCAAACCAGATCCAAGAGCGTGTGCTATTTGTGTAGTCCACCTACTGACAAGAGACAATACAAGAGCGGACACTGTGTGCCTAAAAATTATATTATATTATAAAATAAAAAACAAAAACGGACACTCAACTTAGCACGTGAGCTAGCTCATGAGCCAGCAGATGAGCCAGCATCGCGAGCTGGTGCCGGTAATCGAACACTTTTTTTGAAATGGCTAAAATTTATCACTTTATTAAATTGATGAAAACTTTTTTCAATCGATTGAATCAACTTAGTTTTTTATTCAGTTGTTAGCTAGGAACTTTAGCTTTCCATTGATGTATAAATGTCCGCATTATGTGCACTTAGTCATAAGTTATAAACTTAAAAGAAAAGGGTGCCGGTAGCTCCCTTACATCTAGGTTTAATACTAAACCTGGCCGGAATTCAGTCATAAAGCTGGAGTGTGAAGTATTTGAGTCTTATGTTTGTTCAAAATCCTCAAAAATTATTGTTTTAATGTCCAGAAGTAAAACGATTGAAAATGCAAAAATTTCTATTTCTATTTGACTATTTTGACAAATTTTGCGCCAATTTTGGTATATTTTTTTAAATACTACACACTTAAAAAATGTTACATCTTTATAGATGCACATGAAATGAGCATCGCGATTCACTTACATTCACAATACAAAGCATTTAAAGATAAGTCATATCATTACCATCACAGTTGTTTCAGCTGGAACTCACATCGATACAAACGCAAAATTTATATTTACATGTTAGTAGATGTAATATTGTGCCATCACCGAAGAAGTTACGACATACTTGAATTTACGTCAAGCGTAAATTTCGTTTTTTCTAAGAGTGTACCTGAATTGGGCTTGACTTGATAATTATGACAATTGTTTGTTTATAAATAAAACGCTTCAAGGTTTAGGAATAATTACTCACTCGCTTAGTTTTTACTGATGCGAAATCATATGAATAATTTACGACTACGTTAAAACCGACGCTTAAGGACTGAGGACAGTACCGTAAAGTGGAAGTTTTTCGCTATTTTCCCGTTTCAAATTAAATTTTCTTGGAAACGTTGCAGAATATAGAAAAACCTACCTGACAATGTCTTCGAAATTTAGTTGAGAATATTCTGTGAAATTTTCAGAATGATTCATTGAGTTTAGCGGCCGTGTTGTATTTTTTTTCTGACTGAAGAACTGTTGAAAATTGGAACGCTCGGAAATGCATACCTCTACTTGTTCATCGAATATCTCGGATTTGAAGGCTATCATCACAAATCTACCGTGACAAAGTCTAGATAATTTAGTTTAGATGCGATTAGTACATAAAAACATGTATGTTATCGCGATAAAAATAAAGTCTTGTATTTTTCTGTGAAACAAAGGCAGTTTCAATGCATCCACCATTTTTTTTTCGCTTTGATTTCCTGATAGCATTCTGAAAAAGGAAAGAGAAATAAAATTGGCTCGACAAGGCTGCCAAACACACAGACATTCAATCTTTGTGAAAGTTGAATAATTTTTCATTGTTCATTGGAATCCATGTAATGTCCAACCCATAAGATAGATTAATGTGATAAAACTTCTCATCAAAATAATAAAATGTATGCTGGCAACCCGGTACAGTTTGCTCATATACGAGAGAGTACAAGAGAAATACGACGCGCAAAGGGAATTGAGCGAGCCACGTGGTCGATTTAAAACTCAACGCGTGACCCTCTGTCCTCAGAACTTAAGAAATAAAACTAAATATTCGCTTCATTGGATGAACTATCAGAACTAATTGGCTCAAGCGGAACGTGACTGCATTTTCAAATCAGTGCTTAGTTTTGATTACAGAATGACTTTTTACCAATTCAAACTGATGAACGAACGGTAAGCTGTTGTAAATTCGGTTTAAATTGTCTTTTTTTGTAAAATTTGCCAGGTAAGTAAAAGTTTTGTAACCGTCCGTCGCTAATCACTTTTCTTCAGGGTGGTTGAAGCCTCTTTATTTCGTTCAACCACCAAACAAATCTTCTCAACTCCATTCTTTTGGAAGGCCATCGCACTTTATTGCGAAGGAGAAGATCAGAATATACAGAGGACGGGTATATTGTGATGGGTTAGTCGATGCCTTTCACGTAGCCCACCTGGGTTCGATCCCTAGCCCCGCACATAGGGTCAGAAAGTTTTTCTGGCTTGAAGAGCCGAATGACCTTAAGGTTAAAATTTTTATAATTGAAACGAAAAAAAAGATCAGAATATTAAGAAAATTAGAAAAAAATTAGAAAGATAAAAACAGGAAGTATATTCTAGATTGAATGGTGATTGATTTTGTCTTACCCTTGGCTTACCTATACCGAACCGTCGAAGATACCTGAAATCTTGGAAATCGTGAAATTGTCATCGGTTTCATACAATAAAACAATTTATATCGTTTGTTTCGACAGCTTTTATTTATTTCCAATTATTTTTACTCATTCTTATCACAAACATCAAACATGAATCTCTCGTTCCAGTAATCTCTGTCAGCACTTGGATCAACATGTTATCTATAGCTTGAGTTGCTCAAATCGATTTATCGATACACGAAACTTTTGCAATTTCGTTGGGTTGGAGAAGTGATTTATTTACATGTTATGTTTACAATATAGAAATATCTCTTCACATAAAATACGGTGAGTGCATGCAAGAAATAGTTTTTTTTTATTTAACGATTCACTCTTTCATTGCAATCATATTCCAATTTAGAAACATTTTATAATATATGTTTTGCTATTTTTACGGAGCATTTGATTCAAATCAATAGTAACAACGAAACTTAACAAGGAATTATTTTTATCAACAATGACCACAACCGATATTTGGTTTTAAATTATGTGTCCGATGTTTTGAGCATTCATGATTAACTTATTGCTATACACTTAATCTATTTAGTATCTAGAAATACTGCAGTAGTTTTAGAGAAGGTATCCTTTAGTAGTTGTTCGATATGTATCATTCAAAGTAGTTTTTACGATGTTTGCGACATTCTTAGTTGATTTTTTTATATAAAATCTATCGGGTTACCATTACAGGACAGTCTCTTTAATTGTTTGATCTTTCCGAGCTACGTGTTCCCAAGCAAAATTTCGGGAACAATGAGAAGAATTTAAATGAATATATTTTAAAATGGAATAGTATTCTCATGATTTCTTTTTTCACGATAATGAAAATAATGTTGTTTATGATTGAGAAAAATTTTTTTATAGCACGAAGGAATATTTTGTCTTCTACTTAAATAACAGAAACGAATAACTCATTATCGGGTAGAAAAAGTTTAAAAAAATTTTAGAAACTTTTAATGAAGCGTAATCATCAACAATACTGCTGTAAGCCAATAAATAAATAGGTAAATAAAATAAATAAATAAATAAATAAACAAAGAAAGGAGGTAGTAAATCCCAGTGAAGTTAAGTTTTCTGTTCATAATCTCCTACCCTTTCGGTAGCAAGTGTAATACTCTCTTCACTGCATGAAACCGGATATCATAGATGGAATAATCTTTTATAATTACCTTTCGAAGCAAATATATCAACTCAAACCGATTATGTAAGTGTGAAGTGTTTAAATAGCACGCTCAGTTTCATTTGACCCAAGTGAGAACGAGCCAATCACAGCTCCCCAGAACGAATAATCCACTTGATTTCCTAACACGACTGAGGGTTTCGAGCATCGATTCTCACTTCGGAACTTATTCAGAAGCATTTCTGCTTCAGTTGGTGTGCAACAGTCATGTAAAGAAATATGAACGTACTTACACACACCACTAGGAGTTTGAACGTTACACTCCGATGAAGACACCAATGCAAGTTTTAGCAGATTGTTTGGCATCCCGTAAGGGGTGCCAAATTTACTACTGCTCATAATCTCCCATCTCCCACTAGGCAATTCCTTTCCCCGTTACTTTTATTTTTCTCCATTAGCAAAATGATGAGAAGACATGCCACAAATTTCCAGATAATCAAATGAACGTGTCACTCGAGCCTATTTGTTCTAATTCCTGATCCATGGAATTATCTGCTTCTTCAAAACTTTTAGAAATTGTTGTCAGTGGTTCTGTGTTAGTAATTTAAGACCTTAGCTTTACAGTTCAAAATGCCTCATTCTTCACAATACGGGGCCGGGTGTCAATTAAAAAAAGAAAACCAGCAGCGTAACCTTTTTCTCTCCTAATTTTGAATGTTTTTAACTCATTCATTTGTCGATGGATTTATGTACCTTAACTACCAATCGATTTGGAAACATTCAACATGCTTTGCGACGTCTTTTTAGTAATGCAATAGTACACCATTGAAAAATCGGTTTGAATTGACCCATGTTTTCATGAGCCAATCGCAGCATGCCAAAATTATGCCATCCTCTTGATTCCTCTAACTCGACTTACGGTTTTAATCGTTGCTTCACACCACGCATTTCATTCTGTAATTGTTCTGCTTTGGTCGGTTTTGGGAAGCTTCGTGTTTAAAAATACTCCACCATTCTGCACAGTATGAACTTTAGCACAAAACAGAATCTATTAATATAGGCTCTGTCACATTTTTTTGCTCAGTCAACGGCTACCTTCAAGGAGAGCGGATGTATAAAATATTCGCTTTGTTATCCGCTCGGTGAATAGTCAACTGATAGATATACAGTGCGGCTCTGTATGCGGGTATGCCAAACATGACAAGCATATTCTTGTTTGTTGCGCACCGTGTTCGTTTGTATGGGTGTTCACTGCACTGCAGTTCATTCTTAATTTTTTTTCAACGGTGAACGATGGGGTTGCAGATGATGCTATACTAACTGAGTAGGCGCAGTGTTCAAATGCTTGTAACTAGGCGATTTGTAAATGAAATTATATTACATAACAACCAAAAGGTTCGAAAATATTGGACTCAAATGAGCATAGAACAAGAGGGATTTATTTATAAATACTTTTAATAAAGAAGATTGAATTGACTGAAGTTTATTTAAGTTTATTCAACTTACTATTTTAAATTCTAACAATATTGGTACTTTTGGAACTGATATGACGAATAGATGTTGAAACGTATTTTCCAAGTATTTTGCTTTCAAATGCAAAATGGTGATATTGTTGATTGTCGAGTAGTATTTGTAAATGGACGTTTCAAGTCATACAAAATGGTATTTCTAAAATTCTTCGCACTAGGTTTGATTCCCTAATTTGAACATTTACCATAAATTCGAATGGTTTAAGCGCGAATAAAAAATATTAAATGTAATCGTGATTGATAGTGTAGTTCCAGGTCTTTATTTTTTTAAATTAAAATGTTGAAAATAATCAGCATGTCTAAGCTTCAGTTTTCTAAGCTA
This sequence comes from Malaya genurostris, assembly GCF_030247185.1. NCBI lineage: Eukaryota > Metazoa > Arthropoda > Insecta > Diptera > Culicidae > Malaya > Malaya genurostris. The sequence goes on along the minus strand of NC_080572.1, from coordinate 167,555,917 downwards.
GTAGGCCCCTGTGCAATTAACAACAAGAGTAATGCAATATACAAGTCGTCGGCGTTGCATTCATGTTTTCGATCTTACCAATTATCAGTTTATAATTTTGTAGAAATTCGTAAATATGTGTTAGGGTTGGAAATATTCACATAAAATCACCATTTATGAACAAAAGTGGAAGTTCGCAATATAGTTTTGCTTAATATTATTATAAATCCTTCTTGAAAGCGCTCGTCGATTAGAAATAGCAGTTGAAGTTTCTAAAATCCAAAATGGTTGTTCCCGGTTCGTTGATTTTCTTCCCAATCATAGAAATTCGTGTATTTTCAGGACGGATCTAAAATTGATGTCATCCTTTTATAAGCTTTAGAACCATAGATACTTATTACAGTTTTTAAATTTGTGAGTTTGAAAATTGCATTTTTAATGTCATCGTTATCGGTCGTTTCTTGTACACGACCATGTACTTTTTTAACGACGCTTAATTTGCTCGGGATGATGGTTTCAAACTGAGTTTGTAGACGACTTGAAACTGTGAATTGTGGTTCGTACTGTGGAGTATTGTCGGTGATTGCAGCCTCAAATTTTCATCGGTTGGCTTTGCGAAAATAATGTAATGTATCAATAATGTTTCGATTGGTGATTCTGAAATCTTTGGGCGAGTCAGTTGCCTTGAGCCAGTGAATATATGACATGACATATTTTTATAACTGTAATTGAAAGATATTCGCACTTTAGTGTTTTAGTACACCTCCTTACCTTCATTGTGATTTTTTTTGTAAACTAATTCTTTTGTAATTTGTACATAAAAATGGAACTTGAAAATTTGTTGATATTTGTTCCAGGGCACCGGTGTGTGTGTATGTGACAAAAATTTATCGATTTTCTCGGAAATGGCTAAACCGATTTTCAGCAACTTAGATACAAATGAAAGGTTTCTTGGTCCCGTAGGTTGCTATTGAATTTTATCCGGATCGAACTTTCGGTTCGGGAGTAACGGGAAGTAACGGAGCAAAAAAAAATGAAGAAAACGTGCTTTCGATTTTCTCAGGGGCTCAACCGATTTTCATCAACTAAAATTTAAATTATGTTAAAGGGCCTTGCAGTCCCATAGCGTGTTATTAAATTTCATCTGGATGCAACTTCCGGCTCGGGAGTGACGGGGTAAAATGTGCAAAATGAACTAGAAAAGTGCATTCGATTTTCTCATTCAATGTTCACAAATTTAGGTCTTACAACTCCTATAACACTACCAAATTTCATCCGAGTACGACTTCCGTAGCCGCATGTTTCATCTATTAAGCAATTAACTAACTGATATTCGGAAGTGTGAAGGAAGCCTGCCAGTTTTATTTGTATCCACGTCATCCAGGTATGTGTCTGACATTACCCATCCACCAGGATTTATCGGATTGATTTTATATTTGACGCCTTGCTCTTCGCTAATCTTTTAAGTAATTCAAGTAACTTCAAGAAATTGCAGTAATGGCTCCGTAATAATAAAAAGATCAAAAGAGAAAGTAAACAAAGAGAGGCTCTCACTTGCAGTAAGGCACTTTTGTAGGGGAGACACGGGCTGGTTGGTCGAGTTTTATTTTTTTTTGAGTTTCTGCATGTTTCGAACACACAGCAGGCGCAGCGTTTGGATGGCGCATTTGAATTGGTGTCACGATAATCTGCGCTCCTGTTACTTCTGCGTATGATGTTCAAGCTAAATTTGGTAATATTTTTTAATCAGCTGCATAAGATGCTTTGTGATTGTTTTTCTTAAAAGGTTTTGTTCAGGATTATAACTATTATTAAGCACAGCACTTGATGCTTTTACTGAAGTAATTACATCTTCACCACGGTATCACCACTATTGATCCACATGTTAACAGAGCACCAAATTGCAAAATCTAAAAATGTAGCTGTTTTTTTCATTTCAACCACCTTACGTGCACTGAACATTTTCAGAAAGGTTCAGTATATTCATGAATCTTGCAAAGGGTTGCGATAAAACAGCTAGAAAAATTTATTTCTATATTTGATATATTCAATGTGCGAACTTTTTTTTCTTAAATATCATCGAGGAAAATGTTCGATATTGAACTTTTCACAACTGTTTTTTTGCCATGTGAGATAAAGTGGGAATCGCGATTGCAAACTATCAGTACTCACTACTGATAGTTTGCAATCGCGATTCCCACTGTATCTCACTTCAGTAAGTTTTCTGATCGAAGATTTTTTTTTGTCTGAAAATCACTTGTGAAAAACATCAGTCGCGATTTTTGAAATTGTAATTGTAATCCACAAGTGTAAAGCAGCATTTAATTGTAATGTCGCCGAGATCACATGTCAATTTAATCGGAATAAAACAAAAATAGACCTGTGATTAGAGCTTACAGAAAACGACAATTTTGTTTGGTGTGAATGCAGTATCCAAAATAGTGTCGATCGCGGCGACATCTGCGTGTGCGACAGACTTTTTATTCAAAATTTTACACGCAGTTCACATGTGAGCCTGTATATCAGTTATCTGTGGAATTATGGCTCATGAAATGTAAAGTTTTTTCTGAGTTTGGAAAAGCTAATTGAATTTAATTGTTGTTAGGTTATCCATGAAAAGATTAACGATTTTATTTATCATCTGGGAGTATCTTTCATGCTTTCTTTCCTTATGTCACCGTTTTCGAAGCGTTGTGGTTTTTGTGATGCCACATATATCACATGTTTGAAATACTAGCATAAGATGTTTGAATGAAGGTTACGCCGTTGGCAAGATTATGACTTTATCTTGATGAAATGTTAAAGATCTCATCTGTTTCCAGAAGATTTGTACCGGGATGTTTGAACTTATGGTACTTGCCGGTGATACTACGGTCTTGGAGCTCGACATATAATTTCACCCTGCTTGAACAACTTACGGGTGGACATGTTTTATTATGATTTATAGTGGAAGCTCGGGTTTCACAGAAGGCGAGTATCTGTACAAAAATTTGAATATTGCAGCACTAAACAAGTCCGTGTCGCAGTATGACTGAGAAGTCGTTTCACAACATGTGGATTTGACTTTTTACCGAACGTTATATTTTTTGCATGTCCGTGTTTGCTGTAACGACGTTATCATTTCATGGGACAGGCCATGGCGACTGTGTTATTGTGGAACCTACTCTCACTAAGGCCGTACTATTGGAAACGCACACAAGAGCTCGGTAAGAAAACCGAGAATATACACAGCTTTGAACAAATACGTGCGAGTGACACAGCCAGGGCCAGCGAGAGGGTTGGTGGAAAAAGGTAGGGATTGGATGGAATTTCTCCGGGCCCAGACTTTTCCAGGGGGTCCGGAAATTGAAAGATTTCAATTACATTATGGAAAAATATTAAAACTAAAAACGCATTCGGTATGTGAATTATTTTGTGAATGTATTTAAAAATTCTTTACATCGATGATATTCCCATGGCCACACAGTTTTAGAAACTTCCAAATTTCATTTGAGAAGATTTGAACGCTGCAGTCTTTTACTATACTTTTAACTACAGGGTCCGGCACTCGAAGTGTAACCAATTGAAAAGGCCATAAATTCAGTTTGGAAAATTACTTTTACTTAATTCAAAGTACAAAATGTGTAAAAATAATACAAAATTCAGAATCAATTCACTTTTGCTCGATATGACCACCTTTTGCCTTGACTTGATGACTTGAGAGAGCGAAGGAGTTGCTTCGTTTGGCCGAAAGCGATCAATTTCCGAACATTGTATTTTCTGACGAGAAAATTTTTCCAATTGAGCAATTCGTAAACTCTCAAAACGATAGGGTTTGACCGACCGTTCATACGAGAATTTGAGTCATCGATTGGCCACCAGGAGGCAGCACCCGCAACAGAAAATGGTTTGGGCCGCTGTAACCTCTGATGGGCGCACTCCAATCGTTTTCATCGAGCCTGCCGTCAAGGTAAATGCGACATATTATCGGGAAAGTATTCTGGAGGTTGCTTTGAAGCCGTGGGCAGACAAACATTTCGGTGGCAGACCATGGACGTTTCAGCAGGACTCGGCACCGTCTCACAAAGCTCGAGTGAACCAAGAATAGCTGGAAAACAACGTTCCGAACTTCATCACGTCCACACAATGGCTCTCGAATTCACCAGATGCGAATCCAATGGATTATTCTCTTTGGGTCATTTTGGAGAGCAAAGTCCGAACTAAAAGATACACCAGTCTCGAGGCGCTGAAAAAAGTTATTGTCCGCGAGTGGGCCAAAATACCTGCAAGTCACATTCGGCCAAACGAAGCAACTCCTTCGCTCTCTCAAGTCATCAAGTCAAGGCAAAAGGTGGTCATATCGAGTAAAAGTGAATTGATTCTGAATTTTGTATTATTTTTACACATTTTGTACTTTGAATTAACTAAAAGTAATTTTCCAAACTGAATTTATGGCCTTTTTAATTGGTTACACTTCGAGTGCCGGACCCTGTATATCGAGAGAGAAATTGTCAGAGCTGCGACTCAGCTGCATAGGTTTCCCCTGTAAGCGGATTCTCTCTCGACGGCCCTGGACACCGTACAGGATAAAAAAAAAACAAGTTGATATGAGCCATCTATATTTCCTGAATGGGATATTGTGAACTGCGATAAAATGATATTGTTTTGGTGTGAGGTGACCTTGACAGATAACTTATTGTGTTGATTTACGACTCTGGCAGACGGTTGGTTGGTGCAAGCATACCATTGAACGAGGCAGTATTTTTTGCTAAATGACAAACAAATAGACCGTTTCGGACGTCTACTCGATATGTTTGCTGGTATATTTTTATTTAATAGTGTTCAACAGAACCATATAACTGTCAGTTCAACTCCGATTAATGTTAAATGTTTTTTTTATCATTCTTACGAACTTAATGACTGAAGTTCAACATGAAAGTTTTATGAAAATAAATGTTTTCAGATGTTAAACATAATGCTTTTTGATGTAATGTTCCTACCAGACATCGAGGCTATAATACGTTGGTATAACGAAATGGACCTCTTGGTTTAATGTTATAATATATTTTTAAGTGCGGCGCCGTCTTTTTCTCATTTGCTTCATAAATTTGATAGATGTGAAAAAAGCTAAAGCAAGTCGAGCTGCTTTTGACTCGCAAGATAATATAAGTGAAAACGCACACGGAACGACCGAAATTAGCTTTGCGCCTAATTCGTATTACTGTTTTTGAATTAGTTGATTTTAACAACAAAATTTCCAAAATAACTATAAAATTAGTTAAAATTTAGAATTTACTGTGCTGAAAAAAACTCTTATTTTTAGAGAAAGTGTTTAGTTGGCGAATATTCTGGACACAAACCAGCAATATTTCAATCCAACACGAAATTCTCATTGACAACTAATTTCGTTATTAAAATCAGAAACTTTGATTCTATTTATCTATCACCGTCATTACTGAAGGACAGCAGTGTCAAAGCAAAACAATCCATTAAAAAGCTAAAAGGGACAGTATTGTTGAAACTGCTCACAAATTGTTTAGATGTGTTTCGCATGTGTTACGATATATCCCTATATAATTTTCTAAACCGATATGTAAAAATGACGTAAACTGTTAGTGGAAAGTGTATTTATTCAGAATTTGTGCGCAGTTAAAGCGATTGTGGGTAATAATGTTTTTACGCGAAACAGTGAAGTGAGTTTCGAATGTTGCACTCTAATTGTACGAGCGCCATATAGCTGCTAATTGCAGAAACCAATTCAACCATTTATGTTGGTTGAAAACAACGTTTTATTTCTCTAATTCAACTAAAAAATTAGTTGAATGGATATGAAGCGTGCCTTAGCTAAGAAATGACAGCACGTTTAATTGGTGAATTCAACTAAAAAAATAGCCATTTCAACAAATATTTTATTATTATTAAGAAAATTAGAATTAAAAAATCTAAATTAGCAAAAGTAAGATTTTTCTAGTTGTCTCAAAAAATAACTAACTAAAATCAGAAAATCAACTAAATTTTTCGCCAAAATGCTAATTTCGGTCTTTCCGTGCAAGAATTTGTTCTTAGATAAACCGTTGACCTCGAAGATACACACGCAGTTAAAGTATATATTTAATTCTAGTATGAAATGTTTTGGACGTGCAGTCCAGATATGAACGCAACAAGATCGAGCGACAGAGAGCGCTTAGGATTCTACAACTACTTCAAGTTTGCATTGATTCAGTGTTGCTAGCTCGCACAGACGTCTGACGTTATGCGTGACGCTCACACTGAATGAGATTTACGAAATGATTCGATACGATACGCACCAAAGATTGTGTTTGCTTCTGCATATTCTCTTGGATCCATTGCAAGGAAGTCCCTCGCGTGAAAACGGAAGAAAACGATTTCGAAGCGATGGAACAGCTGTTGGTGAATCCTATGGGCTGATAGCGACAGAGACAACAACCTTTGCACGAATAAGAGTACTACGACGATTATCTGAATCACTTTCCATTTGATTTGAACGTTGGCCGGCTGAGTAGCTTTGAATGATTAAAGATTTGATCGAGCAACTCCTCCAATTCTTCATCTTTAAACTTCGGTGGCGCTCCGGCTCGTTCTTTGTTTTCTAAATCATAGTTGTCACTTCTGAACCGTGCAAACCACTTCCGGCACGTTCACTCAGCTAGAGCATTCTCACCATAGGCTTTCACCAAAATACGGTGCTATCGGCGCACAGTGGTTCGAATCAATAAAAACGTGGACATAAATCAGTAGCTGCCAAACCGTTCTTTTGATGCATATAGAGGCTTTTAAGAAATTTTTTACAAATATATACCGCGTAATTCGATTCTATCCCCAATTGTTCATGGCCTACTTTGACAAAAAAATATAACCATAACTTTTTTTTCTGAAGAGATAGAAAAATTTTTTCTTCGAGAAACTTTTAGAACTTTTAAAAATAATTTACTTTGTCAAACATACCAAAAGTGTAGGTCGCACCGTTTCGGATATACAAAGCGTTTTTGTGGAAACCCCCTTTAAATCAATTTTTTATTCATAACTTGTTTTTTTATGCATACTTTGTTTGGAATAATTGAAGAAAATAAAAAATCCCATATTTTTGTTGAGGTTTGTTGTTTCCTGGCAAAGTTATACAACATTTTACCTTTTTTTTACCTATGATAAAACCTTACACCGAAGCGAAATGTGCAACTTTATGCAGCTGATTTTTACAAAAGATATGCCCAATACTATAAAGAAAATCTAAGTGGAACTCGATGCAACTTTTTTCTAGGCCATTCCAAAGTTAGATTTAGTTATTGAATTATGACAACCCCCTTAAAACTAGTTTTCCAATCATAACTTGTTTCAAGTTATTTTTTTACATATTTTGTTTGGAATAATTGTAGAAAATATAAAATCCCATTATTTTGTAGAAGGTTTGCTGCATAGGTTTATTCTTTTCTGAAAAAGTTATACATCATTTTACCTATTTTTACCTAGGAAACCTTGTACCGAAGCGAAATATGCAACTTAATGCAGCAAACTTTTACAATACTTTTAGGAAATTATGTTCCTAATCCAATTTGTTTTATAATAAGAATATCCTGAGTACTATTCGTGTGACTCATTTTCACTATGGCCGTGTTGAAACCATGAATGATTAAGAAACGGAGGGTTTCACGCGTCTGCTATTTCTGTAACTCACTTTTGCAGTGAGCGTAGAGATGGGCAACTCGTTCCTGAGCTATTCCAGTAAATCGAATCTTTAAAAAGAGCTGATAGCTCACAGCTCTTTTTAAAAGAACCGCAGCTCACCAGTTCACCGCACTGGTAAGCAGGGATGCCAGATGTGTATCTATCCTTCTTTAACAGATTGAATGAGTCATTGTCAATAAGAAATCTTACCTCTCACTCAGTAGGCTGAGGTACATTCAGGGATGCCACTTTTGCAGATATTCTCAAATATGACATAATAATAATTCGCAAATAAGTTAGTTCGCATAGCATTGTTCTTTGTGCATCAATGATTTCGATCATGCATATTAGGGGCTGGAGTCCACTAGGAGATTGATAGTACCTATCAGCTCTCTCCGGACAGTACCAGCCTATATGCCGTGTGGAATCCGGCGGAAAAAAATGAACCAAGAATAGATCCACTGGGTTCCTGCTTCCATGTCGTAAAAGGCGACAATTGCAGGAGTTTCATTTTCAGTTATCAGATATTTTCAATGTTTCACTTCTGATTACTCTATTTTACTAAATTATCTCTTCATTCAACCTATCAATTTCCGTCTAGTCTTCGGAGAAAAATTTCATTCGGAATGTTTTCTTCTTCCACGTTATTGATTGTCTATCAGGATTATAAACTGAATGATAAAAATCAACTATTGCGCAAATCCGTTGATATTACAAAGTTAATAACAGAGATAATATATATCGGTATATTGAATACATGGTAAAAACACTTGATAATAATATTTCAAACAATAAATTAATATTTTTCTCGGTAGCCGGCTGCCCAGATCAACCAATATAACCAAATAATAATTTTAATAAATAATTAAAATAATAAAGCGGAAATAATAACGAATCAAGACGCGCGTGAAATCTGTTGACCATTATTTGGTGATTTAAATAATTTTATAACAACTGTTTAGAATGTCAATGCAATGAATCAACTATTTTGTCTAAATCCTATTCACTCGTTTATTTTGTATCACGTAATTTCATTTACAAAAAATAGAGAAGTTTCTTTACGCGATAGTATTGCAAATTTTTCTTCAGTTTGCTCGAATAAGAGCTGTGAATCAAGACTTCCCGGGACTTCAATATAGGATATTGTTGAAACGTTCACTCGGGAAGTTAGTGAGATAAGTGGTGCATCCGAGCATCTCGAAATCGGAACATATTGAGTCGCGCGCGAATAATACCAATACTAATATTTTCACAAATATCCTTCTCCCGTGACACTTGTGGAGTGCGCAGTAGTATATACGGCCTCTAGTAACAACAAGTGTTGGACTAACATCCCTTCACATTCCTTAGACGATCTACGTTCGGGCCTGGCCGGCGCCGGTACTGATCAATGAATTCTGGAATTACCAGAAGATGTACATTGAAGGATGATTTACCAGTCCCAGGTCGGATCATCTAGAAACTCCCTGTACAATTTCAGCTAATCCCGATCAGTAACGGAATAGCAACCAGGGGTGGTCGCTCAAGCTCAAGCTCAAGCTCAATGATTTCGATCATGCATATGAAAGAAAAACGGCACAAAAAAACGGCACTCAAAACGAACCTTCAGTTCAATTTAAATGAGCCGATGAGTTGATACATTGAATCGATTCCCTTTAGTAAGCTGATCGGTTCGAAGCTGCTCACCGGTAAGAGCTGCTTCGCACATCTCTAAGTGAGCGTCGCACGACCAATATATCATCTTAAAAAACGTGTTGCTTTGCGATAACTCAATTTATTTACACGTTTGAAAATGAAATCTCTTCGTGAAGGTTTGTACTTTTGCAATACTTTTTTATATTTTGATTGGAAAACATGTGTTGAACTTTTGATAATTTTTCGGATTTTCAATATTAAAAACCCACTTTGAAAAGGCTTAAAAAAATTGCATCGAGTTCCACTTAGATTTTTTATAATATTGTTAATTGTCAAAAAGTAAACAAAATAAAAATCCCAACAATTGGCTTAAGTTGCGCGTGCAAGCTTAAGCATGTTTATGCGTGTTTACGCGCACTTTATAGTAGATACTTAGGTAATAGAGGTAGATACTACGTAGATAAATCCAAAAAAATTGTTTTTAAAATAAAGTGAATATATCTCAAAAAATAATTTTTTTACACTATTTATATCTTCAGCAAAAATACTTCAAATGTTTTTTTCTTCAAAATGAGTTAGAAAAAAATTTGTTTTTGTGAAAACAAAATTTTTTATTCAAAATTGGTGCTACCTTGCTTTGCTTAACAAAAATTAAGGTGCCACTTTCAAAAGAAGCGTAATATAATCTTGTAAAACTTCTTCGAAGACACGTTAGCTCTTAAAAATCAGAGAAAGTCAGTACAGACTTTTGACCGTCTTTTTCCAGTTTTGGACCACTGTGCGGCGGCTTGAAAAAACTCTGCTCATGAAACACTTTATTCGCCAGGGCAAAATAAACGATGTAATAATAATAATAATAATAACCTTATTCGCCAAAAACCTTGAAATTTTCATTGTGTATTTTTACACTTTAGTTAAATTTCACATACTGGTTCTAAAACTGTATGACTGTAGCTTTCCAACACATATTTAGAAAGGAAAATCACTGCAATGAAATTCATGTTACACCTCCTATAAGAAATCGGCAGCAACTTATTTAAACACTTATTAATTATTAAATTGGGTGAATGTATAACATTTTTATGTATTTTTATGAAACGATAATTACAGCAACTGATTAATTTTTTTTGTCACGTTATTTTTCAATGTTGATTAGTCATTGATTCTCTCTTTATGTGTGAAAATGATACACTGAGCATCTATGAGTGTCTTTTGATAATACTTCTAACAATATTGTTGGTAATTTCCTCATTTAATAAATTAAAATCTACAACACAAATTAACGAAAAAATGGAACTAAGATCATTAACTCCTTACATTAATCATATTTGTTAGTATCACGTAAATGCTGTTACAGACTCAAATTATAATCATTAAATAAACAATGTTCATGTTTAATTCAATTTTTCTCCCGTGAACGAACATAATTAGGTTATAACCGGGGCTGAATAAACGATAATAAAAATTTAAATTAATTTACTGTCGCCATCAAACAATTAAAGGTGTTCTATCGTTTTATCGAAATATGTGCATTTAAGGGGCTCTCTTAGCAACACACTCCGGAGTATGGCTCACTAAAAATGGGCGGGTGAAATGGTAACCAGATGATTTTTCAGTTTCTGTTTCCGTTTCAATTAGATTCCTAGAAATCATCCTTCTGAATTCCGATTAAAGTATACTCACCATCCTAGCCACAGCCATCAAGATTACCAAGAAAATCTTTTTTTCGCACTGCGACATTTTATATTCATCGAAAAAAAAAATTAAACAAAAATCAAATCCAATTTATGGTTTACCAAAAAAAATGTCGCGACCGACGAAAAACTGTGGAACGCCTTGCCGCTCAAATTGAATCAATCTCACATTCTGGGTTGTCTACCAAAATCACATACTCGTTATTGGGAAATGCTGCAATTAGTGGATGTTGCTTTTGTTCGAATCCCGCCGAAAGTTATGGATGTATGTGTATTTTTAAATGACCCGAAGCACGTCACGCATTGTTACCGCCCGCACGTAAATATCACCTCATCAATCAAAAAAAGTAGCACAGTAAAAAGACTGAATTCAGCCTACTCGTGTTTGAGCTTTGCATGATTATTGGATTAACCTCCAGGTGCGTGCAGATCGCATCTCCTCTGTATAACGTTGGGATGACTACCTTTTTTGCGAACCACTCAATCCTTCGGACTAAGCTGAAATCACGAAATGTCGAGACACAGAACTTCGAAATGCACTAAATCATAGAAGAGTGTCAAATATAATCAACCAATATCCGATGTTATCCCATGCTTATGGATTCTCTTGTTACCACCAATAGACTCCAATCGTACCGGAAGCACGTATAACGCAGACACGTAGCGGGGAAGATGCTGCATAGGCGTTCTGAGCGCCTTTCAATTGTACACGATTGTCATGTGTGAGACAACACAGGAAAGAAAGAAAATATTTCATCTTGCAATCCCTCCACCATGCGCTACGGAAACGGAAGGAATTATGGTAATCTTTTGGTTATCAAATTGGTATTTACTACGTCAGACGTTGTCAGGTTTGCATAAAAAGATTCCATGGATCAACGTAAGCCTCGGTAGTTTCGATTTATAATTAAATTGACTACTTGAGCCAGTGCCCGGATTAGGTTGATGCAAGTAAAGAGCTCTTCACAATTTATTTCAAATCCATTTAATTATTCAGTAAACATTCTATTGCTACCACTTTGGTGTGGAATATATCCGTTGATCATCTCTTTTGTCGTTTTCGCATGATGCCAAACCTAACCCAGTTTTCACCCTAACTGCTTTCAAACCGTTTGTTTGAAGCTAGTTTCGAACTTAGTTTTAACGTCGTTGAACTGAAAATCGAGTCAGTTTCGAACCTGATTGTTATATCAGGATTCCCCAAACCCCCGTTGCTAAGTGCGAAATCAACACAGTTTCGTGAAAAGTGTTTGTTTGTTAAAACTACCCTGGGTCAGTTTCAGTTTTCTCAAGTGAAAACGACATCTGAGTGTTTTTAGCTACTCTCAATCTAAAACGGTTTTTCAATTTAAATTTTTGATTTCCAATGTTGATTGCTAATATTTCAACGATCATCTGGCGGCAGATAAAAAAACGTGCTTAATCCACTCTGCAGTGAGATGATACTTACTTTTATCGATTCACATGTTTTCAGCCATTCTAACCGTTTATCTCTCAAAAATCGTGACTAGAAAGTCGAATTGTTTCAAAATAAATGGGACAAAATATTTATTAAAATAATCAGGACAATTTATATCAGTATACATATTTTCTTGAAAATATTTGAATGATATGGAAATTTTGTTCTCGATGGTTGTCGTTACAGTTACAATCGATTTAGTTATGAAAATGTATGCGCTACCACTTTGAATTCGAAGATAATGCAGAATTTTCAATATACGGATTAACACGTCACAGTCGAACAATTATGTTGCCTAAAAGGAACTAAACTAAAAACGAATCAAGCCTAAATTCATCAAAGTTGGCGGCAAAATAGAAAAGAAGAAGAATAGACTTGTGGTCGATGTGATATGTATATTACATGACTGTAAAGTTGAATGCCGTAGTGACCAGGTACAGCGAAGCATGTCTGGTTTCCGTCTGGTCAATTGGACTTTCTCTTCATGTGTTTTCATATGCTGGATAGTTTATTTGGTAAAACAATTTCCCCGGTTGGGAGTTACACGGGCAAAATTCCGATTCTAGAAATGAGTAAAACGAGTCATGATTTGGGGAAAATAATATATTTTCATGTTATGATAATACACCATGATTAAAATTTCTCGGATCATGATCAATTCGGACTGATTTCGATGAAAAGCTATAGCAGGATAAGCATGTGAAATCTGCCCCCAAAGGGAATTCATATTGTTATACCACATTCGAAAGGTCATAGACTGGAAACAATTTTCTCAAAGAGTTAACCCTTTAACTGCCATATTGACGCAGCTAGGGTGGTTCTATTGATTTTAATTTTATTTAATTTTTGAAGAAACCGCTCCTCCGAAAAATTTGAAAAAAATCAGGTATGTTTAAGGCATTATGGGGAAGGTTTACAATTTTTTTCAAAGTTTTTGAATATGTATTTCTTCCATTAAAAATACTTGAAAGTTTTGAAACATATTTTTCCCCTCTTCCAATTTTTGCCTCACCCCGGATTTTTTAGTGCTGAATAAATAATATTTGAACATGTTAAAGTGGTATGTTTTCATATTTTTAAAAAATGTGGACGTTAAAAAAAATTGATTTTTTCTAAAAAATAAATAACAGTCGACTATGCGTTCCCATCAAGTTCTGTTAGAAGGAAGCGCATGGTGCTTTGTTTTAGTAGTTTATGATGCAACTCAAGCGCAGGGCTTGGAAATCAAAGTAACGAAAAGGTGGAAATGAGTTTCAACCTTTGCATAATACATACACGATCATACTTCGAGTACAACCTAGAGAGCTACGAAGCAAGAACTTACTGGTATGTGGTTCATATATGAATGGTAGTAATATATGAACGTCGCGAGTATCACACATATGAAATTCGGTTACGGCAGTCCAGAACTCGAGCGGGTGTCAGTTTTTCACGTATTGCTGATGGATGTAATGAAAGAATAATAAAAGAAAGCAAGAAAATTTCATTACAGTGTCAAAAGTTATCATAAAGATATGTTATCAAGGGATGTCTATAGTTTTCTGGAAAATGTGTGATAAAGATAAAGTTGGAATTTTGTATTTGAAAACGTCAATCGAATATCTTTATGATGGTTTTCATGGTTTGCAGACTGAGAGCGCTGTATATTTTTATATTTATTCTAAAACTTGAAACAACAACAGATATAAAAAATAGTGATGCGTTATTTTTCGTTGTTGAGTTATAACATAATTTCAAGTCGTACTTTCCAAGTAATATCTGAGAATACATAATGACGTCTCATGTACCAATCAACTCAGTAAGTGATTTTTACTCTCAGAGGAACGCTTCCAGGTTTTTACCGGTTTAACATGGCCAAATATCATTGAGCTTCGTGATATGCTGGTGTCAATGAGAAAGATTTGATCGTATTTTTGTTCAAATTGCGAACAGGAAGTTCTAATAAGGTAAAATCATCAATCCTTGGATTGGAACGAGAGCAACAAGTATCGGAATATAGTAGCTCTGGAATAGAAGCTTTTGAAAAGGATGTTCTGCCAAGCAATTTTGAATTTGAAGCTTTATCATGAGACGACCTAATTAGGATACACAGAGCATAAAAAAACTATTCGGACCCGTAATAAGTTGTATCTCATTTTTCAAAGCTTACAAGTGCTATATCGAGCACACTACAAAATCGACTGGATATTTGAGAATCCAGCGCCGTTGCTGTGAATGCGCTATTGGCAATAGAACTGTTGGTAGCTCTTCACACATGGCCGCCATTATTTACTACTTTTCTTATGCTCGGTTTTTATCCAGAATAGTGGGACCGGCGAAAATATTGTCAGAAATGCTTAAATCAGAACAGCTACCAACGACTATCAACAAAAGAAGTGACGATAATAAGTCTATAGAATAAACGGAAATAATCAGTGAGATTTGACCATTTCATATAACACTATCGAATTATCGTATTATATACAGTCACTTTTGAAACTGTAACGAAATTTTCATTCTTTCTTTCATTATTCTTTCATTACATCCATCAGCAACACGTAAAAAACTGACACCCGCTCGAGTTGTTGACTGCCGTAACCGAATCTCATATGTGTGATACTCGCGACGTTCATATATTACTAGCATATATATGAACCACATACCAGTAAGTTCTTGCTTCGTAGCTTTCTAGGTTGTACCCAAAGTATGATCGTGTATGTATTATGCAAAAGTTGGAACTCATTTCCTCCTTTTCGTTATTTTGATTTCTAAGCCCTGCGCTCGAGTTGCATAAACTACTAGAACAAAGCACCATGCGTTTCCCTTTTAACAGAACTTCATGGGAACGCATGGTCGACTACTACTAGAAACTGCTAAGATAAAGCACCATGCGTTTCCTTTTCTCAGAATTTGATGGGGACGCATGGTCGACTGTTATTTATTTTTTAGAAACAATCAAATATTTTGGTCGTCCACATTTTTTAAAAATATGAAAACATACCACTTTAACATGTCCAAAAATTCTTTATTTATCACTAAAAAATTCGGGGATGTGCGAAAATTGGAAAAGAGATAAAATATGTATCAAAATTTTCTAGTATTTTTTAATGGAAGAAATACATATTCAAAAAAAATTTGAACCTTACCTATAATGTCTTAAACATACCAGATTTTTTTCAAATTTTTCGGAGGAGCGGTTACTTCAAAAATCAAATAAAATAAATATCAATAGAACCACCCTAGCTCTGTCAATATGGCAGTTGAAGGGTTGAAACTTTGAGAAAATTGTTTCCAGTCTATGACCTTTCGAATGTGGTATAACAATATGAATACCCTTTGGGGGCAGATTTCACATGCTTATCCTACTATATATAGCCTTTAAACGTAACACACTTGAAGTTGTTGGGTATAACTTCAGGCGTGTTTCTGCTACGATTATAATTTTTGCAACATAAATTCAGGCGTTATGTGTGATTTTTGTAACGATGGTCATTTTTGCAATATAAATTCAGTGAAAAGCACGACGAACTTCTTTTAAAATGAAAATATTCTGTTTTTGTAAAACGACAACGCAAGAGATAACGTGTTTACTTGTGTTCATTACTTCAGTTTTGATTTTGTGTTTTAGAATTAGACGAACTGCATGAGAAAACACGAGTGAATCTTGCCTCTTAAAAAGAAACTCTATGTCGAATTATTGCAAAAAAAATCGTCTTATTAGGTGCATCAATACAGCTTGTTTTGTTATATCTATGAACAGAGATGTCCATCTCCTCTGTGTGACGAAGATCAAGCAAAATTTCTCCCCTCTCACTGACAACTTCAACGAGAGCTCTTCTCTTTCACATATATACACCACTGTTGTATAAAGTGTGCACGCATCATGAGTGCGTTTGTTTATTTCCTTTTACCTCCTCCAATGAATCGCACCAAAGTGCTAGAGCATTAGCTAATAAATTCTCTGAGGTGGATGCAGATACTTTCACAGACGTGTACACGCCGGTGAGCAATCTTGTGTATGGTTTGCGTAGAAGAAGCGTGGGTACGCAAAATCACAAAATAAAACAATTTATCGTTAAATTTTCAGTTTTCATTGCAAATTTTTCATAGCAAGGCCAGATCTACTCTCTATTAATTGAAGTTCACAGAAGTGTTCGCTCACCATCACGCTCCAGTGATCACTTGGGTGTATTTAGGCGAGAGCACGTTAGAGCGATTCGTGCGAAGAGAATGTTATTCTCTCGCACCAGCTTCTTTCAACACAAGCACGCACTCAAAGTCTGTCTGGACACTGAGAAGAAGTGCGCTTTCCTCTTTGTATGAAGCGGAGCAAATGTATCCGCAGTGTATAATTGAAACCTACGCCCTGGTGTATCACTCTAGTGAAATGCCACATCTGTCTATGAAACAAATTAATCAAAGTGGTTGAACGAAATATTTTTCTGATTTTCGTTAGATGGTGTTTCAAATTCACAATCGAATTAAACGCTAGCTCTCGGAATGTTATTCTAGGAACAACGATCACATCAAAAATGTAAGAATACATTCGAACAAAATGTAACATTGATGTTTGTCAAATGAAAAATGTAGCCGTGCTTAGTCTCTTATGATATCAATTTTCGGTTCATTATATTTATTGTTATGTTATGTTATGTTGGTAAAACAACACGATTATTGAATCAGGATCAAGTAAACATTTTCACTAAGTCTTGCTTTTCAATGTCTGCTGTTTGCTTTACCATTAATCTATTAATCTATCACATCACTTGAGGCAGAGGGTTCAAAGTGATATCCGGGTAGAAAATTAGAGTTACGAGCTTTGAAAGAAACGCATTCTTCAAGTAACGCATTTTCAAACCATGATTAATTTTCATGGGAGAAGAGTTATTGCTCATGATTTCATGATAAGTTAAAATGATTGGTTTCACGATTTTCTAATCATAACAGATTTCTTTCCGTGTAGCTACGAGTTCGAGTCCCGTCTCTGCGGTAACATTTTCGCAGTTTTCATTACATAATTGCATACGCATGTCAATTTTCTAATCTGATTCCCTATTAGATACTTATCATATTTCGAAATTCTATGCTATTCAATACTTTCTGGCAGACCATTCATTTAAAACTAGTTTGTTTGGTGTCACTGAGATCCACGCCTCACACACATAGAGACATTTGCTCAATTCGTTTTCTTGGGTTAGAATGAATTTTGTACCTGTGTTTAGATAAAACTACAGTGGGTCAATAAAGTATTGGCACACCCCACATTTTCTTCAGATCTAGGCTATCGTACATTTTTCGAAAATTTCAACACCACCACGTAATTCCCCGTCCAAAATAACCCCAAATCACTCATTTTCAATAAATAATTTCATTTTAATCAGAAGATAGCACAAAAAATGCAAATATACAAACCAAAAAAGTATTGGCACCCCTGCTAAAAAATCACATTGTTTGTTTGTTTTTTTCACAAACACTTGTTGCAAACATGAAAAAGTTTGTCTACGTGTTAATTAAACACTGTCCGGTCACGTTTCGATTATTTTTATTAAAAAATTAATATGATTTCTACTAAAGTTGGAGAATGGTCGTCGGATACTCGTCAAAGAATAATTAATCTTCACTTAAAAGGCTACAGTTATGGTGATATCGAAAAAACAATGGATATAAGTCGTTCTACAATACGGGCAATCATAAAAAAACATGAAAAAACTGGAACCGTTTTCAATCAACCAAGAAGTGGCCGACCAGCGAAGATTACGCCACGAGAAAAACGTCGTATTCTACATGTAGTCGAACAAAATCCTCGAGTAAGTGCCCAAAGCTTGGCCGACGAACTTGAAAACACTTCAGATAAAAAAGTCAACCCACAAACAATCAGAAATTGCCTTCACAAAGCCGGTTATTACGGTAGATCAGCTCGTAAGAAGCCATTGATTTCTGAAACGAACAGAATAAAACGTTTGAATTTTGCAAAAGAATACGTTAACAAACCTCAAGAATTCTGGGATAATGTTATTTTTTCAGATGAAAGCAAGTTTAATTTGTTTGGTTCCGATGGTCATCAAGTGGTTTGGCGAAAACCCAACACTGAATTACTTCAAAAAAATATTTTAAAAACGGTAAAACACGGCGGCGGTCACGTTATGGTTTGGGGTTGTATGTCGGCAAATGGCGTCGGAAATTTAGAATTTATCGACGGAAAAATGAATGCTAAACAATATATCGATATTTTAAAAGTAAATCTACATGCGAGCGCGGCTAAGTTGAATATTCTCGATACGTTTATTTTTCAACAAGACAATGATCCAAAACATACAGCGTATGTGACACGAGAATGGTTACTCTACAATGTTAAAAATAAACTGAACACGCCGCCACAATCACCTGATCTTAACCCAATCGAGAATTTATGGTCAGCGGTGGAGAGGGCAATTCGAAAACACACCATAGCCAACCTTCGAGAGTTGAAAACCGTTTTACTGAAGGAGTGGGAGAAGATTTCAGCAGACTACACTCGATCGCTTGTAAACTCTATGAAACGACGGCTAGAAGCCGTTATCGTGGCTAATGGCTTGAATACGAAGTATTAGATCGATTTTAGTCCTACATTTTATCATTTTACCGTTTTATTTGTTGAATTTTAGCGTTAATTTTTTATTTTCCGGCAGTGTGCCAATACTTTTTTGGTTTCTGTTTTTGTTTTTTTTGCATTTTCTTTTAATCGAAATAAAATTATTTATTGAAAATGAGTGATTTGGGGTTATTTTGAACGGGGAATTACGTGGTGATGTTGAAATTTTCGAAATAAGTACGAGAGTCTAGATCTGAAGAAAATGTGGGGTGTGCCAATACTTTATTGACCCACTGTACATTTTGGGGCCACCGATAAACAATGTTTGATATTTCGAAACCAATACATTTTAAACCGTTCATGTGTTCGACAAAGAAAAAATGAATTCTCAGAAGAAATGAATTTTCTATTACGCAATATAGGCAAATTATAACTTTAACCTCACTTCTAGGTTGATTACTTTCAACTTCAATTATATCAAGAAAGAGGACAATTCCAGTCGATAATTCAACTGAAAGAATTTAGGCTCAAAAATCAACCTTTAAAGTGGTAATTTGAAGGGGAAAAAAGCTTGCTTTTACCCCCAAATTTATGCTAAGTGCACCTAACCATTTTAACTTAAGTTTACCTTTAAAGTACAAACAAAAAACGCGTTTTGGTATAATTTGGACTAACGTGGCCTGAAATAGGAGGAAAGGTCGTTTACACAAAAATATCTCTACACGGAACGACCGAAATCAGCATTTTCGCGAAAAATTTAGTTGATTTGCTGATTTTAGTTAGTTATTTTTTGAGACAACTGTTTCACTGTTTCTTCATTCTCACTGAAAATTTTGAGCACTCGGAAAACAAAAACCGAATACAAATAGTACACCGGACGGCGCAGCTCGGAAGGTTTGAAGATACAAAAAAACTTCATCACAATTAGAGTGAAACATTCGAAATTCACTTCACTGTTCCGCGTAAAAACATTATTACGCACAATCGCTTCAAGTGCGCACAAATTCTGAATAAATACGATTTCCACTAACAGTTTACGACATTTTTACATATCGGTTTAGAAATTTAAATAAAGATATATCGAACACATGCGAAAAACATCAAAACAATGTTCAAGCAGTTTCAATAAGACTGTCCTTTTTAGCTTTTTAATGGATTGTTTTGCTTTGACACTTCTCATGAGTTTTTGGCTAATAAACTTGTTAATAATACCCATTTCAGTTTTGGTTTTTTGTGCTGTCCTTCAGTAATGATGGTGATAGATAAATAGAAACAAATTTTCTGATTTTAATAACAAAATTAGTTGTCAATGAGAATTTCGTGTTGGATTGAAATATTGCTGGTTTGAGTCCAGGATATTCACCAACTAAACACATTCTCTAAAACTAAGAGTTTTTTCAGCAAAGTAAATTCTCAATTTTAACTAATTTTATAGTTGTTTTGGAAATTTTGTTGTTAAAATCAACTAATTCAAAAACAGTAATACGAATTAGGCGCAGAGCTAATTTCGGTCGTTCCGTGTATGTACGGATTTTAACAATCTATGGCTTGTTGGATAGCTAATACCGTTTAAAATGCAAGTCTCAAAACATATTTTGTTTTCAAAGCTAATTGTCTCAATTGACCTCAAAAACGAAATGGATTCCAGTATTTAGAAACTTCGTTTTTATACCTATCAAACAAGCCATAGTTTATTAAAATTTGTCAATTTTAACGGAGTTTTTTCCTTCTTCATGGCATTTTGTGCAATGAGATGAAATCTTTTTGCTTTTTTGCCTTTCTCATATAAAAAGGTTATGCAATCACTGTGAAAACCGACTTTTGATCCGAGGCCCGTAGGCCCCGAGTGTCATATACCATTCGACTCAGTTCGTCGAGTACGCAAACTAAATGGCTAAACCGATTTTCACAAACTTAGATTCAAATGAAAGCTCTCCAGGTCACATACTGAATTCCAGATTTTTTGTTAAATCTGACTTCCGGTTCCGGAACCATGGGGTAAAATGTGAAAAAAAAATGAAAATATGTGTTCTAACTTTTCTTAGAGATGTCGCGACCGATTTTCACAAACTTAGGTTCAAATGAAAGGTCCTTTGGTCCTATAGGGAGTCTCAGAATTCCATCCGGATCCGACTCCCGATTTCGGAAATATAGGATAAAGTGTGTTAGAAATTTTACACCATCACTGAAAATGGCGAAAAAACGTTAAAAAAAATCTAAATCGACTTCAAATCTACTCCAATTGATTAAAAACTATCAGTAGACGGTCAAACAAACCGATTTCGGCTATTCTTTCAAGAATCGAAGAAAATTGTTTTGAAGAACCACTATCCACCTAGTGGTTTAAGGTTTAAGGTTTTAAGGAGATACTGAGTGATTAGTGTAAAAATGCCAATTTCTAATAAATTATTCGGGTTTATCGGCTTTGCAGATTTTGATAGTCGATGACCAAATAAATTTATTCCAGTTTTATCGATATTCGGAAGGTATCCAACAATTTTGTTTGGAACGCAAGAACGATTTTTCAAAGATGGTTACACTAATTTTCAAAAATTTCGAATCAAATGAGATGGTTTTCAATGCCAATGCACAGTGGTCCGAAACAGGAAATCAGCGAAACAAAAACATTTTTGCTAATAAATAAAGGGTGATTTTTTAAGAGCTTGAGAACTTTTTTAAACAATAAAACGCATAAAATTTGCAAAATCTCATCGGTTCTTTATTTTAAACGTTAGATTGGTACATGACATTTACTTTTTGAAGATAATTTCATTTAAATGTTGACCGCGGCTGCGTCTTAGGTGGTCCATTCGGAAAGTCCAATTTTGGGCAACTTTTTCGAGCATTTCGGCCGGAATAGCCCGAATTTCTTCGGAAATGTTGTCTTCCAAAGCTGGAATAGTTACTGGCTTATTTCTGTAGACTTTAGACTTGACGTAGCCCCACAAAAAATAGTCTAAAGGCGTCAAATCGCATGATCTTGGTGGCCAACTTACCGGTCCATTTCTTGAGATGAATTGTTCTCCGAAGTTTTCCCTCAAAATGGCCATAGAATCGCGAGCTGTGTGGCATGTAGCGCCATCTTGTTGAAACCACATGTCAACCAAGTTCAGTTCTTCCATTTTTGGCAACAAAAAGTTTGTTAGCATCGAACGATAGCGATCGCCATTCACTGTAACGTTGCGTCCAACAGCATCTTTGAAAAAATACGGTCCAATGATTCCACCAGCGTACAAACCACACCAAACAGTGCATTTTTCGGGATGCATGGGCAGTTCTTGAACGGCTTCTTGTTGCTCTTCACTCCAAATGCGGCAATTTTGCTTATTTACGTAGCCATTCAACCAGAAATGTGCCTCATCGCTGAACAAAATTTGTCGATAAAAAAGCGGATTTTCCGAATGGACCACCTAAGACGCAGCCGCGGTCAACATTTAAATGAAATTATCTTCAAAAAGTAAATGTCATGTACCAATCTAACGTTTAAAATAAAGAAGCGATGAGATTTTGCAAATTTTATGCGTTTTATTGTTTAAAAAAGTTCACAAGCTCTTAAAAAATCACCCTTTATTAGTTTTTTTTGTTGGATTCTTCATAAAAGTTGTTTGTGATCAACTGGCGGATGTTTTGATGTAAGAGATCATTAGAGTGCTCCTAATTTGGATTGAAACCTGGAATCTTCTAACTTTTCTAATTAAATTTAAACATTATTGCACTTTACAGCAAAGTTGTAGGTATTTTATTTCAACCAACTTTGTTAAAAATCCACTTTCCTATTTCTTCATTTGATCCAGTTACATCTACTTTTTGGAGTAAAAGTAAGGTAACTTCTTAAAAATCACTTTTTTTATTCTAACGTTTTTGTGAGCAGTTTTAAGAGAAATTTTTCTTCCAAAGAGTTGTCAAGCTAATTATTGCTACCATTCAAAGTTATGATTGTGTCAACCTTCCAATATCAATATTCAACAGATGCCAGATCGATGAAAATTAGCCTTTATAGAAGATAGCAATATCAAGAAATCTTCAAAGTTGGGCTCAAACCTATTCCAATTTATTCATTATATCAAATCATGGCCATACGAACTGTTTTGGGTTATGCTGGTCCCTGAATACCGAATCTGGAAGTACCGTAAATAATGACCCAAAACTCTAAAGTTAAACATACTTCGAAAGCTCATGTAATGCTCAATCGCTTGTAACACGTTTAGATTGAAAGGAATAGTATTATGGTTTCTTACTATTTCTCTATTCGATGCGACTTGCAGCTCCCAAATTACTAGATAATAAGTGATTGAAATTTCAAACTGTCATTTAAAACGAGTTCCAATAAAATAATTTCATGAAAACTAAAAACATCGATGAATATTTATGCAAAAAAACACATGAGTTTACAAAATAAAAAAAACTGTTTCAATCCATCTAGTGGTATAGTGATCTCTATCCTGTTACCGTTAATATGAGAAAGCGATGCAAGCTCCATTTTACAATATTTTTATCGAGCACTTTTTGTGCTTCCGCAACTGGAGCCTGGAATGGATAAAGCTAGAGCAAGTTTATATGGTCGTAAACTAACAAGACTCTTACATTGGAACAGTTGAAAAGATTTTATGCGTTTTCGGCATCGTGATTTTTTAGTGCGGTACGAGGAAGGACCCATGACACAGAAAACTGGGGGGAATTCGGATGTTGAACGACAATGACAATAGATCAGAAGTCCCCATTCAATAGCTTTGTGCAAATTCAGCCTGCTGGATGCAACGTCGTCGTATAAAAAATCCTATATTCAGCAGATTACAGCAAGTATCATACGATGGGAAATTTATCTGATCCCGCCAGGAAAGGTTTCGCAATGCAAATCCACTTTGAACTTTCGTTGTATTGGGAGGGTAAATGATTGAAGCATTTTCCTGTATTGGCCAAACGAACGAGTGGTGGAAATGTTTCAAATAGTAACAATCAAAGAAATATTTCGATATCTTCGTGATGAACCTCAATTGTGCCCAACTAAATTGGTTAGTTCTTTGTAGAATAACACCATTGATGACATCGTCGAGCATTATTGGCTGTTTGATACGGCGATACTTTTCGTCAGCTTGTTTCAATGACACTAGCCGATGAAATGATCCGATTTTGCTTGAAGGTAAACTGAGTCATCGTTAGATCGATCGATGAAGTAAATCTTTATATCATCGGCATACGCAAGTTTACTTCTAGGCGTTATAATTTGTAATAGGTCGTTGAAATATATAAAAAAAAACAACAGCAGACCCAGATTGTTTTCTGGGATACTCTGGACTAATCAGTGAATTTTGGGGACCAAAAATGAAACCAAACGCGTAGAGTTCAATCAATCACTGGACTGGTATAGCCGAAATAGTTATGTTTGGTTGTCAGCTGACAGGGCATATCGATTGCAATTGATTTGAGCTCAGTTTTGAAATATTTTTTCGTGTTCTGCATCACTGCCCTGTATAACTGTTTGAAATGTTTGACACTCTTAATCCTGTACCTCCAGAATCTAAAGTCAGATCTAGATGAAACTCAGAACATGCATTTGAACCTAAGTTTGTGAACCTGGGCTACGCCATCTCACAATTCCGGAACCGGAGTTCGGATCTAAACAAAATTCAGGAATTTTGTATGGAACAACAAGACCTTCCATATAAATCTTGGTTTAAGAAAAAAGGTTTATAACACATTCGGCCCTCAGAGGTTCGGTTTAAAAGCCGGTTTTTACAGTGATTGCATAGCCATTCTATATGAGAAAGGCAAAAATTTGTTACAAACGAAATATGATCATTTGCTCTTGTAAGTTTTTCGTTGAATCTGACACATGTCAAATCTTTTTTTCTGACTTGATGCGAATTTTGTGTGTCCGTCGAAGTGAATAGAAGCTTTGCTTGTATCAGCTGCAATCATCGAGTATGAAAATCGATTTCGTCAATATAGGGTAACGGCTCCCTATTTCATCTGAGCTCCTATTTCCATCTCATCCCTTCATCACATTATTATTATTGATTATTCAAGCTATTGTCACACTTTCTCATTGGAAGAAATGGTTTTAAATTCTTCGGCAATCGTTTTTTTTCATTTAAAACAAATTCACTTTTCAATTTAGGACACATTTTCGTCTCAAGATTTACAGTTCGTCATGTTTCCGAATATCTACTAATCGATTCGTCTCAAAACATGATCACTATTTCGCACAATTATACTACTATTGAATGCTTAATGACTTCATAATTAGTAATGTTCACTTGCCACTTGTTAAATTAACGATAAACAACTTAAAAAACTACCCGACAAGCAAGGTTGTTGATCCTATCAATGAAACAATATTCGTGAAATATTCTATTCACGGGCGATGCTCTACCCGTGCGGCGAGCAGTTTGTATATATTCCGTGTCTGCTTTATTCATTCTTTCCTTCCTCTCAGAGAATTGTATCGCTTGGCAAAGCAACCAAGCATCATATATGCACTCTGTTGACTCGCAGTGATTTCGTTTCCAAGCGTTTAGGTAGAAAGCTATTCGGTGGTGCTGATGACTCGCGTTGAGTCGAATTTTCTACTCACGGTGATTCGTTCTCTGTGATGTATGGCGGTACAACTGAATGACCGCCCAGGATAAAATTTTATTCCTAAATAAAGCTTATAAGAAAGATATCGAATCTTTTTAAATTGTCTTCACTGCACATTTCTTCGGTGTTTGCTATACTTTAATCGTGATTTGTAGCGTTGGGGACAACTTTGATACCTGCCAGGATATGTTATTGATTAACCATCAAACTGTAAAAGGGTAATTAATGGAGCGTTTTTGTGTGTCGTAAAATATGTAACTTTCACTCCTATTCCGTATTTCTATAATAAGTTTATTTTGTGTTTCGATCGAGTTCGACTTTTCCAAACAAATTATACCTCATTCGAAATGATTGGTATATTTCACTCGGTCGAATGTAGGGTTGTTTATTATGCTTGAGAAGTAATAGTCCCAAGTTTTTGTCAATTATTATTGTCTCGCATGATCGTGAAACTATTTATATACCGATTGCAAAGCAATTCGACGATCGTTACCTTAATAATTGTAAACATATGTGATGACACTATTAATTGCTTTTAATTTCATGTTAATCATTCATAATAAACTAATAGTATTTGTATTGACTTCGAGACAAGTTGTGTCGAACCAAGTCCACTACCAAAAAGATTGAGACCAACTTTGATGATACACACTATTGATGATACACACCAAATAATTCCGTCACATTCAATATACAGGGCGTTAGAGCTACAATATAATACAAACTAAAACCAAAATAGAACTTCTATAATTTTGTATAAGGCACTAATTTGGAGGCCAACATAAGATGTTTCTGAAGAATTATATTTCTATTATTATCAAAAACAAACAAATTCTCTACAGTTACTTGTTGGAAACTGTACCATGGATAATCGTGCAATAAAGACCTTCTGCAGTTTCCAATAACGAAATGAATGATAGCTAAAATTTCTAAAAATCAAGCATCATATAATCAAACATAACAAAATTATCTGTTACTATCACGTGACATGAGTGACGTTAAATAAAGTGGAATTAAATGCACAATTTATTTTCTTGATCATATATTCTCCTGATTATGTGATAACAGAATTATATTTCATTTGGACTCTTTGTATGTGATCCTTGAAAGTGAGATTCTTATTATATTAGCTTAATTAGCTTATTAGCTTAAATATATTTTAGTAAAGTAAGAAGTATTCACGTAAACATTTTATTGCTCAACATAGCTTTAAGGTAAATAATACAATGAGCAGTTTCAAAACTGGATGTGTGATATGAGTAACAGAAATTCTAAATCGCACTATCTAACAAATCGATAAACCACGCGGATTGTGTTATTTTTCAAATTGAAATCGTTTCCTCTGTAATATGAATATTGTAAAATGTTATGAAATTGAATTTACAATTTCTTCTGGAGGAGGTTCTTTTTTTTTAAAAAAAGCTGAACCGATCACTTCGGGAGTCAATTGTAGAATGTTATATTTTCAATACCCTTTTGATAGCAATATCAGATTGTAATCTTAATTTGATTTCAGCTCATCAATTTCTCAACTGATATCACATATAAACTGCAAAATTTTCACTTTACAAAAGTGATTGTCCCCAGGTCACCATATGTGATTAAACTCCAGCTTTTTAAAAATCTATCTGCCATTACTTGCCCCCAAAATTTCAACAGCACGGAGTACGAACGTGAGAATAGTATTCGGTGAAATCTGCATAAACTGTTTTAATTAGTTTTATTACAGTAGGAAGTACATTATATGTACATTAGCATACGATTTTGAACGACGTTTTGAAGTGGACTATCAGTTTAATTTTTATCCAACCCAATCGTTTCGCCATCTTCCAATGATAAGTAATGATATTACGTTTAAAGTTTTCTAAGCTAATTTGTGATGTTCAACGCACACTTTTTATCAGGGCAACTTCTTGTCTTCAGCAAAATAAAAATTTGCATCCATTCCATCGCTATTTTTATCTTCAATTTTTTTCGAACACTTGCACTCATGATTGCTGGCATTCTGACTCGCAGTGAGTCAAAAATTGACTCAATGTAAGCGCTATTCGTGCCTGATGATACCTGCTCTTGAAATGGTAGAGAGTGGCACACGGCGGAGTAGCAACCAGCAAGAAAAAGCAAGATCTCTTCTCTCTCGCGAGTCGCTCAGGCAGTCACATATTAAGCATAGCTTCTGCCTCGTCTAGCATTACATGCTTTGCTGTCTCCGTTCTTGAATCGTTCGCAGGCGGTGAACGTTAATGAGTTGCGTGAGGCGAATTTCAGCAACCCTGCCGACAAGCAATAAAATTCTTCAATAATATGAGATGAAAGCAAAGACTAATAGACAGGACACTCAAATTGGAACCTTCAATCATTTTAACGGTCATTTCGAATATTCCTTTAGTTGGAACAGTACTCGCATATGTCATGATGGCGCCACGTTACCCTATCAAAAACATCCTGTCTGTCATCTAGACTGTGTTTATTTTTTCATTTACCAACAGAGTTGCCATTCATACAGAATTACTTGTAATGTGTTGTTTTGTATACGTCCATGCGAATTTCATGCAGGCTACAGATTTCATGATCCAACGCAATACAAAATCGAACCCGTTTTTTTACAATATTTAATTGCTTCTGATTTACCACCACTTAATTTAGGGTGAAAATTACCAACACAATCAAAAATAGTCTAGATGAACAACGTTGAGAAAAATGAATGGTGATTATCAACGTAATCCCATAATTTATTGTGACGATTCATTTTCAACTATTATGATGAAATCAGGCATCCCTGCAAGCAGCTGATCGGTATTGACAAACGAGGGGGAACCAACTTGTAAAAAAAAAGCTTCTACATAACACAAGGGGTGAACCGATATTAAATAGTTCGCGCAGTATAATATAGGTGGAACTAGTGCAACACGAAAAATGAATCGTATACGAATTTACTCACACTGGCATGTCTGTTAGTCTGTGATGAAAGTTTTTCACTTAGTTCACTTGATTGCGCTTTGTTTTCATCTCATTTGGTGTCGCAAAGTTGCCAAGTTTTCTCATAATGTTACAACAAATTGTTGTCCTTCTTCAAATTATCATCAACAAGTTTTTTTTTAGTATCCATGACATTAATTTAATTATATTGTTGATATTTATATTTCAATAAAACTGTTTCGGCTTCGAATATTACCAGAAAAAGCGTGTTAAATACTAATCAAATAACCATTGTGGCAAATCTAGTAGCACTGGTTTCTTTCCGCTATACGTCACCGTAACACTGTTAAATGTGTGTGTTGTTCATCGGTTGTGCACAGAGATGCCAGATATTTTCATAGAAAATATGTATCTGCTCTATCTGTTTTCACTAATAAAATGAATCTAATTCAAATTCAAATCAAATTCAAATTGGTTTTAAATTTTAGTATAAATGTTTATCAGTGTTCACCATCAAATATTTGAACAAAAGATTTCCATTTTAACATGTGATTTGTCCGTTCATTAATAAACCCTAAAGAAGTACTGAAATCAAATACTAACAGAGAAAAGTCTAACTTTTTACTGCTTACTTTTTATGAACCTTTACAAATCTGTATTAAATTTAGAAAATCTGTATAAAATCTGTACTCTGATTTAAATCAGTATGCGATCGCAAAAATCTATACAATACAGATAAATCTGAATAAATGGCATCTCTGGTTCTGCATTTTGTTTTTAGAAGGGCTAATGCCTAAATAGTAATAATTCTTTATTTTTTATTTTTTTAAGTTCTCTAAATTAACTGCACAGGAAAATTTTAAATTTAAAACGAAAGGTAATGGAAACGATCTAAAAAATTTTGAACGTCAGAATGATTCCAAACTGTTTCTAAAAATATCGTGTGTTGTCTCATAGTTATCATAGCATTAGGCCCTTTTTAAGACAAATTCTGACATTTTGAACCTGAGAGTGTAATAGTGCAATATTTTATTTTAGGTTGCTGTCGTCATTGCTAATTTATGGGATGAATAAAGCACCAACAATATGATGAATATAAAACCTTTGAGATGAAATTAGGAGCAAAGTAGTGAACATATCAGAAGTGTTTTAAGCTGATTTTTTGAATATTATTTTAATTTCCAAGGAATGTGAATCAATTCCCAATGTGAAGCAAGGCGAATTAAGCAGAAATATGAAAAATCTTAGTGATTTTAGTGGCTAAATCAGAATTTTAAGGTAGCGTCCTCACAAATGAAACGGAATAGGGAGCCCTTACCCTATGATTGAAAAAAAAAATGGTGTGTCATTTTAAGAATTACGTCATTTATGTGTATTTTTAGAAAAAACTAGGGCGTGGCAGTGTTGTGGTAATTTTTCATGTACTGAAAAAACTAAAACCAATCGGATTGCGCGAAAATGCTAAATGCTTTTGAAAAATTATGTGTTGACATAATCCTCTTTTGAAACGTTGTATATTATAATCCATAGTAATCCAGAGCTATAAGGGAAAAAAAAGAAATCGCTAGCTACGTATCTAATAGTTTTGCTTATTTTTTGAAAGAAAAAAAAGGGTTTTCAATATTTTTTTGTTTCGGTAATAGAGGTTTTAACCTTAGGGTCATTTTGCCTCTTCTCAAAACCGGAAAACTTTCTGACCCTATGTGCGGGGTTGGAAATCCAACGAAGGTGTGCTGCGTGAAAGGCATCGACTTACCCCATCACACTATACCCGTGCCCCAGGGTTTTCAATTATGTTGTATTTAAAATAATCTTGCCAAGAAAATTATTTGTGATGTGTAAATAAGAGGGAAACTAGTGAAATTGTTTAGCATGCTCTGTTTCCATTCTATATTGATTGGCAAAAAAAAGGATTATGTTTCCTAGTTACCGACTAGGTCGAGGTCTGTGAACAAAATCAATAATGCACCAAATTAAAATGATAATCACTACTGTCTCATGTTAAGATTAGGTGTTCCTGTAATTCTGGCGATATGTTTAATATTGAACTTAATTGAGTGCCATTAATAATGTACAGTCCGAACTTTATCTATTTCATTCGTGCAATGATGGTGTTTGAAAACCCTTTGTCCTTATTTTGAATAATTTATTATTGCGTTTCATTGCTGCTATGCTCACTGACTTGGCGATTTAAGTTTAATAATTTCATTTCAAACAGTACGAATTCAGTCGCTTTGAGATAAATGAATGCCATTATGACTGTTTTTCGTGGATTTGTATTACAAACAGACAAAAAGTGAGAGAACCAGAATTTCTCATAATAGTTCAACGCAATGACATTCTATCTTTTTTTCAGCTCACATGAAACATGCAACATGAATGACGAAATTATGAATAGTTTTTCAGAAAAACCGCATAAAATATAACATAAAAAAGTCCTATGTATAAGGTTGTGGGACTTGGCCTTGATTTTATCTTATTTGAAAATGATACCGAACTGTTCGCTTGAGCGAATGCCCAAACAAAAGCGGAAACTACTAGAACGTAACAAATCTGAAAGGACAGATGTGTCTCCCACGGCAATTTGGATGACCATTTCATAGACATCGATGGTTTCAGAACGACAATGAATAGAACCTAGGGCTATTGTACCGATAGTCACCCGATTGGTACAGTCGGCATGATATTTTGCGTAATACTCGACTATCAGTCAACGAATCGTGATAAAATCGAATACAATATCCTCGATTCGACTCTAAGAAACAATATCGCTGAAAATAAATAGTTCCACAATTGTGCAACACTGCAGTTATTGCGACGCGAAAACTCGACGTGAATGCACCTATTTTCATCTTACCTATAGAGTCAATGGATCGAACAGAGCTAGCACACTTATGGTTATGGTTATGGTTTCAGTATATGAGATGAATACTGGATTTGAGATGAGTGAGGGTACCGTTACCCTATATTTTTGCATCGAAAAAAAAATTGACACAATATTACTTTATCTTGCGGATTCTTTAAAAGAGTTATTGCCAACCTTGTCATTTATTGCATTGTTTTTGTTTTTGAAAATGGAAAATTACTTAACTTTGAATTTAGTTAGTTACCGAAACAAAACAAAACAAAACAGTTCACAAAACTACAAGGATCAGCCCCATGGGATTGTTCGAGCCATTGATGTGGAACAAGGCAACCAAAATTTCTAATGATCTACAATCAAACAGTTCAATAAATCGTTACACTTTTGAATCCACAATTCAATTGCACGAGAGTCTGCCTAGATTGATCTTGATTAGGAACCAACGCCGAACATTGTTTGTTTTATAGCCGACGAAATTACACCAAAATCCCAAATGTATGCAATTATATATTTGTACACACTTGCGATACGATTTTGATATTAAAGCTTCTCTTCGCCAAGCTTGTGTTAAAGTTTTGTATACAAGAAGTTATTTTTATAGCGTTAACATAAGTTTCTCTACCATTCTGCGATTTCGGTTGAAGCTATAAACTTTTTCTCATTATCAATCGAGTTCATCTTATATAAATTAGAAATTAATCTTAAGCACTCGAAATTTACCAAATTTCTCAGGCGAAACGACATAACATGGAATTTCATCCGAGCTTGCATGACACAAGATCAGAGCATACCATACCAGAGCTTCAAATCGTTTCATGGCACTTTTTGTGTTGCTGTCTAGCAACAACCTACCTCTAGCATGCTACGCGTAGGACTGAAACGTTACCTATAATTTCGCTTCAATTTATAGATTCGCGTGCTTCCAACAGCTTCTCTTTTGCATCGATTGACCAATCAGAGCGATGCTTTCCCTTTGATATATCGCTTACTCTTTCAAAACCGTCGTCTATGGCAGGGAAATCCGATATGCCGGAGATTTTTAGCAGACAAAATAGGACACTGTTCGCTACTAATCAATAGTTCATTCATTTATAATTGAAAATACGTGGCTTGATAGATTCAAATCGAATCTTAGAAATATTTCCAATCAAATAATGAAATAATATTAATAATTTATACAAAATATACTGAGCTGTAAGTATTTAAAACCTGACCATATTTCTACGTGTATTTTTCCTTGAGTTTGTGATTTGCACCCTTATATAGACAATAAAGATGTGTTCCACATCAAAAAGCATCACATTTGTTGTTAAACACTCTTTAAAACTGATAGAGTTTTTTTTGCGGGATGTACAACCGGTTCAAAAAAGATCAGTTATTTGATTTAATGTGTTTTTTTTCACCAGGTGGCATATCACTTTTCAAACCATGGAACCAGATAAGATATAAAATTACGGACTACTCGACACGATTTGTTCGAGCGGAATTACTGTGTCTATGTGCCCGTCCAGGATGTGCAAACTGGCGATGTATCAACAAGGCGAGTCTTGTGTGTAAGGTGTGTAATACATTATTGATGCGTTTGATTGTCTATTTCACGAGTTCGTCACTTCAGAGAACAACACGCAAAGACCGAAATCAGCATTTTTGCGAAAAAATTAGTTGATTTACTAAATTTAGTTAGTTATTTTTTAGGACAACTAAAAAAATCTTAATATTGCTAATTTGGATTTGTTGACTCTCATTCCCTTAAAAATGCTAAATTATTGGTTGTAATGGCTATTTTTTTAGTTAAATTTGCCAATTAAACGTGCTGTCATTTCTTAGCTAAGACACATTCCATTATCATTCAACTAATTTTTCAGTTGAATTAGCAAAATAAAATGTTATTTTCAACCAATTTAAATTGTTAAATCCAACAGAAGGTATTTTCAAATTCAATAATATTTCTGTTTATTTCAATTGATAATAACAGGTTTTTTTTTTAAATAACTATATATTGGAATATGAGTTAAAATTAAATTATTAAGATTTAAATTGGGTGTTCAGCCACAAGTGGTGACTTTTCAGCCCTATTATATATATGATTTGGTTATTACCATGAGGACATTATTTGCTTCCGCAATTCTGAGATTTTTGTGTAGGGAAAATTCTAAACCTACTTGTATTGTGTAATGGGGAAAAGGAACTTATATACTAACTTACTAACTAATACAGAGAGCGAATCAATTCAATTGAAGATTGCATCGATTTTTGTCGGAATTTGCTTATAATATTATGTGACATTATATCTAATGGTTCTATATTTGTGAGTCTGTGTAACTCATTTGTACTAAACCAGGGAGGACGCTTCAAAATCATTTTCAGAATTTTATTCTGAATCCTTTGAAGCGTTTTCTTCCTGGTGGAACAACAGCTTGACCAAATTGGTACCGCATAAAGCATGGCTGGTCTGAAAATTTGTTTATAAATTAACAATTTGTTTTTTAGACAGAGCTTAGAATTTCTGTTTATAAGAGGATATAAACATTTAATATATTTATTACACTTTGCCTGAATTCCTTCAATGTGATCCTTGAAAGTGAGTTTTTTGTCATACGTTAAACCTAAGTATTTAGCTTGATCAGACCATCTCAATTCCAAGCTATTCAATTTTAGAATGTGATTATTGTTTGGTTTAAGAAAAGAAGCTCTTGGCTTATGAGGAAAGATAATTAATTGCGTTTTTGCTGCATTTGGTTTAATTTTCCATTTTGACAGATAATCACTGAAAATATTTAAACTTCTTTGTAGGCGACCAGAGATCACTCTTAGATTTCTACCTGAGGCTAACAGACTTGTGTCATCACAGAATAGCGATTTCTGACAACCAACGGTTAGATTTGGAAGATCAGAAGGGAAAATATTATACAAGATTGGAGCTACACTCGAACCCTGCGGAACACCGGCTCGTACGGGTAGCAATTCAGATTTACAATTCTGATAGCTAACCTGGAGAGTACGATCAGTTAAATAATTTTGAATCATTTTGATCAAATAAATAGGAAACTGGAAATCAGACATTTTTGCTATTAAACCTTTGTGCCAAACACTGTCGAATGCTTTTTCTATGTCTAGAAGAGCAACTCCAGTGGATAACCCAGAAGATTTATTTGCTTTTATCATGTTCGTTACTCTGACAAGTTGATGAGTAGTTGAATGTTCATGACGAAATCCAAACTGCTCTGGTAAAAAAATTGAATTCTCATTTATATGAGTCATCATTCTCAACAAGATAATTTTTTCAAAAAGTTTACTGATAGAAGAAAGTAAGCTAATTGGTCGATAACTTGATGTTTCTGCTGGGTTTTTATCAGGTTTGAGGATAGGAATTGATAATAACAGGTGATTTTAGCAACAATATTAGTTGATTTTGTTATTAGTTCTAGTGATTACACCTAATTAAAAATGTTGAAAGTAACTAAACTCGTTATTGATTTCAACCAAAAATATTCTGAATATCTGAATAATATATAATAATATCTGAATGATATTTGAAAAATATTTGTTGATTTAGACAGCGCTCAGGGTACTAATAGTTTTGATGAATGGGTAGTAATAGCTATAGTTATTGATTTGAAACCAACAAAATGATAAGATGATATAAACAAACTATGCAATGCTTTCATTATTTTGAGTAAAATGGAATGCGATGAATTTTATTTTCTTGTTCCAAAACTATGATAGTTTTATGCGTAAATATTGGCAATAATAATTCAAATATGTTGTGAAACAGGTGAGAACTTGCATTTTCTTTTTTTCCGATGTAAACTTTGGCAAAAATTAGGACCAACTGCAATATTGATGATTGGTATTCACAATTTTCAATTGATCATTCACATTTTTCAATTGATCATTAGGAACTTTGAACACCATTAGTAATCAGGATTCGATACATAGAATGTAAAAAAAATTGTTCACAATCGCTTCAATTGTCCACAAGTTCTGCAAATAAAACGTTTTTCACTGAGTTTACCACCATATCATACCATACCATTATATACCGGTCATTCAGAAATTCAATAAAGTATATATCATAGCACATATACAAATATCCAAACATTTTCAGAGCAATTTCTACAGAACAATCCTGTTGTTGTTTTTTTTTCTAATTGCTTCTTCTTTAACACTTCTTATGAGTTTTTAGCTAATAAACTTGTTAATTAAACCAAATCCATTTCTATTTTATTTGTGCTGTCTTTCAACTGCGATGGTGACAATTAAACAGCGTTTTTTTTTTTATTTCAACTACAAAATTAGTTACGAACGAGAATTTCGTATTCAATTGAAATTGTGCTGGTTTGTGTCTAGGATTTTTGCCAACTAAACAGATTCACTGAAAACAAAATTTTTTTCAGCAAAATAATTTCTGAATTTCAACTAATCTATTGGTTGATTTGTCAATTTTGTTGTTAAAATTAACTAATCCAGAAACAGAAATGCGAATTAGGCGCAGAGCTAATTTCGGGCGTTCCGTGAACTAATATTATAATAACAAGATAAATACATATTCACCAAAAGGCTCGCTATGATTGTCTTTTATTGAATCTGTTTTCCCAATCACGTCCTCCCGGGCACAGTGTGTTGGCTTGTTGACCTTTTTTCCATCACGGATAATGATTTATTTCAATAGCCAGCAGTTATCTTCATGTCCTGCGTATCAATTACGCGCGTTTTCATTATGAAATCTGCATTTCATACTAGCGATTCCAGAATAAAATGAAGTTTGTCTCTAAATTGCCTCTGCTGGATGTCCATTCATGAAAGTGTTCTCTGCCGTTGCCAGTCAATTCAGAACCCAAACATATATATCCAGCAACTTCTGATACACCAAAAAGCTATGATCACTTCAGCTCCGAACGGCCAATCGATGGGTTGTTGGAGTTTTTCGACTTTGCGGAAAAGATTTTACTAGCTCTTACACCTTTATATCTATGTTTTTCTTTACTTGGCAGAAACTTGTATCAATACTGGTTGCGAAAGTTGCTTTTTGTTAAAAACTTGTTACTACTTGCTCATCGAGGACTTTTAGTGCAATTAATAGTAGAGTATCTGTAAATTGACTTTTAAATTTCTTTCAACTAAATTTCAAATTACAACAAGATTAGATTCATACATAGTTTAAAAATTCCTTCAACTCATAGCATTGAAGTTGTTGCTTTTCAACTAAACATTAAAGGCAAAGCCATTTGTATAACTTCGGTAAATATTCCCTCAAGTGCTCAACCTGGACAACGACAGCTCAATGAAATTGTAAAAGTTCGTCCGCCTCCATTGTTGATTCTGTGAGATTATAATTACTATGGAATCATATGGGAATTCCCCTCACGGAACGACCGAAATCAGCATTTTCGCGAAAAATTTATGTGATTTGCTGATTTTAGTTAGTTATTTTTTGAGACAACTAAAAAAGTCTTACTTTTGCTGATTTAGATTTTTTATTCTCATTCCCTTAATAATAATAAAATATTTGTTGAAATGAGTATTTTTTTTAGTTGAATTCACAAATTAAACGTACTGTCATTTCTTAGCTAAGGCACACTTCATATCCAGTGAACTAATTTTTTAGTTGAATTAAAGAAATATAATGTTGTTTTCAACCAATATGAATGGTTGAATTGGCTTCTGCAATCTGCAGCTATATGGCGCCCTGTCACCGAAACGGTAACACCTTAATGACTACTAGCCACTAGATGGCACACTACTGCCGAAAAAAAATCAGACGCGGTTGTCTTTTCTATATTGGCAGGTATAAATACGATGTTGTGTTGGAGAAAAAGACATAAACGAAACGTAAACATCTTTTTGAATTTTTTTTCTTCTAAATCACTGTTTCTTCATTCTCACTGAAAACTTTGAGCACTCGGAAAACAAAAACCGAATACAAATAGTACACCGGACGGCGCAGCTCGGAAGGTTTGAAGATACAAAAAAACTTCATCACAATTAGAGTGAAACATTCGAAATTCACTTCACTGTTCCGCGTAAAAACATTATTACGCACAATCGCTTCAAGTGCGCACAAATTCTGAATAAATACGATTTCCACTAACAGTTTACGACATTTTTACATATTGGTTTAGAAATTTAAATAAAGATATATCGAACACATGCGAAAAACATCAAAACAATGTTCAAGCAGTTTCAATAAGACTTTTAATGGATTGTTTTGCTTTGACACTTCTCATGAGTTTTTGGCTAATAAACTTGTTAATAATACCCATTTCAGTTTTGGTTTTTTGTGCTGTCCTTCAGTAATGATGGTGATAGATAAATAGAAACAAATTTTCTGATTTTAATAACAAAATTAGTTGTCAATGAGAATTTCGTGTTGGATTGAAATATTGCTGGTTTGAGTCCAGGATATTCACCAACTAAACACATTCTCTAAAACTAAGAGTTTTTTCAGCAAAGTAAATTCTCAATTTTAACTAATTTCATAGTTATTTTGGAAATTTTGTTGTTAAAATCAACTAATTCAAAAACAGTAATACGAATTAGGCGCAGAGCTAATTTCGGTCGTTCCGTGCTGCAGTGATAATCTTTGCTACAATTTTAACATGCTACATTTACATATGGTTGGCATGATTTGTGCTCCAATACGTCCAAGAGCAATAGAATTATCCTTTCGCTCAACTAGATTAAACCTGCATTTCCTGATTTACATGGTAGAAATTATTTACCATTCGTTATTTGTATAAACAGAAGTAGATGAATAAATTATCCAGTCTATCCCCCCGGCGAATGACCATTAATGGTTGAAGCCGGGGTGAAATAAAAAAAACATAAATAATTATATTCAGCCTATATTCCATATGATTTGATAAAAAATATTGACAGAATAAAATACCTAAAAGATTGTGCTCGATGAGTATGATTTCCTTGTTTGTTCGATTCTGGAGGCAGCAAATCAAGTCCAAATCAAATGATTTCCTGGTGCTACTACAGATAGAGGTTTTTCCAACGTTTAGTGGAACAAAGAGCTCTCGGAAATCAAATGCCTGCAAAATACTAAATACTAATGCATACTTTGTGCCATGTATAGTATAGCTATTGGAGACCGAAGTGAATAATCGAACCGGTGGATATTTTACTTCGCTATGAAAATTTTTCCTAGATTCTGTTCCTATGCAGGAAATAATGTGCGAGTCACTTCTAAATAATGACCCTATTGAATGTTCAATTGCACTCTTGTCCTGTAACAATAATGCTCCTGGGTTAGGCAGAGTTGAATTTAACTTGATCAACTACTGTACCTTTACTAAAAACAACCAGTGAACTCTGTTTTTTAGACATTTATCAGACAAGCTTGATTAACATAAACCTCCACCAATTTCAAATAAATATTTGCACAACCTTTTATCAGAAGAACGTATGCACTTCCGGAGAGTGACTTGGCAAAATTCAGATTCTCATTTATAATTATCACGTGAATGACATTGACAGTTATTTAGTCACCCCATGCACGCTGAGACAACTGGTAGACGATAGCGTGAATTTTGTTACAATACCCAAAGTAGTAAATTCAAAAATCATTGCCAGATACCACGAATAATTGATCTGGGTGTTGGATTGGTGTTGAATTATCTACGGAGAAAACAGAGCTGGTCGTATGTTTGAAGAAGCATGATCCCGCTCAGCTTCAGCTTCTGCGATGATGGGATAGAGGAAAGCTCAGTTTTTTACTTACAAATATCTCGGGATCTGGTTTGATTCTAAACGCATATGGGAGGACACATTAGGTATCTGAAAACGAAATACCATCAACAAATAAAGTTTATCCAATTTATAGCAGAACCTTGGTATGGCTTTCATTCGAGTCCAATATTCGGTGCTCATTCTGGTCATATTATTAAATCAGAACAAATCCAGTAGCGTGGTTTGCCATGAGGGCAATCGATCCTATCAGTTAAAATATCAGATATTGTCATTGCTCGTGATAAATCACGTCGAACATGCAGTGTGTCAATTCCAATTAACATCGCTCGACTTTCATAACTCGGGAGCTGTTGTGGATTATTCCAAGGCAAACGGCGCAGTGCAAAGCGAATAAATCTGCGTTGTATCGATTCGATCCGATTGACACCGTTGAGTTAGTAAGGGTTCTATACCACTGAGCAATATTCAAGAATAGAGCGTACCAGCGAACAGTAAACAGTTTTCAGGCAGTAAATATCATTGAAATTTTTGGTTATCCGTATTGCAAATCTCAAGCATCGGGAAACTTTCGCAACTATGTAGCTAACATGTTGCTTAAACGTCAGTTGCTCATCGAGGAAAATGCCAAGATCTTTCACACGTCGTCCTTTCAAGTGAAGTGTCACCAATGCAGTATTCAAAACGAACAGGATTTTTCGTTAGTGTGAATGTTATGATCGAACATTTCTGGGGATTTAGATTCTTTCGATTGATCTCACACCAGTCAGCAAAAATTAACAGTTGGCGTTGCAGGAATACAGCATCATCTATTTTCCGGATTATGTTATACATTTTTAGATCATCAGCAAATGAAAGCCTTCCAGGACAAAATCCACATCGTTAAAGTACAGCAAGAATATCAGTGGTCCTAGATGACTGCCTTGTGGGATTCCGGAAGAAGCGCAAAACTCATCAGATACACAATCACCAATTCTTACGGCAAGACGTCGATCGCTTAGGTATGACTCAATCCAGCGAAGTACGTTCGAGCCAAAACCGAGTTAGTCTAGTTTAGCAATGGCGATAGCGTGATTTATTTTATCGAAGGCTGCCGACAGATCCGTGTAAATGACGTCTGTTTGATAACCAACGGACATAGAATTTGTAACATAATTCGTAGGCGAAAGCAGATTTGTAGCAGTAGAACGTTTTGGCATAATTCCATGTTGAGTCTGTACAATATACTGTTTACAATGATTGAAAATTGGCTCAAGAACGATCATTTCAAAAGGCTTTGGAATGGCGCTGAGAAATGCAATCTCACGGTAGTTGTCAACAAGTTTTTTATTCCCTTTTTATGAACTGGGAACATAAAGGAGGACTTCCAAAGATCGAGAAATATTCCGGCAGTTAGCGATTTGAGGAACAAAGACTTAAGAGGTGCTGATAAACTAGCAGAGCATTTTCGCAGAACAATCGCCGGTATACCATCTGGCCCCAAAGAGGTGCTAGCCTAGCAAACTTCTGGGAAAATAACTGACAAATCTCCTGCGGACTTGAACCTGCGAATTCTCCGTAACGCATTGACGAAGGTAGCTCAGATTTTTTCCTTTGCTCGTT
The DNA here is from genome assembly GCF_030247185.1 of Malaya genurostris. Taxonomy (NCBI): domain Eukaryota; kingdom Metazoa; phylum Arthropoda; class Insecta; order Diptera; family Culicidae; genus Malaya; species Malaya genurostris. Next base: position 167,515,280 of record NC_080572.1, on the reverse strand, counting down.
GACATAGCTCCAGAATTTTTTGGGATCCGACATTAGTTTACGTTGTACGTTCCGCAAATAATTATCGTGGCAACGCTTCACGGCCCTCTTGTACGTTTGGTTTATCTGCACATAATTTTGCCGTAAGACAAATCCTCCATGCTTAGAGTATTGTTTCAATGCTGCCCGTTTTACTCCTTTTAAACGTCTTAGTTCGATGGATTGCCAATTAGGTTTGGTTGATTACCGACTGGATCGCTTAGGCACAAAGCGATCGATAACATAGCTCATAATGTTAGAAAAAGTCTGTACATTGACATCGTCATTGTTAAGAAGTCTGTACATTGACATCGTCATTGTTAACAATTAATAGTAAAAATGCTATCATAATCAGTTTTATAAAAATTATAGCTGACGGTGTTCGAAACATCGCAGTACGTTGTATTTTCTGAATCAAGAACGATATGCAGCGGTGGATGGTGCCTAACAGATTTTACAAGAGGCGAAGGAGCTAGTACAATCTTGGGAGCCTTGTCGGAAATACTTGAAAAACAAAGATCAAGTAATCTATTGTTTTCGTTCCTGACGTGATTACATTGTCGCAACAAATTTACGCTATAACAATCCAATAAACTTGTGATACCGGCGTGAAAGGTGGATTCCTTGGGATCCGCATACATGAAGCCATCCGTAGTCGCACACCATTTCAGGCTTGAGAAGTTAAAATCTCCTACAATCAGCGGTGCTCTCGAAGGTGGAATTTATAAACGATGGCTATCAATGAATTCTGTAGCACGTCTTATCAAAGGTCACTTGTCATCTGACAACCTTTTTGAGGTCAATTCAAATCGATGGTTGCACTAACTTATTCCTATAATGTATTTGATGTAAGGAGTTATGTCCAATCAATAAATGTTAGACGCACATCTCGATAATGTTGGTCTTTTGGGTCGTATGAATAAAATGTAGTAAAGTCAAATGTTTGTAGCGGTTTAGTATGAATAAAAAACAAATTCGATTACACAGTGAATGTTACTTTCAAATTAGAGCATTTACTGCATGTGCAAAGCAAGAAACTCACTACTGCAAAAATGTCCCCTTTTTTAATTTTTTATTTCACCAGATTAGTTGAAACACATGTAGCACTTTATTTTGACTTATTTTGAAATTTAAATAAACTTGCGATGAATACGGCCATTGCATTTCACATAGCCTACCTGGATTCGATTCCCAACCCCGCACATAGGACCAGGAAGGTTTTCTGATTCGAGAGGAAATGAGCATACACAGTTCGAAAAAATCTTGTGATTTTACATCTTATAAGGCACATAAATGGAGCGTCATATTTCACACAAATTTATATTCAAGAACATGTAAAATTGTCTGATTTGAAAATTAGATAGCTTGAATTCAAATGAAAAAAACCCTTCTTAATCCACATAGTGGTGTGATAATGCCTTTCTCTACTTTCATAACAGTCTCATGAAAATATGTTTTATACTTTTATTAAATAAATTTGGATACTAATTTTGACACCAATTGATTCAGATTGATTCGAGTAGTTCACAAAAGCATGCTTAAGTGTTTATGTCACACAGTCAGCATCATTTTTCCAAACTAGTGCTTGACATTTGCGTTGCCTATTTGTATGAGAACAGTGATGCTAATCTAAAAAAAGCCTTCTTAGTCCACTTAGTGAAATTTTCATATATCTTGAAAAATCACCATAGGGGGGAGTACATGAAATTTTCGAAATCGAAAAAAAATTTTTGATGCCAAAAGGCTTAGAATTGCATGAAACGTCGAGATTTAGTGTCATCTCGAAAAAAAATTTTTTTGAAAAAATCGACTTTTTGGGACTTAGAAAAAATATGAAAATTTTTCTAAGTCCCAGAAAGTTGATTTTTTCAAAAAAATTTTTTTTTGAGATGACACTAAATTTCGATGTTTTATGCAGTTTTAAGAGTTTTGGCATCAAAAAAAATTTTCGATTTTGGAAATTTCATGTACTCCCCCCTATGGTGCTTTTTCAAGATCGATAATTGTCAAACCTTTACCACCGGGCAGCACCCCTTAAGCATGTCCGATTTAGGTCAAATTTTGCATGAAGGCTTTTTTCGAGGTGCTTAAACTTTTGAGCACTAGAACTTTACGAAAATAGAGTTGATCCCAAAATTTTGGCACCCTTATATATACAAGAGCGGTAAAAATCAACGTGTTTTGTCGGTTACGTCACTTATACCATCATATATCTGGAACCAAAAGTCACAACCATTTGATCTTCGAACTTGATCAACGGCCCGACAGTAGCTTTCAAACGAGCCCAAGTTTGTTAAAATCGGATCAGCCATCTCTGAGAAAATTGAGCGCGTTCAAATACAACGCTTTTTGTCGGTTACGTCACTTATACAATCATATCTCCGGAACCAAAAGTCACAGCCATTTGATCTTCGAACTTGATCAATGGCCCGCCAGTAGCTTTCAAACGAGTCCAAGTTTGTTCAAATCGGTTCAGCCATCTCTGAGAAAATTGAGCGCGTTCAAATACAACGCTTTTTGTCGGTTACGTCACTTATACAATCATATCTCCGGAACCAAAAGTCACAGCCATTTTATCTTCGAACTTGATCAATGCCCCGATAGTAGCTTTCAAACGAGCCCAAGTTTATTAAAATCGGTTGAGCCATCTCTGAGAAAATTGAGCGCGTTCAAATATCTTCGAAAAGTGCACACACATACACACACACATACACACACACACACACATACACACACACACACACACACACAGACATTTTCCGATCTCGTCGAGCTGAGTCGAATGGTATATAACACTATGGGTCTCCGAGGCTCCGTTCGAAAGTCGGTTTTTCCAGCAATTCTAATACCTTTCTATAGAGAAAGGCAAAAAGCCTTCTTAGTCCACTTAGTGAAATTTTCATATATCTTGAAAAATCACCATAGGGGGGAGTACATGAAATTTTCGAAATCGAAAAAAAATTTTTGATGCCAAAAGGCTTAGAATTGCATGAAACGTCGAGATTTAGTGTCATCTCGAAAAAAAATTTTTTTGAAAAAATCGACTTTTTGGGACTTAGAAAAAATATGAAAATTTTTCTAAGTCCCAGAAAGTTGATTTTTTCAAAAAAATTTTTTTTTGAGATGACACTAAATTTCGATGTTTTATGCAGTTTTAAGAGTTTTGGCATCAAAAAAAATTTTCGATTTTGGAAATTTCATGTACTCCCCCCTATGGTGCTTTTTCAAGATCGATAATTGTCAAACCTTTACCACCGGGCAGCACCCCTTAAGCATGTCCGATTTAGGTCAAATTTTGCATGAAGGCTTTTTTCGAGGTGCTTAAACTTTTGAGCACTAGAACTTTACGAAAATAGAGTTGATCCCAAAATTTTGGCACCCTTATATATACAAGAGCGGTAAAAATCAACGTGTTTTGTCGGTTACGTCACTTATACCATCATATATCTGGAACCAAAAGTCACAACCATTTGATCTTCGAACTTGATCAACGGCCCGACAGTAGCTTTCAAACGAGCCCAAGTTTGTTAAAATCGGATCAGCCATCTCTGAGAAAATTGAGCGCGTTCAAATACAACGCTTTTTGTCGGTTACGTCACTTATACAATCATATCTCCGGAACCAAAAGTCACAGCCATTTGATCTTCGAACTTGATCAATGGCCCGCCAGTAGCTTTCAAACGAGTCCAAGTTTGTTCAAATCGGTTCAGCCATCTCTGAGAAAATTGAGCGCGTTCAAATACAACGCTTTTTGTCGGTTACGTCACTTATACAATCATATCTCCGGAACCAAAAGTCACAGCCATTTTATCTTCGAACTTGATCAATGCCCCGATAGTAGCTTTCAAACGAGCCCAAGTTTGTTAAAATCGGTTGAGCCATCTCTGAGAAAATTGAGCGCGTTCAAATATCTTCGAAAAGTGCACACACATACACACACACATACACACACACACACATACACACACACACACACACACACACAGACATTTTCCGATCTCGTCGAGCTGAGTCGAATGGTATATAACACTATGGGTCTCCGAGGCTCCGTTCGAAAGTCGGTTTTTCCAGCAATTCTAATACCTTTCTATAGAGAAAGGCAAAAAGCCTTCTTAGTCCACTTAGTGAAATTTTCATATATCTTGAAAAATCACCATAGGGGGGAGTACATGAAATTTTCGAAATCGAAAAAAAATTTTTGATGCCAAAAGGCTTAGAATTGCATGAAACGTCGAGATTTAGTGTCATCTCGAAAAAAATTTTTTTTGAAAAAATCGACTTTTTGGGACTTAGAAAAAATATGAAAATTTTTCTAAGTCCCAGAAAGTTGATTTTTTCAAAAAAATTTTTTTTTGAGATGACACTAAATTTCGATGTTTTATGCAGTTTTAAGAGTTTTGGCATCAAAAAAAATTTTCGATTTTGGAAATTTCATGTACTCCCCCCTATGGTGCTTTTTCAAGATCGATAATTGTCAAACCTTTACCACCGGGCAGCACCCCTTAAGCATGTCCGATTTAGGTCAAATTTTGCATGAAGGCTTTTTTCGAGGTGCTTAAACTTTTGAGCACTAGAACTTTACGAAAATAGAGTTGATCCCAAAATTTTGGCACCCTTATATATACAAGAGCGGTAAAAATCAACGTGTTTTGTCGGTTACGTCACTTATACCATCATATATCTGGAACCAAAAGTCACAACCATTTGATCTTCGAACTTGATCAACGGCCCGACAGTAGCTTTCAAACGAGCCCAAGTTTGTTAAAATCGGATCAGCCATCTCTGAGAAAATTGAGCGCGTTCAAATACAACGCTTTTTGTCGGTTACGTCACTTATACAATCATATCTCCGGAACCAAAAGTCACAGCCATTTGATCTTCGAACTTGATCAATGGCCCGCCAGTAGCTTTCAAACGAGTCCAAGTTTGTTCAAATCGGTTCAGCCATCTCTGAGAAAATTGAGCGCGTTCAAATACAACGCTTTTTGTCGGTTACGTCACTTATACAATCATATCTCCGGAACCAAAAGTCACAGCCATTTTATCTTCGAACTTGATCAATGCCCCGATAGTAGCTTTCAAACGAGCCCAAGTTTGTTAAAATCGGTTGAGCCATCTCTGAGAAAATTGAGCGCGTTCAAATATCTTCGAAAAGTGCACACACATACACACACACATACACACACACACACATACACACACACACACACACAGACATTTTCCGATCTCGTCGAGCTGAGTCGAATGGTATATAACACTATGGGTCTCCGAGGCTCCGTTCGAAAGTCGGTTTTTCCAGCAATTCTAATACCTTTCTATAGAGAAAGGCAAAAAGCCTTCTTAGTCCACTTAGTGAAATTTTCATATATCTTGAAAAATCACCATAGGGGGGAGTACATGAAATTTTCGAAATCGAAAAAAAATTTTTGATGCCAAAAGGCTTAGAATTGCATGAAACGTCGAGATTTAGTGTCATCTCGAAAAAAAATTTTTTTGAAAAAATCGACTTTTTGGGACTTAGAAAAAATATGAAAATTTTTCTAAGTCCCAGAAAGTTGATTTTTTCAAAAAAATTTTTTTTTGAGATGACACTAAATTTCGATGTTTTATGCAGTTTTAAGAGTTTTGGCATCAAAAAAAATTTTCGATTTTGGAAATTTCATGTACTCCCCCCTATGGTGCTTTTTCAAGATCGATAATTGTCAAACCTTTACCACCGGGCAGCACCCCTTAAGCATGTCCGATTTAGGTCAAATTTTGCATGAAGGCTTTTTTCGAGGTGCTTAAACTTTTGAGCACTAGAACTTTACGAAAATAGAGTTGATCCCAAAATTTTGGCACCCTTATATATACAAGAGCGGTAAAAATCAACGTGTTTTGTCGGTTACGTCACTTATACCATCATATATCTGGAACCAAAAGTCACAACCATTTGATCTTCGAACTTGATCAACGGCCCGACAGTAGCTTTCAAACGAGCCCAAGTTTGTTAAAATCGGATCAGCCATCTCTGAGAAAATTGAGCGCGTTCAAATACAACGCTTTTTGTCGGTTACGTCACTTATACAATCATATCTCCGGAACCAAAAGTCACAGCCATTTGATCTTCGAACTTGATCAATGGCCCGCCAGTAGCTTTCAAACGAGTCCAAGTTTGTTCAAATCGGTTCAGCCATCTCTGAGAAAATTGAGCGCGTTCAAATACAACGCTTTTTGTCGGTTACGTCACTTATACAATCATATCTCCGGAACCAAAAGTCACAGCCATTTTATCTTCGAACTTGATCAATGCCCCGATAGTAGCTTTCAAACGAGCCCAAGTTTGTTAAAATCGGTTGAGCCATCTCTGAGAAAATTGAGCGCGTTCAAATATCTTCGAAAAGTGCACACACATACACACACACATACACACACACACATACACACACACACACACACACACACAGACATTTTCCGATCTCGTCGAGCTGAGTCGAATGGTATATAACACTATGGGTCTCCGAGGCTCCGTTCGAAAGTCGGTTTTTCCAGCAATTCTAATACCTTTCTATAGAGAAAGGCAAAAAGCCTTCTTAGTCCACTTAGTGAAATTTTCATATATCTTGAAAAATCACCATAGGGGGGAGTACATGTAATTTTCGAAATCGAAAAAAAATTTTTGATGCCAAAAGGCTTAGAATTGCATGAAACGTCGAGATTTAGTGTCATCTCGAAAAAAAATTTTTTTGAAAAAATCGACTTTTTGGGACTTAGAAAAAATATGAAAATTTTTCTAAGTCCCAGAAAGTTGATTTTTTCAAAAAAATTTTTTTTTGAGATGACACTAAATTTCGATGTTTTATGCAGTTTTAAGAGTTTTGGCATCAAAAAAAATTTTCGATTTTGGAAATTTCATGTACTCCCCCCTATGGTGCTTTTTCAAGATCGATAATTGTCAAACCTTTACCACCGGGCAGCACCCCTTAAGCATGTCCGATTTAGGTCAAATTTTGCATGAAGGCTTTTTTCGAGGTGCTTAAACTTTTGAGCACTAGAACTTTACGAAAATAGAGTTGATCCCAAAATTTTGGCACCCTTATATATACAAGAGCGGTAAAAATCAACGTGTTTTGTCGGTTACGTCACTTATACCATCATATATCTGGAACCAAAAGTCACAACCATTTGATCTTCGAACTTGATCAACGGCCCGACAGTAGCTTTCAAACGAGCCCAAGTTTGTTAAAATCGGATCAGCCATCTCTGAGAAAATTGAGCGCGTTCAAATACAACGCTTTTTGTCGGTTACGTCACTTATACAATCATATCTCCGGAACCAAAAGTCACAGCCATTTGATCTTCGAACTTGATCAATGGCCCGCCAGTAGCTTTCAAACGAGTCCAAGTTTGTTCAAATCGGTTCAGCCATCTCTGAGAAAATTGAGCGCGTTCAAATACAACGCTTTTTGTCGGTTACGTCACTTATACAATCATATCTCCGGAACCAAAAGTCACAGCCATTTTATCTTCGAACTTGATCAATGCCCCGATAGTAGCTTTCAAACGAGCCCAAGTTTGTTAAAATCGGTTGAGCCATCTCTGAGAAAATTGAGCGCGTTCAAATATCTTCGAAAAGTGCACACACATACACACACACATACACACACACACACATACACACACACACACACACACACACACACACACACACACACACACACACACAGACATTTTCCGATCTCGTCGAGCTGAGTCGAATGGTATATAACACTATGGGTCTCCGAGGCTCCGTTCGAAAGTCGGTTTTTCCAGCAATTCTAATACCTTTCTATAGAGAAAGGCAAAAAGCCTTCTTAGTCCACTTAGTGAAATTTTCATATATCTTGAAAAATCACCATAGGGGGGAGTACATGAAATTTTCGAAATCGAAAAAAAATTTTTGATGCCAAAAGGCTTAGAATTGCATGAAACGTCGAGAGTTAGTGTCATCTCGAAAAAAAATTTTTTTGAAAAAATCGACTTTTTGGGACTTAGAAAAAATATGAAAATTTTTCTAAGTCCCAGAAAGTTGATTTTTTCAAAAAAATTTTTTTTTGAGATGACACTAAATTTCGATGTTTTATGCAGTTTTAAGAGTTTTGGCATCAAAAAAAATTTTCGATTTTGGAAATTTCATGTACTCCCCCCTATGGTGCTTTTTCAAGATCGATAATTGTCAAACCTTTACCACCGGGCAGCACCCCTTAAGCATGTCCGATTTAGGTCAAATTTTGCATGAAGGCTTTTTTCGAGGTGCTTAAACTTTTGAGCACTAGAACTTTACGAAAATAGAGTTGATCCCAAAATTTTGGCACCCTTATATATACAAGAGCGGTAAAAATCAACGTGTTTTGTCGGTTACGTCACTTATACCATCATATATCTGGAACCAAAAGTCACAACCATTTGATCTTCGAACTTGATCAACGGCCCGACAGTAGCTTTCAAACGAGCCCAAGTTTGTTAAAATCGGATCAGCCATCTCTGAGAAAATTGAGCGCGTTCAAATACAACGCTTTTTGTCGGTTACGTCACTTATACAATCATATCTCCGGAACCAAAAGTCACAGCCATTTGATCTTCGAACTTGATCAATGGCCCGCCAGTAGCTTTCAAACGAGTCCAAGTTTGTTCAAATCGGTTCAGCCATCTCTGAGAAAATTGAGCGCGTTCAAATACAACGCTTTTTGTCGGTTACGTCACTTATACAATCATATCTCCGGAACCAAAAGTCACAGCCATTTTATCTTCGAACTTGATCAATGCCCCGATAGTAGCTTTCAAACGAGCCCAAGTTTGTTAAAATCGGTTGAGCCATCTCTGAGAAAATTGAGCGCGTTCAAATATCTTCGAAAAGTGCACACACATACACACACACATACACACACACACACATACACACACACACACACACACACACAGACATTTTCCGATCTCGTCGAGCTGAGTCGAATGGTATATAACACTATGGGTCTCCGAGGCTCCGTTCGAAAGTCGGTTTTTCCAGCAATTCTAATACCTTTCTATAGAGAAAGGCAAAAAGCCTTCTTAGTCCACTTAGTGAAATTTTCATATATCTTGAAAAATCACCATAGGGGGGAGTACATGAAATTTTCGAAATCGAAAAAAAATTTTTGATGCCAAAAGGCTTAGAATTGCATGAAACGTCGAGATTTAGTGTCATCTCGAAAAAAAATTTTTTTGAAAAAATCGACTTTTTGGGACTTAGAAAAAATATGAAAATTTTTCTAAGTCCCAGAAAGTTGATTTTTTCAAAAAAATTTTTTTTTGAGATGACACTAAATTTCGATGTTTTATGCAGTTTTAAGAGTTTTGGCATCAAAAAAAATTTTCGATTTTGGAAATTTCATGTACTCCCCCCTATGGTGCTTTTTCAAGATCGATAATTGTCAAACCTTTACCACCGGGCAGCACCCCTTAAGCATGTCCGATTTAGGTCAAATTTTGCATGAAGGCTTTTTTCGAGGTGCTTAAACTTTTGAGCACTAGAACTTTACGAAAATAGAGTTGATCCCAAAATTTTGGCACCCTTATATATACAAGAGCGGTAAAAATCAACGTGTTTTGTCGGTTACGTCACTTATACCATCATATATCTGGAACCAAAAGTCACAACCATTTGATCTTCGAACTTGATCAACGGCCCGACAGTAGCTTTCAAACGAGCCCAAGTTTGTTAAAATCGGATCAGCCATCTCTGAGAAAATTGAGCGCGTTCAAATACAACGCTTTTTGTCGGTTACGTCACTTATACAATCATATCTCCGGAACCAAAAGTCACAGCCATTTGATCTTCGAACTTGATCAATGGCCCGCCAGTAGCTTTCAAACGAGTCCAAGTTTGTTCAAATCGGTTCAGCCATCTCTGAGAAAATTGAGCGCGTTCAAATACAACGCTTTTTGTCGGTTACGTCACTTATACAATCATATCTCCGGAACCAAAAGTCACAGCCATTTTATCTTCGAACTTGATCAATGCCCCGATAGTAGCTTTCAAACGAGCCCAAGTTTGTTAAAATCGGTTGAGCCATCTCTGAGAAAATTGAGCGCGTTCAAATATCTTCGAAAAGTGCACACACATACACACACACATACACACACACACACATACACACACACACACACACACAGACATTTTCCGATCTCGTCGAGCTGAGTCGAATGGTATATAACACTATGGGTCTCCGAGGCTCCGTTCGAAAGTCGGTTTTTCCAGCAATTCTAATACCTTTCTATAGAGAAAGGCAAAAAGCCTTCTTAGTCCACTTAGTGAAATTTTCATATATCTTGAAAAATCACCATAGGGGGGAGTACATGAAATTTTCGAAATCGAAAAAAAATTTTTGATGCCAAAAGGCTTAGAATTGCATGAAACGTCGAGATTTAGTGTCATCTCGAAAAAAAATTTTTTTGAAAAAATCGACTTTTTGGGACTTAGAAAAAATATGAAAATTTTTCTAAGTCCCAGAAAGTTGATTTTTTCAAAAAAATTTTTTTTTGAGATGACACTAAATTTCGATGTTTTATGCAGTTTTAAGAGTTTTGGCATCAAAAAAAATTTTCGATTTTGGAAATTTCATGTACTCCCCCCTATGGTGCTTTTTCAAGATCGATAATTGTCAAACCTTTACCACCGGGCAGCACCCCTTAAGCATGTCCGATTTAGGTCAAATTTTGCATGAAGGCTTTTTTCGAGGTGCTTAAACTTTTGAGCACTAGAACTTTACGAAAATAGAGTTGATCCCAAAATTTTGGCACCCTTATATATACAAGAGCGGTAAAAATCAACGTGTTTTGTCGGTTACGTCACTTATACCATCATATATCTGGAACCAAAAGTCACAACCATTTGATCTTCGAACTTGATCAACGGCCCGACAGTAGCTTTCAAACGAGCCCAAGTTTGTTAAAATCGGATCAGCCATCTCTGAGAAAATTGAGCGCGTTCAAATACAACGCTTTTTGTCGGTTACGTCACTTATACAATCATATCTCCGGAACCAAAAGTCACAGCCATTTGATCTTCGAACTTGATCAATGGCCCGCCAGTAGCTTTCAAACGAGTCCAAGTTTGTTCAAATCGGTTCAGCCATCTCTGAGAAAATTGAGCGCGTTCAAATACAACGCTTTTTGTCGGTTACGTCACTTATACAATCATATCTCCGGAACCAAAAGTCACAGCCATTTTATCTTCGAACTTGATCAATGCCCCGATAGTAGCTTTCAAACGAGCCCAAGTTTGTTAAAATCGGTTGAGCCATCTCTGAGAAAATTGAGCGCGTTCAAATATCTTCGAAAAGTGCACACACATACACACACACACACACACATACACACACACACACACACAGACATTTTCCGATCTCGTCGAGCTGAGTCGAATGGTATATAACACTATGGGTCTCCGAGGCTCCGTTCGAAAGTCGGTTTTTCCAGCAATTCTAATACCTTTCTATAGAGAAAGGCAAAAAGCCTTCTTAGTCCACTTAGTGAAATTTTCATATATCTTGAAAAATCACCATAGGGGGGAGTACATGAAATTTTCGAAATCGAAAAAAAATTTTTGATGCCAAAAGGCTTAGAATTGCATGAAACGTCGAGATTTAGTGTCATCTCGAAAAAAAATTTTTTTGAAAAAATCGACTTTTTGGGACTTAGAAAAAATATGAAAATTTTTCTAAGTCCCAGAAAGTTGATTTTTTCAAAAAAATTTTTTTTTGAGATGACACTAAATTTCGATGTTTTATGCAGTTTTAAGAGTTTTGGCATCAAAAAAAATTTTCGATTTTGGAAATTTCATGTACTCCCCCCTATGGTGCTTTTTCAAGATCGATAATTGTCAAACCTTTACCACCGGGCAGCACCCCTTAAGCATGTCCGATTTAGGTCAAATTTTGCATGAAGGCTTTTTTCGAGGTGCTTAAACTTTTGAGCACTAGAACTTTACGAAAATAGAGTTGATCCCAAAATTTTGGCACCCTTATATATACAAGAGCGGTAAAAATCAACGTGTTTTGTCGGTTACGTCACTTATACCATCATATATCTGGAACCAAAAGTCACAACCATTTGATCTTCGAACTTGATCAACGGCCCGACAGTAGCTTTCAAACGAGCCCAAGTTTGTTAAAATCGGATCAGCCATCTCTGAGAAAATTGAGCGCGTTCAAATACAACGCTTTTTGTCGGTTACGTCACTTATACAATCATATCTCCGGAACCAAAAGTCACAGCCATTTGATCTTCGAACTTGATCAATGGCCCGCCAGTAGCTTTCAAACGAGTCCAAGTTTGTTCAAATCGGTTCAGCCATCTCTGAGAAAATTGAGCGCGTTCAAATACAACGCTTTTTGTCGGTTACGTCACTTATACAATCATATCTCCGGAACCAAAAGTCACAGCCATTTTATCTTCGAACTTGATCAATGCCCCGATAGTAGCTTTCAAACGAGCCCAAGTTTGTTAAAATCGGTTGAGCCATCTCTGAGAAAATTGAGCGCGTTCAAATATCTTCGAAAAGTGCACACACATACACACACACATACACACACACACACATACACACACACACACACACACACACAGACATTTTCCGATCTCGTCGAGCTGAGTCGAATGGTATATAACACTATGGGTCTCCGAGGCTCCGTTCGAAAGTCGGTTTTTCCAGCAATTCTAATACCTTTCTATAGAGAAAGGCAAAAAACATGCAGCAGTGCGACTTGTACCGAGAAACATTAGATCACAAGCACATCGATTACCCGACTGAACCCCAGTGCTCATATCTGTTCATTGAATAATTTATACATATAAATCAATACAGCGGCACTGGCTAGCCGAGTGCAAATTACACTCGGAGCGTGTAAAATTCTGTGCGAGTGGAATAATACGTCATTTCTCGGTTGATTTTCCAGAAGGCCGTAACAGCAAGTGACAGTTTCTCTTTGTTTACTTTCTCTTCTATTAATTACCAAGCGGTTTACACGTTTATCACTTAACTCTTTGCATAGAATGATGCTCGAAACGTTCGACTTCCAAACAGAACTGTGAAATCCAAGAACATCGTTTTAGATCACATCACAATAATCGAAAGATAGAGTGAACAAAGAGAAACTGTCATTTGCTGTTACGGCCTTCTGGAAAATCAACCGAGATTTGAAAAATTAAGTAGTTGTGAATTGTATCATTTGTAGAATTCTGTCACCAGTAACATTCATATTTTTTTTTCTGTGTAAGGTTACAATCAAAACAAACAAAAATTGATCGAAAATAGTTCATTTCTTCTATTGATTTAGACGGAACTGGATGTGAAGATGAGGTTTCCCATCAACATCAGTAAGAACACACAAGGTATAACGCGTGAAACGCTCAAGTCGTGCTCTCATTTAGACTTCAGACGTCGGGAGGAACAGTCGCCAGCAATGAGAGCAGACATTTTGTGTGATACAAAAACTCAAACGCTGAGATCTGGATTCTGAATTGAATTAAGGATTGATTTCTGTACATGAATTCTAAATCTGAATTCCGAATCTATTCGGGTCCACCTGAATTTTGAACTTCTTTTTTAGCTTCAAAATTCTGCTTCAGAATATAGTTCCAGAAATCAGAACCTACTAGATGGAACTGAATTCTGGAATTAGATTAATTAATTAATTCAGGTTTGGAATTGAAATTCAGTTCTAGACCTAAATTTCTACTGAATTTTGAGTCTGTTTAGTTTTTGATCTCGGGTCCAGTTCTTGAACTCTATAAATCGGTTCCTTCCAGAACTATTAATATATTCCCAAAGAACAGTACGAAATTTTCTTACTGATTAAATCTTCAAAAAACAACTATTTCATTACTGTTTTTTTACTGATGTTTGGGCGGTCCTGTTTGTCGTGAATACGACTTTCTTTACTACGGGGCGCTTAGGACCTTGGACTCTTGTTGTATGTAATGAAGCAATATATTTTTGCCTTTCTCATATAGAAAGGTTATGCAATCACTGTGAAAACCGACCGACTTTTTAACCGAGGTCCGGGGCGCCAAATGTCATAAACCATTCGACTCAGCTCTACGAACTGTGTATATATATATATATATATATATATATATATATATATATATATATATATATATATATATATATATATATATATATATATATATATATATATATATATATATATATATATATATATATATATATATATATATATATATATATATATATATATATATATATATATATATATATATATATATATATATATATATATATATATATATATATATATATATATATATATATACAGGGTGATTTTTTAAGAGCTTGAGAACTTTTTTAAACAATAAAACGCATAAAATTTGCAAAA